>NC_089256.1:12202231-12557899 GCF_963930625.1 Muntiacus reevesi
GTCACTATAGGGGCAGAAAGTTTTGAACATTTGATTGTGAAGAAACAAAAATGTACCTGAAAGATGCAATAAGGTCACTAACCAAAAGAGAAGGAAGGAAGATGTTGCAGGAAATTTGGTAAGAAAAGAGAGTAAAAGTGAACCCACTATGAAAGAGGCTAGGATTTCAGACTAGCACCCAAGTACTTATTTTAAATCTGTGATCACAAATTTAATTGAGAATGTATTTTTATGTTTAATGTTCTGCTGCTCTTGTGTAAGCAGATAATTGAGTTTAGCCAGGCTTGGAGTAGACAAACAAGGGGAAAGAAGGGAGATAAGGAAGGGTGTTGAAAATTTTTGCAACCTAGAAAAAAACAAATCCTGGTGGACCTATGGGACATAACAAAGATCTAACATTCACATCATTGGTCGTACTGGAAGGAAAGAAGGAAGAGGGGAGGGTTGATAAAGTCCTCAAAGAAAGTATGACTGGAAACTTCTGAACTTTGGCAGAAGACAGAAAATTACAGATATAAGAAGATATCCTGAACAGTACAAACCCAAATAAATCCATGTCAAGTCGCATCATAATTCAAACTCTGAAAACTAAAAACAAAATTGAAATATTGAAAGCAGCCAGAAAAAAAAAAAAAACACCTTACCTATAGGGGAAAATAATTCAAATAGCAATAGACTGCTCATCAGAAATCATGGAAACCACAAGAAAGTGGCAGAATACTTTTAAGTGTTAAAAAAAGAAACATCAACCTAGAATTTTACACTCAGCAAAACTATCTTTCAGGAATGAAGGGAAAATCAAGATATTCTCAGATTAAGGAAAGCTAAACAAAATTCTCCTAAGAAAAATGATAAATGTGGAAAGTTTGGAAAATCATGAAAGAAAAAAGGACATGATGGGTAAAAATGTGGGCAAGTAAAATGGATTTATTCTCCTCTGGAGTTTTCTAAATTATGATTGATGGTTGAAGGAAAAATTATAGAACTGTATGGTTCTAAATGTACACAGAGGAAATGTTTAAGATAATATATTGTAATGGTAAATGGTAAAAGGAAAAAATATAGGTGTTTTCTGTACTCCACTTAAGTTGGTAAAATAACAATACCAATTGACTGATAAGTTATGTATATATAATGTGATACCTAGAGCACCCACTAAAAAGAAAGCTATAAAAATTTACTCTCAAAAACACTATACAAAAAATCAAAATGGAATTTTAGAGAATCTTCAAGCAACCCAAAGTAAAAAGAAAACAGAGGGAACAAAGAGAAAACACAAAATAAAATGGCAGACATAAGCACAAATACATCAATGATTAGACTAATGAAGTAAGTCAGAAAGACAAATACTGTATATTACCATATACATATGGAATTTAGAAAGACGGTACCAATGATCCTACATTCAGGGCAGCAAATGAGACACAGCTGTAAAGAAGAGACTTTTGGACTCAGTGGGAGAAGGCGAGGGTGGGATGATTTGAGAGAATGTAATTGAAACGCGCCTATTACCATATGTAAAATAGATGACCAGTGCAAGTTCGATGCATGAAGCAGGGCACCCAAAGCCAGTGTTCTGGGGCAACCCAGAGGGATAGGCTAGAGAGGGAGGTGGTTGGGGGGTTCAGGATGGGGGAAACATATATATACCTGTGGCTGAATCAAGTTGATATATGGCAAAAAACCATCACAATATTGTAAATTAATTATCCCCTAATTAAAATAATTAATTTAAAAGAAAAAATATATATCAAATATTAGATTAGATGTAAATTATTTAAATACACCAATTAAAAGACCAAAATTGGTAGAATGGGCTTAAAAATCTGACCCAATTATATGCCTTCTATAAAAAATTGCTTTAAAGGTAATGATAAAGGCATGTTGAAAGTAAAAGAATACAAACCTATACATCATGCAAACATAATCAAGGAAAACAGGAGTAGGCCTCAGAGAAAGAAAACTACCAGAGATGGGGAAGGATATTCTGTAATGATAAAAGGGTCAATCCACCAAGAAGACATAGCAATCTTAAATCTGTATGTAATAAACAACAGAACTGAATGATTTGTGAAGCAAAAACTGAAAGGAGAAATAGACAAATCCACAGTTATTGCTGGAGACTTTGAATACCCTTCACTCAACAATTTATAGCACTAGACATAAAAAAACTATACAGAGAACTCAGCAACACATTCAACCAACGGGATCTAACCAATTTATAGAACTGCTACTACTGCTGTTTAGTCATTAAGTCATGTCTGACTCTGTGACTCCATGGACTGTAGCCCACCAGGTTCCTCTATTCACGGGATTTCCCAGGTAAGAATACTGGAGTGGGTTGCCATTTCCTTCTCCAGGGAATTTTCCCAGTCTAGGGTTCGAACCCACATCTCCTGCACTGGCAGACAGATTCTTTATTGAGCCACCAAAGAAGCCCTTTATAGAACACTCCACCCAATAACAGCAAAATACACAGGCTTTTTAAGTGCTCATGGAACATATAACAAGATAGATTATGTCTTGGGCTATAAAACAAATCTCAACAAACTTAAAAGAACTGATATTTTAAGAGTGTATTCTGCAACCACAATGGAATCAAACTAAAGTTCAGTGACAGAAAGATAAAGGGGAGAACTTTCCTGGTGGTCCAGTGGTTAAGAATCCACCTGCCAATGCAAGGAACACAGGTTCAATTCCTGGTCTGAAAAGATCCCACGTGCCACGGGGCAACTAAGCTCCAGCACCACAACTACTGGGCCTGCTCTCTAGAGCCCACATGCCGCACCTACTGAGCCCATAAACTGCAACTGCTGAAGCTGGCGTGTTCTAGAGCCCAAGCTCGGCAATAAGAGAAGCCGCTGCAGTAAGAAGCCCATGCACCACAACTAGAGAGTAGCCCTTGCTCACCCCAATTAGAGAAAGCCTGTGTGCGGCAACAACGACGCAGAGCAACCAAAAATAAAATAAATAAGATAAATTTTTAAAACTTTTAAAGTAACCACATGAAATCATTTTTAAAAAGAAAGAAAAAGGAAGATAATGGGGAAATCTCCAAACACTTGGAAACTAAACACACTTACAAATATAGTAAAGTGAAAGTCGCTCTGTCATGTCCAACTCTTTGCGACCCCATGGACTGCAGCCCACCAGGCTCCTCTGTGTATGGGATTCTTCAGGAAAGAATACTGAAGGAGTTGCCATTCCCTTCTCCAGGAGATTTTCCTGACACAGGGACCGAACCCAGGTCTCCCACATTGCAGACAGACTCTTTAATATCTGAGCTACCAGGGCATACATACAAATGAGTTCTGTTCTAAGAGTGTGTTTGTAAGTCCAATTTGTTCATAAGACCAACAAAGTCAGCCTAGGTACCCAACTAACACAGTCAGCTATATAACACTGTATTTTAATAGATTTATAATATTTTTCATATAAATAATACATATAAAACAAAAAATAAAGAAAATATTTTTAATCTTCCAATACATTACCTTGAAAAGTACAGTACAATGCTGGCATACAGGGGCTGGCATCGAGTGAACAGATAAGAAGCATTTCTATCTGGAGGAGGCAGAGGAGGTAGAGGATAATAGAGATGAAAGATCATCAGCTATAGGAAGTGGAGGGCAAGCTGCAATTTAATTCACAGTCTGACACTGGTGACACAGGTTCTGGTTCCTTGCTGGGTTCAATTCCATCTACCTTTTTGCAAGAACAATCCAGTGGTGTCTGGTAGTAGTTCCTGTTTTCTCATCATAGATGACACGGTAGCACTGGATTGCATTCTGAGTGGCTGCAGCACCATTCATGTGCCATTCTACATTCGGGTCCTCTGCCCTAAAAACTAACAGTGCCTCCGCAGATCCAGACAATCCCCTATTTCCTGCATCATGAATCTCTTTGGTTTCTTCTTCCTCTTGTCTGTCTTCATCCTTCCTCTGGACCTCCAACTCCATCAGGTCTTCATTAGTAAGCTCCTCATGTTGCACAGCAAGGAGCTCAGGGAAGTTGTCCTCTTGCAGAGCTAGCTTGAAATGAAGACACTGTACTGTTGTACTCCATACAGCACAATACAGGACAGTGCACAAACACGACCACGTGTAGAGGAGGCGTGGGACAATGTGTGCGAGGCATGTGAGCTGACTTAGGTGATTGCACACGCACATGCAAGTTAGCACCTTTGACAGTTTGCAACTTGAAGGTTCTTATGTAGGAGACTTGCTGTAATCCATGGATCAAATTAGGAGTCTCAAGGGAAATCAAAATGAGCACAACCTATCAAAATGTGTGGGACACAGCTAGGGAGGGCTTAGAGGAAATTTTATAGCACTAAATGTACACACTGGAAAAGAACTGTCTAAAATCACTTATCTAAGCTCTCCACTCAAGAACAAAAAAAGAAACCCAAAGCAAGCAGAAGGAAAGACTTAATAAAGAGCAGGAAACAATGACACTGAAAACAGAAGAACAATAGAGAAGTCAATGAAACAAACAACTGGTTCTTGAAAAAATCAATAAAATTGACAAATCTCTAGCAAGACTGAGAAGGAAAAAAGGAGAATACACAAGTTACCAGTATCAGAAGTTAAACAGAGAATATCACCAAAAATCCTTATACATCAAAAGAAAAATAAAGGAATACCATTAACAACTTTATACATGTATAGATAAAATGACCCACTTTCTCAAGAGACAAAAACTAACACAACTCACTCAATCTGAAAAAAGTAATTTAAATGGCCTTGTAGCTATTAAGACAACTTAATTCACAATTCTGAAAGTGAAAGTGTGAAAGTGAAAGTCGCTCAGTCGTGTCCGACTCTGCAACCCCACAGACTATACTGTCCATGGAATTCTCCAGGCCAGAATACTGGAGTGGGCAGCCTTTCCCTTCTCCAGGGGATCATCCCAACCCAGGGATCGAACCCAGGTTCCCCTCATTGCAGGCGGATTGTTTACCAGCTCAACCACAAGGGAAGTCCAAGAGGACTGGAGTGGGTAAACTATCCCTTCTCCAGCGATCTTCCCAACCCAGGAATTGAACCGAGATCTCCTGCACTGCAAGAGGATTCTTTATCAACTGAGCTATCAGGGAACTACCAAAAAGAAACCTCTAGGCCCAAGTATTTTTGTGAGGCTGTCATGGCTAACGCCATGGCAGGCAGTCTAGAGTAGGAGCAGGCCTGGTTTCCCGGGGTAACATAATTATCAGGCCTCCTGGAGCCAGCCAATCAACATATGCCTAGCCAGAAGAAAGGGAACCTATCAGGGGAAAGCTAAAAGCCCCACGTAGGGCCAACAAAAATTACCTTGCAACTGTGTAACCAATCTGCTTACGCCAACTACCCACTGGGTAACCAATCCGCTCGCGCCAACTACCTGCTGCTTGTTTTGACCTAATAAATACCCGAGAGAACTGGGGCTCGGGGCCTTTCATCCTCACACACCTGGTGAGGGCGGGAGGCCCTGGCTCGAGTCAGTAATAAATTCCCCTATTGCGAGTTGCATTGTTTCGAGGAGTCTTCTTTCCCGACCGGGGACTCGGACTACGGGCAGAACAGTTTCACTGGAGATTTTTACCAAATGTTTAAGGAAGAATTAATACCAACTGTACACAATCTCTTCTAGAAAAAAGAAGAGAGGGGAACAGATACCAATTCATTTTATGAAGTTAATATTACCTTGATGCTAAATCCAGACAAAAATAATACAAAAAAGAAAATTATCAACCTATATCCCTCATGAGTACATAAAAGTCCTTAACATAATTTTAGCAAATAGAACTCAGCAGTATATAAAACAGAATTATAAATGAGTTAATTTTGAGTAACTAAGCTTTTTCCCTAGTGATGCAAGGCTAGTCCAATATTCAAAAATCAATCAATGCTATCCACCACATTAGCAGGCTAAAGGATCAGTCAAGGCAGAAAAAGCATTAGATAAAATCCAATATTCATTCATTTTTTTTCATTTTTTTTAACTGTCAGAAAAATAGGAATAGAGAAGAACTTCCTCAACTCAATAAAGATGATATACCAAAATATTTACAGCTAATATCATCATACTAATGGTGAGAAGCTGAATGCTTTTCCTCTGAGATCAGTAACAAGTAAAGGATGTCCACCTTCACCACTTTTATTCAGCATAATGCTATACATTCTATCCAGTACAATAAGGCAAGAAAGGCATACAGATCAAAAAGAAAGAAATAAAACTCCCTATTTGCAGATGACATGATCATCTACATAGAAAGTCCCAAGGATTCTAAAAAATATTAAAAAACCCTCCAAGTACTAATAAGTAAATTCCAAAATGTCATAGGATTCAACATAAACATGAAAATTTCCCTTGTATTTTATATACTAGCAATAAACACATGGGCATCTAATTTAAAAATACAATACCATTCACAATCTCTCAAAAAAATTAAATGCTTAGATATAAATCTTATAAACATGTACAGGACTTGCTTACTGAAAAATACACAATGCTGATGAAAGTAATCAGAGATCTAAATAAATGGAGAGACATACCATATTCATTAATTGAAAGACTCGACGTGGTAAAGATGTCATGGTAAATATTGTCAGTCTCCCCAAACTGATTTTATCATAATTCTTACCAGAATCTCAGCAAAAATTTTTGCAGATATAGACAAGAGTACTCTAAAACTTATATAGAAAGGCAAAGGCACTAAAATAATTAAAACTACTTTGAAATAAGAATAAATATGAAAGAATTAGTCTACCCAACTTCAAGACATTATATAGCTATGACAAAGCTGTGCTTTTATACAGAGGTGGTGTAGTGGCACTGCCTTAGACAGGGTAGACCAAAAACGACAGACACATACGATATTCTACTTGACCCAGACCAAAAGTTTGAAATGCTCTAAATGAAGAATAGTCAAAAATGTTTCAGCTGTGGGTTGTATATTGGGCAAGTCTATATAAATGATACACCTGAATAGAAATCAAGTCTCTCAACTGTCTTCAAAACTGAAAGACAATTATTTGGATTTATCATGTTATTGTTACTAAACTTATTCATTAAGTTTACTTTAAGAAAAAAAAGAAAGCATGAAATTCCCCAGAAAGAGAAAAACTAGTTGTTCTGCAAAACCCAGATGAATGAGTGTACTGATAGAGAAGATAAATATAAGTATATATTATGGGAAATTAGAAATTTTATTAGATTTAGTGGATGTAAATTAAATTTCTACCTCAAATAAGATAGTAAGGCACATATTAAGGAAGAAACTGAGAAGAAATTATCTAGTTATATTTTTTAGGGGCTTTTTCCCTGGCAATACTAACAAAGATTTGAAGTTGAAGGAAATGCAAAGGTGCACTCATGCTAGAACACTGCAAGTCAGCAAATGAAAAAAAACCGATAGAATGTGTCTCTCAAATACAGCCATCGACTTCCTAAAAACAAGTGAAGGTTGAATAGAGCTGTTGACAGCTCTCGTCTCTCTATTCCAGTGTTATACAAAAATCATAGGCATGAGGAGGGGCAAGAAATAGTCTGTATTTGCAAATTGCTGAGGGCAAGAAGACAATGGCAAGCCACTCCAGTACTCTTACCTGGAGAATCCCATGGACGGAGGAGCCTGGTGGGCTGCAGTCCATGGGGTCGCGAAGAGTTGGACACAACTGAGCGACTTCACTTTCACTTTTCACTTTCAAGCATTGGAGAAGGAAATGGCAACCCACTCCAGTGTTCTTGCCTGGAGAATCCCAGGGACCGGGGAGCCTGGTGGGCTGCCATCTATGGGGTCATACAGAGTCGAACGCTACTGAAGCGACTTAGCAGCAGCAGCAGCAGCAGAGGACAAGCTAAACAAGGCAGGCAGGTATCAACGTAGTCAGGAGCCCCTGGCCCCTCTTTTAAACACGCCATTTAAAACAGTGGTTCTTAAATTTTTCTGCATCCATCAGAAACACTTCACGGGCTTGTTAAACCTCAGACTGCTGGGCCTCATCCCTGAGAGTATCTGACTTGTAGGGATGGTATGGAGCCTGAGAATCTACTTACCAAGTTCCATATGATGGCCCAGGATCTGTTGCCAAAATCTTTGATTCTCTGTGCACTAATGCTGAATAAAAATACCGAGACAGAGTTTTGGAGGAGAGAGAAAAAATAGGTTTATTATTTTGCCAGGCAAAGAGGGAACAGAGTAGGCTACCACCTCAAGAACTGTGCCCCCTACTGGAGAGGGTAGTGAGGAGTTTTATAATGCTCAAGGAGCACGGCATCATCAGCTCATGGACAACTTTCAGATTGGCTGGCATCAAGGCGAAGTTTCAAACACCATCAACTCTCTGGTTTCAACCAATCTAGGGTCTATGTTTTTGTGGTCAACAGATCTCATCTGATGGGAGTCTGCTTCCTGAAGAAACAATTTTGGAATGTGTGTCATGTCAGCCTTTATATCTCTCAGGGAACTGGGAGTTCTGTGATTCTGCTGTGTGGCAGATTTATAGTCTAAATTGTTACCAGTTCTCCAGTCCAATAGCTATTCTTTGTTTCTACATCTTCACATTTTCCAACTGTTAATTCATGAGTCAGCATTTTACTTCAAAAGACACAGGGCTTTGTATATTATTTCAGGACCACACTGAGACAGCCACAAATTTAGAGGAACTTACACGCTTGTTTGGTGCTTACCTAGGGAAATTATCACAAGAAAAAATTTTTCTCCAGATGTGCTTATATGCCTCCCTTTACCAGATGCAGTGTGTTTCCCTTTCTTCTAGAAAGCTCAAAACTCTTATTTTTATCATCAATTATATTAAAATATCAACTGAAGTTGGAGGTGCTTCTATAGACCTGTTCCTCGGTGGCTTCTCCTTTAATTGAAAAATGCTTCTGTTTAAGAAGAAGATAGGGTGAAATGAACTAATGAATGAATGAACAACTAAACTCTCACTGCACTTTATTTCTAGCCTAGAAATGTCGGACTTGGAAGCTAGCAGCCCTAACTATAAGCCCTATACTTTAATATTTTAACCTTTATAAAACTCTAGCTGCCTCACCATTCCCCTCTAATAAACCGAAGAAAGGGTCAGTGAAAGATGATGTCCATGTGGGCTTTGACTTAGAACTGGTTCACTGTGTCAATACTTGGAGCTGTTCACTGTGTCAATACCACACCTGGCTTGCAAGGACGAGGCAGGAGGTGCCTGGCTGCTTAGATGGCACAGTACTTAGCTCATGAGCCACAGAGTCAGCTTCCCTCTGTCTCTTATGATGCTGGCTGCTGCAAGGTTCTATTCAAAACCAGCTTTTGGATTCTCCCTTTAGATGTTTTCTCTGGGTCTTCTCTCTACAGCCTCAAGTGGGACCCAAGCACCTCAGCCACTTCCAGGTTCTAGTCACAGGTTTGGCAAGGGTCCTATCACTTGCCAGGAGCCTCATTGGCCTCTATTCCCAAACCGATGGCCCCTTCAGCAATGCCACTATTCCTCTTACTCACACAAAACACACGTGCTCACAAATATATACACACAACTTGCATGAACACCCTTTGGGGGACTGCTTTACCAACTCCTGGGTATAAGGTTTTAGGATACCATTTATAATAGGAATCTTTCCCAAACAAACTAGTTCAGGAAATAAAAAGATTGAATTCTTTTTCACATACGTTTTCTCTACTCATTATCAGGCTATTCTGGAACCAGCTAGTTATTAACTTGCTATCAGCTGCATTCCACCTATAATTTTCAAAATGCTCATTGCCAGTTGATTTCTACCAGAGTTTTACTTTACAGGGGATCAACTGAGTCCTGACCCTAGTGGCTCAGACAATAAAGAATCTGCCTGCAATGTGGGAGACCCAGGTTCAATCCCTGGGTCAGGAAGATCCCCTGGATAAGGGAATGGCAATCCACTCCAGTTATTCTTGCCTAGAGAGTTCCATGAACAGAGCGGCCTGGTGGGCTACAGTTTGTGCGGTTGCAAAGAGTCAGACACGACTGAGCCACTAACACACACACATACACACAGCTGAATGTCGGCTCAGGTAGAGCAGCCCGACAGGAAGTCTAAAATGATGTTTGTTGTGTGTGTTGCCTGAAGATGGAAGGAGCTTGCAGGCTTATCTATGTAGCCATGAAACAAGCTCCCGATAACAACAGCTACCATTGGTCAGCACCCCCTATGTGCCAGACATCTTATCTTGCATTTAACCCTCAACAACAACATAAGATGTCTATCACCATCTCCAATTACAAATTCTGATGCCTAAAGGGTTGAATAACTCAAGCCAGTAGGTGACAGAATCAGATTCCACCCTTTCAACTCCAGGACCTACCTTCCTGCTCCACGTCCTCATTTGCTTCTAGGGTCACAGAGAACCTCATTTTCTGATGATCCTATGACCCTCTAATCATGGTTTGCCACCATCTATATGAAATTCCAAAGTTATTTGGGAATATGAAAAAACAGCAGTAAAAACAGACTAAATGTGTATTGGCTTTTGAATTAATTTTTATTTAAATAATTATGCATTTGTGTCCAGATAATGGCTATACCTTGTTTTTTCCTTCTTGTCTAAGCTCCTCATTTCCTGGAGGCTGGAACTAATGAATACATTTAAAGATACATACACACACACATGAGCACACCCTGGTACATGGCCAATGTATTTGTCTAGCATTTGCCATTAATTTAGTTAATGAAGTTGAGCAGGACTGGTCCCACCAATCCACCAAGTTCTGACAGCCACAGAGATTTGCTCAGGCACAGGTATCTAATTCAAGTTGGTCCAGTCCTCATTCCCAGGATTTTTGCCAGCTCAACCAGGAAGAAGACCCTCCATGTCCATAGGATGTACACCTAGAGAGAGCCTGCCTGAAGAAAAGAATGGAGTAAAAACATATGGAGAGAGTCTTGAGGACAATGTCTGAAGCCCCCAACCTTGCATACTTGAGCTAACTACTGGGCTTTTCAGTTATGTGAGACAATGCAATGCTATTTGGTCTTAAACCATAGCGGGTTGGGTTTTCTATCACATACAGTAGAATAAGCTCTGATGGAGCATCTATAAACTGACACCTGGGTCTATAAGATAGACACCTGGTCTAGTCCCTGCTTCCCTCAACTTCTTTCAGTTGCAAAAAACTCAAATAAGTTGCGGGAGGGAGTGAAGATTTTTAAGGACGTATTTGACGCAACGAGGGAGAGGAAAGAACCTAAATTCCAGGAAAAGGGGACTTCCTGGTCACATTACCCCTACCAGCAGAAAAAGGAGGCCCTTGAGATAAGCAGATTCCCACGCCCTGGCACTGATAGGATTCAGCTGTCCTCAGGTAGATTGTCTCCCTGGGGCTTGTCTGCTTCAGTCCCCTCACTGCTCATCCTTTCGAACTGCAGTTTCTCTGCCTTCCTCATAATTTGGACTCCCCAGCATCCTCTCAGGCCCCACTCTTCCTCAAAACGCCTCTTCACACAACCCTTAAGCTTCAACTCTGGCTCCCCACGGCCTCTTTCTCCTGGCATCTTCTAGTTCATGGCCTTGAAAGAGAGAAAATCTGATTGGCCCACCTCTTCTTCATGTGCACGGCAACTTCTTAGGTTGCAACCCAGCCTGCAGAATGGCCGCCCCTTGGGTCCACTTCTGATCCCATCAGCTGTAGGCAGGGGTGGAATCTCTTGCTTTTATTTAGAAGGGACTCTGAGCAAAGCAAGCACTGTGACTGACTTCTCTTAAGTGCACATCCTCTCTCCCCCAGCTCAGCCAATGAGTGCTTTTCCTTCTGCCTACAGTTCTCTTTTCTCCCCTCTCCCTGTTTTGGTGAAAAAGACATCTCAAAGGTCACTTCTTCCAGGAAGAGGCCATGTTAGGTTTCCCCCTTCAGGGGGCTCCCTCTGTCTTATAATGCCATTGTGCAGATAATGAAATGATGTTTTAACATTGTAATTGATGTCGTTTTCTCCAAGATTTCCTGATGTCTGAAAGTTCTCCTTTCTTTGAGAAGCTAGACTTTGGGAACCTAGGAAAATATAAGTGATATATTCTTGGCTTATAGTGCTTCAAAAACTATTTAGGGAACATAAACCTTGAGTTTATTCTGAGAAAGAATAGAGTCAGTCTGGCCTTGGTTTTGCTAGGAACTGGTCTGGCACATTAAGATAGGCCAGGGCTAAGGCAAAGAGAGGAGAAGACACCCACAGACACTCACACACACACTGGCATTTGCTACTGAAAAATAAGTACATTTTGGGAATAATGGGACATCAAAAAACAGTATTGCAATCACTACATGGGAAGGAAGAAACCTGGATCCAGATGAGTTCCTGAGAGGGGTACCCAAGTCATTTACTCTCCCACCTCTTCCCACCTACCCCCACCCACCCACACTCACCAAGTCAAGCCCTTTGGAGGCAGTGTACTTAACAGAATTCCCAGACAGATTTTGGAATCCAAGAATAAGGAGGACCTGTGCTTCCCAGGTGGAGCTCAGAACTTGCTAAAAGTCATGGAACTTCCCAAAACCCAGCATCAGGACTCTCTGAATCCAGCCATTTAGGAATTTTTATGAAGATTTACCCACATAGGTAAGATTTTTTGAATCATTAGCCTTGGTGATTGAAATCAATCTCCAGCCTGGAGATTGGGATAAAAGGTGGGCCTAAAAATTCTAAGAAAAATCAAGATTTGGTCTTTCTGGTGACCAGTCCCATTCTAAATCTATCCATGAGCCCACCAAGAGTCACTTCATTAGCTTAAACTCAAGGATGGTTGAGATGGTTTGCTATTATTAACAAAAGATGTTCCTATCATCTTTATCACTCAGGAAATTCCAAAGATCTTTGGAGTTCTGTGCCCGGAACCACTTGTTTTCTTATGCCGGCATAGTGCATGAAACAGCCAACTCTCTGGGAACAAGCAGAGGGTTGTGGGAGCAGCTAAGACCCAGACCTGAAAAAGCCTTGTGGTTGGGATAGAGAGACAGCTGTAATCTACATGGACCAGCCCTTATGGACCAGATGGAAATAAGATGTTCGGGAGATGCCAGTGTGGAAGGTGATACTAGCATCCCCCAGGCCCCAATGTCTTGGCATTCTGATTACACTCAGAACTCCTTTCAACCCCATGAAGAGGCAGAAAATCCTGAACTGACCAAGATACTTACATCAATGGAAATTAAGTGTCCTTTTGTTGGAATTCCCCATTGGTCCAGTGGTTAGGACTTTGTGCTTCCGCTGCAGGGGGTCTGGGTTCTATCCCTGGTCAGGAACTTAATTCCCACAAGCATCAAGGTGTGGCCAAAAATAAGTGTCCATTCATTGTCAGAATAAAAGCTTAAAGTGGAAATTAAGTTCTGTTCTGGAAAAAAAAACAGTTTTATATTGGGGGCACTCGAGTTTGTTTAATGAGATCAAGCCACTACTTTTGTTGTCCTGACCCAGGATGCAGGCGTTCTGACTGTGGAAATCATGTTCACAAGGCTTGTTCGTCCATCTCACTAATCTCTAAATTCCTAAAACACTGGGAACTCGTATTATTTGTCACTAACCCACCAGTGCCTAACTTATTGCAGGTTTTGTATTGTCCTAGATTAGCTATTAACCAGCTATATATCCTTAGGGAAATTGCTTAATTGCTTTGAGATTTCATTTTCTCATATTAAAATTAGGTAATCTACCAGCAAAAATAAACCATGTGGTTTCACCGATTGTAGTAAAGACTAGTATTACATTGGTAATAAGTATGAATTGCAAAATATATTAAGAAAATGTGTTCTCCTATTTTATAGCTATATACTAATCAGAACTAGGTTAACTAGATTAAACCACTCCTTTAATCCAGGGCCGGGGGGGGGGGGGGGGGGCCCGCGATTCAGAGTAGTCCTTAGGGAACCTAATTTAATGACTAGATAAGGCAAGTTTGTAATTAGCGTATCAACAGCTTGTATGGAATTAAGTCTTTCCAAAGTGCTTGAAGGTACTTGAAACAGTTTATCTTAAGTAGACCAACTGTTCCCAAACCTGACTCATCATCAGAATCATATAAGGAACTTTTTAATCACAGAGATCCCTGGGCCTGCCATGGAGATTCCAATTCCATGGGTCCTAGTGGGCTCTGAAATCTACATGTTTAAAAAGTTCCCCAGAAAATTTCAGTGATCAGCCAGGTATGAGAATCACTGCTCTAGAAAACTAGACAATGGAAACTCCAACCTTGTATAAATAATTATGGACACCAAAATAATTTCTCGTTTATATTTTATATTAGAACATGCTTTTTAAAGTCAATACATTATAGTAAAAGCTATGCTGTCTGGGATTTGCTTCAAAATAAACTGGGGAGTTAAGGAATGGGCTGTGGGAATGGGATAAAATGAAACAAGATTGGCCATGAGTTGATCATTGTTGAACCTGGGCAGAGTAAAGTATTCTATTTTGTTTTACTATTTTATTCTCTCTACTTTCATATATGTTTGAAACTTCCCATGACAAACAGCTTTTAAAAATAAAACTGAGGTATGTGAATACTGAGTAAAGCCTCCTGCTTCTCCCTTCTCATAATCTCATTCCCCAGAAGTGCTGTTACCTGAAGTTGATTCTATATTCTCTCAGATATTTTCTGTGTATTTTAAATGAATGTCCATTTTTTTTATCCCACTTACGTGCCAACCTTGTGCCAAATCCTGTAATGAAACTGATTTTTCCATAGAGAAAATCTTTGTAATCCCCTCATCAACCTTCTTCCTGCTTCCTCACTCCCAGCATCTCCCATGTCACTCCCATGGCCAACAGGAGGGGGGCACCTTAATTCCTAATTGACCTGCTGTGAGACGTAACTACATTTTCCTCACAGCCCAATATTCCCTTCCTTGGGCGCATCAAAGGCTTTTAAAGCAAACTTGAAAGTTAAGTCTGAGTTCAGATCACAGCTCCATCACTTTATGGCTGGATACTTAATCTCCCTGTGCCTCAATGTTGCCATCGATTCATGATACTAACAGTAAAACTAACTGTTCAGGGTTATTATTAAACTTTACACCTGTAAAGCTCAATTTCTGCTCCCCCCACCCTCAATCCTCTACTTAACATATGTTCTTGCCTCACTGTGAGTTCTTGCCAAACTCATGGCCAATCCTCAACTCAAACCTTACACACACACACATACATTCACCACAAATATGTTAATGTTTCAGGTTTCATTGCATTAAAATATAAGACAGTCAAACAAATCAAAGCATTAGTTGTTTTCTTCAGCCCCTCTCAACAAAAAGATATCTTTCCATTAGAGGAATAACATGGGATGACACGTGTTCATACAGATATATATGTGTCCCAAACATTATATCTAAAATCCCAAGTACCTAGCTGGTCACCTTTCGGGTTTTGTCTTGGTTTGGTTTTAAATCTCATTTCATCTCTTTCCTTTCCAGCTCTTTCATGTATGATGATCCAGTCTCCAACCGTAGATTTCCAAGATGGTATTAACCCATCAAAACTCTTGCAAATAAAGCCTGTTTGGTTTGATGTTTCCTGACACTAAATTCCATTTTATCTGCAGATCTATCTGCACAGAAAGAGAGAGAAGGAGGGAGAGAGAGAGAGAACGCTTCCAAATACCTGGGTCATCTCCTGAATTTCATATTTATAATGTAAGTATATTTAGGTCCATGTATTCACAGGCAGAACATACACTTCTTGTGCACATTCTAGCATGAGTGCACACACGCACAAACACACATATAAATCTCTTTTGACCCTATCATGTACATACTTTGAAAAGTTTGTTAGAAGAACCAGACTGGTAATAATTCACTGCACCTCATGTATAATAAGCAGCAATGCACCGGCCTTATGATGAATTGCCAGGGTAACACAGGGACATCTTGTTTGCATTTCAATGCACCAAGTGTCAGATTCTTATTTCATTACTCGCCGGCACATTAGTGGACGGTTTTTAATTTCTTTTTTTTTCCCTTTAGCAAAGCTCCACGGAGACCTCTCGCTTTTGCCACTTGCATCAAGAGCAAGGTTGCATTATTTTTAAATGCTATAGTGTCTGGGTCTCTCTCTAAATGTTGCTGAATTCACAAAATAAATGATAGCCTACTACCAGCAGTTCTACCGGGCTTTAAAAAATTTCCCTTGCTTTTATTGAACTCATTCTCTAAGAAGTGGTTTGGAGGATTTGTGCTATCTTCTTTATATTTTATATGGTAAGGTATTCTTTGTTTTTGGTTATGTTAGGGGCTTTTTAAAATCCAGATTCATATTTTTCCTTATGCACAATGACATGAGAAGCTACAAGAAGCTGTTCTCAAGGAAAATGTAGTTCTGAATTACCTTGTAATCTGCTGGAAGCTGCGGGATGCTTGGACATACCATGAAGCCCCCTGGCCTGCCCCACACATGAGGGTGGTGGACTAAATGTGTATGCCATGTGGACTGAGGGCAGGTTTTTTTCCCCAAAGTTATCCAGAAATTTGAGATGAACTTGCTCCCTAATGTTTTCCCAGGAATATAATTAGATATAATGGAACATTCTTTAGAGCAGTCATTCTCAAACTTAGCAGATATCAGATCAACTGGGGGGCTTGTTAAAATATGATGTCTAGGTCCCACTCACCCCCAGAGTTTCTGATTTAATAGATCTTGGATAAGGCCTGAAAATTTGCATTTCTAACAAGATCCCAGGTGATGCTGATGCCACTGATTGGGATGCACTTTGAGAACCATTCCAGAGTGGATTATAAGCCTGGCTCTGTCATTTACCTTCCGAGTGACCTTGGGAAAGTTATCTCACCTCTATGAGTTTTAGAGCCCTTATCAAAAAAATGGAGATAATAATAGCACTTTCCCACTAAAGTGATTGTTAGGAAATATGAGCTAATAATATAAAGCATCAACCACAACACAAGATACATAATCAGTGCTCAACAAATATTAGGTTTTTTCCCCTTTCTCATATCCTTCTCACGGAATGGAGATAAGAGGTCCAATACTCCACACAGTGCAGGAGTCACTCCTCCATATCCCTGCTTTGGTCACTCAGCTCCTGTCTGGTCACTTCCAGATGTGGGAAGCTCACGTCCTCTGGGAATCCATTGCTTTGTGGCCAACTCTCACTGGTAGACAGTCATGCTGGGCTGAAACCCATCTCCCTGAAATTACGTGCTACTGCCCTCCTGAGACACAGAGACTAAACTTTGCCCCTAACTTTGAACTTTTGATTCAGGACATCCTATAGGCTTAACAGCATGATAAGTGGGCTTCCTCAGGGGCAGATCTTGAACTGTTTGGTACACCTTGTTTATTAGTGACTTCAATGATGGATTCATTCACTTATTCATCCTTTTACAAAGCAATGAGGTGAGCAGGCACAAGAAAGGCAGACTGACAGGTCTAGGCTTTATTCCTGGATGGTGGGAAGACTTTGATTAGTTTTAAGCCAGAGAGTGAAACGGTTAAACTTGTATTTCATAAAGATCACACTGACAAGAATTTGAAGAATACTTTTTGTATGGTGAGACTGCAGCCAAGGAGACTAATTATAAGATTAGGGAATGAGGAGGAAGTGAACAAGGGAGATGTCAACAGCGTAGAAAGAACAAGACTTGAGCATTAGTTTCATGCCAAGGATGAAGGTGGAGGCATGTCTAGGATGATACCCAAGGCCCTGACTTCTGAATAAAAGGTTACATTTACTGATAAAAGTAATAGGTGAACAATATCAGGTTTTCTAGAAAATAATCAGTCCAATTTGGGGCATGTTAAGTTTGAAATATTTCTAGAATAATCCTGGGGGCAGTTGAATACATAGACCTGAGATCTCAAGAGTAAGAGGGGGGGGCGGTCAATGACCTACATAGTTTAGTTGTTATAGAAGTAAATATAAGAATTACAATTATGGAATAATAATTGCATAGTTATAGGAAGGAAAAAATACACAGTGAGAGAGGAAAGAGAGAGAACAGGACACAACTCTGAAGAACAGCAACCTCTGAGGAGCAAATGAACCAGAAGGAATGAGCCAGGGATAGCCAGAGAGATGGGAGAAGACAATGAAATAATAACAAAGAAATAATAACACAGAAGCCCAAGAAGAACGCCAGTGCTCATAGCAGCACTCTTTACAATAACCAAGATGTGGAAGCAACCTAAGTTCTCATCAACAGATGAATGGATAAAGAAAATGTGGTTTGTAGATAGATAGGTAGAGAATAGAAAACTATTCAGCCATAAACAGAACAAAATTTTCCCATTTGCAAACACATGGATGGACTTGGAGGACATTATGCTAAGGGAAATAAAGAAACAAAGAAAGGCAAATACAGTATGATATGGAATCTAAAAAATGCAACAAACCAGTGAGTATAACAAAAAAGAAGCAGATTCACAGATATAGAGAACAAACTTAGTGGTTACCAGGGGGGATGAGGAAGAGGGGTAGTAAAAGGGTGGATGAGTGGAAGGTGTAAATTAACGGGTGTAAAATAGGCTAAAGGATGTACAACATGAGGAATATAGCCAACATTTTGTAATAATTGTCAATGGAAAGTAACCTTTAAAAATTGTAGAAAAAAATGAGGGGACTTCCCTAGTGGTCCAATGGTTAAGAATCCACCTTGCAACGCAGGGGACGCAAGTTTGATCCCTGGTCAGAGAACTAAGATCCCATATGCTGCCAAGTAACTAAGCCTGGGCACCACACTAGAGAGTCCACGAAAGATCCCACGTGACAGGACAAAGATCCCAAGTGCCAACACTAAGACCCAATGCAGCCAAATAATTAACATAATTAACAATATATTTTAATTTATACAATTAAAAATAAATAAAATTTTAATTGCATAAAAATTTTAAATAAAAGAGACTTAAGAAAAAGAAGCTCATGAAGAAAATCAAGAAGACGGATGTGGTCCAAAGTAGCTGCCACAGAGTGAGGACTTCAGGTAAACACTACAAGAGACCCATTGGCTGTGGCAATCCAGGGGGATCTTAGTAAGAAAGTATCTATGGGGTGAATGTGGTGAAAACTAGGTGATTGGGCTCATGTGAAGAAAAGCAGGACATGAGAAAGTAGAGGTGAAGTGTACTAGCTTCATGGGAATGAAGATATGTGGACAGAATAGGTCAAAGAAGAGTATTTTTAATATCCAGGAAAAATAGACACAACTTATTGTAGGGTGGGGAGCTTTCCTGGTGGCTCAGCAATAAAGAATCCACCTGCAATGCAAGAGACACGGGTTCTATCCCTGGGTTGAGAAGGTCCCTTGGAGAAGGGCATAGCAACCCACTCCAGTATTCTTGCCTGGAGAATCCCGTGGACAGAGGAGCCTGGTGGGCTACAGTCCATGGGGTTGCAGAGAGTCGGACACGACGAGTGACCAAGCATGGATGCACGCATTGTGGGGTGGGGACCAGCAGCCCCGGCCAACATTTCTCCTAAGTGACCTCATATATGTGTTTATTGCTGACACTTTGTGACTGACAGAGCTCAGTGACAGCAAAGTCAAGAATAATAAGATGATTTGTGGCAATGGGGACAGAGACCTAAAGCTCAGATTTAGGGTGACCTGTAAAAAAAATGAAAATACTTTAATTGTCAGGGTACTGTCTCTAAACTCAGGGTTTCTCTCTCTCTCCAGAAAATGTAGTTCTGCCTCATCAAGAACACTCAAGCCTGGAGAAGAAGCAGGAAGATGACTCCCACGTTGGGTGAGAGGCATCTGCCACACTGCTTTGTCAGGAGCCATGCCATGAAGCTAAAACTAGCTCCTGATAACAGCTTCTTTCCCGAGTATCCAACCACAACTCTATCTATTCTCTTCATCCATCTCCAACCCTCATCTACCACAATCTCTCTCCCTGTCTCCAGTATCCACCTCTCACCTTCCTCACTTTCGTTGACCCATTCAGATCCCATTCTTAAGTTCACCTCTCCACTCCTACCTCCACTGAACCTCCAGTTTTGAAAATATCCATAAGTTCAGCAGCCAAACTATCTCCAGGTAAGTGACAAACTCCTTGGCCTGCCACGTGCACAGAACACGCCACCAGCCAGACCAGCCCAGTCCCTATCAGGAGAGGCGGTGAGGGAGAGCTTGTTCCTATTTAGTTGCTACGTCATGCCAGACTCTTTGCCACCCTATGAACTGTAGCCTGCTAGGCTCCTCTGTCCATGGACTTTTCCAGGCAAGAATACTGGATTGGATTGCCATGCCCTCCTCCAGGGGATCTTCCCAAATCAGGGATCAAACCCGTGTCTCCTGTATGACAGGCAGATTCTTTACCACTGAGCCACCAAGTAAGAAAAAATTTGTCTTAAGGTCAGCTGATTAAGAGTGGTAAGTTCTATCCACAACTTAATTCCTTCTTGCCATGTAAAAACATACCCCCAGATTCCTGGGATTCAGGACACAGACATCTTTGGAAGGGCTTCCCAGGTGGCACTAGTGGTAAAGAACCCTGCCAACGCAGGAAACATAAGAGATGCGGGTTCGATCCCTGGGTCGGGAAGATCCCCTGGAGGAGGAAATGGCAACCCACTCCAGTATCCTTGCCTGGAGAATCCCCATGAACAGAGGAACCTGGGGGGCTACAATTCATGGAGTCGCAAAGAGCTGGACACGACTGAAGAGACTTAGCATGCACACACGCTGTATAATTCTGTAATTTCCTCTTGTGAACTACAAGGCCTGCAGGGAAATGTTCCTCTATTTATTCCATTCCCATATAGGTGGAATCAAGGTGGTAAATTCCTTAGAGAAAGCAATATCAAAGATAGACATTTGCTTCATGGCATCACAGAAGCCATGAGGCCAGACGAAAACAAAACTAAATTAATGGAGAGAAACTCTGGGTTCTGGGTTGGGCTCAGAGACAAACTGCTGCCTTGGATAAGCTGTGAAACCTTCTTAGGAAAAGCGTCCTTGCTCAGAGAGTGGGCAGAGCAGGTCAGGCATGTCCTAGATCAGTGTTTTAGGATGGGTGAAACAAATTCTGTAGCCCAAGGCTTCCTGAATTTCTGCAGCCACATTCTAATCAGCAAAACGAGATGAATGATGAATTGTACTGTTTGGAACAGAACCACAACGGGACACACCACAGTAAGAAATTGTTTTGAAGCCCATCTTTATGTTTTCACATTTTAGACTGATTTTTAATTTTTCTCCATAGTAATTCTGTTTCTTTAATGTAATAGTTATATTTTTATCATGTTTTATGTTGTTTGTGCTTTGTTGCAGAATTTCAAGGTGGGAAGAAATATGGAGTTATTACTCTATATAGAAATGGGGAAAGCAAAGTTGAAAGCAGCTAGCACAATCACACAGGCAACCAAACAGAAACTTACATCCATGTCGTTATCTTAAACCTACGCAGTTTCTGAATGATTCTCATCACACTGATACAGTCAGACTAAAGTTTGAGTCGTACCACCTTTCACACATACCCAAGGCCACACATTCCAAGGTCTGAAGTCACTATAAAAACACTTACTAAGCCCTCTTCACCCAGTATCGCACCACCTCACAGAATCCCATTCCCCACCCAAACACAGGCAGGTGTATCCACCCACCTGCCTCTCTCCACCCACAGCCACTGGAACCATCACCAGCCCAACCTTCCCAAGTCACACAGACCCACAGCCTCACCTCTGTCACACACAGGCTGCCCCACACCTCATGTCTGGAGAGCTTAAGGGTGTAAATTACCCTAACTGCACCTCCATCCTGATGTCCCCACCAGCTCAGCACAGTGTCTTATACATACAGGTCCTTGATTATTATGTTAAATTGAAATTCACTTGGTGGTCCTCTCCTTTGCTATATCTTCCTCCAGTTTCCCAAGACAGAAGTGATTCTCACTTTCTTAGGATTCCCAGGGCACCTACCTTCTGAGTAAGGTCCATAAATAGACTTCAGTGAAGCAGATTCCTCTCCCAACAAATTGGCATGCTTTGCCCACCACTCTCCAACAGATGGATTCTCATGTAGGTGTCCAAGCCCATCTGATCCCAAAGCCTGTCCTATTTAAGACTTAGGGACTATCAGAAAGAGTAAGACAACTACCCTATGATATCACTTTTATGTAGAGTCTAAAATATGACACAAATGAACATACCTACAAAACAGAAACAGACTCACACCAAAAGAGAACAGGCTCATTGTTGCCAAAGGGGAGCCAGTGAAGGAGGAAGGGGCTGGGAGTTTGGGGTTAATGGGTACAAACTATTATATATTGAATGGATAAACAAAGCCCTGCCATGTAGCACAGAGAACTACATTCAATATCCTATGAAACCATAAAGGAAAGAATTTTTTTTTAAGTATATATGTGTGTGTGTGTGTGTGTGTGTGTGTATGGGGCTTCTCTGGCAGCTCAGCTGGTAAAGCATCTGCCTGCAATGCAGGAGACCCCGTTTTGATCCCTGGGTCAGGAGCCTAGCAGCCTACAGTCCATGGGGTCACAAAGAATCCAACACGACTGAGCGGCTTTCATTTTCAATTTGTGTGTGTGTGTGTGTGTGTGTGTGTATAACTGAATTGCTTTGCTGTACAACAGAAATTAACACAACATTGTAAATCAACTGTACATCAAATTTTAAAATAAATAAATAAAAAGACTTAAAGACTGTGCTGTCTTCACGTATCCAAAGGTGGTACAAAGAGGGGAATATTCTGCCCCTAAAGGCTTTCCCTATTCAGTAGCCATTATGCCCTGTCCCTAGACAAGCTTTCAGACTTTAGTCATCAAGAGACTCTACTGATTTTCCTAGGCCTGGGACTAGGATAAGGTAAGAGGCTGACCTTGCATGCGCATGACCCTAAGAATGAAGGTCTCCTTAAATTTTGCTCCATAGGAGTCTCAGTCATCTCACCCTAGTCCTAGGCATAGATTCTCTTAGGGATCTTCTTTGATATCCTAAAAATATATATACTATTTGAAGATATATAAAATTATCTCATTTTGGGAGTGATGTCACCAACATGAACAAGACACTCCTCATTCATCCTTACACATGCTTCAGTGACAATTTGGCATCCATCCACATATAAAGGGTCTGTGGGGTCTAGCACTATTCACCAAGTGACCCTGAGGGTCATGGCCACCCATGTGACAGATAATAGGCTAGAGACGTCTGTCCCAGCTCTGTCCCGGCAATGGTGGCCCATGAACCTTCTCCAGCCCATTTCAACCATGGTCTGGGAGTCCCTGGAAAATGCTGTCTTAGACAATTGCCCCTGGACAAAGAGCTTTTTTGGAAGTTCAGGTTTCCAGTGGAGAAGTCCCAGCATGCCACTGAAGGAAAAAAATGCAAATCTGAATGCATTGGAGGGAGGGATAAGAGGAACAATTTGATTTTACCTGCATCACCCCTTCCCAAAGCAGCACACCTCAGGGTCAAGAGACACTGTCTCTTCATGGCCTGTGATTTGTCCCACAGGGGAAAGAGAGTGTTTGGGTGGGCACCTGACTTCCCTACATGCAGGATGCTGCCAAGAAGGCCCATTTCTCTCGTACTCCATCCAGAGTCATTGATTCAAGAACTATGTGACTGGAAGGCAGGAAGAGAGTGGAAGAGCAGCATACAAGAATCTTGGAGAACATTAAAAAGATGCAGACCAATTGCTGTATCAAGAACTCCATCCAGCCCACCCACACCTGCTAGGGACACCTGGCCCACAGATCCCCCTAACTGGTTCACAGGCAGCCGCAATGTTCCGTGCACCTCACCCACACATAACACCACCCTGCAGTCAGCTCTCAAGGTGAACTACCAATAACAGGTCAAGAAGCAACAGTTAGAATCGGATATAGAACAATGGACTGGTTCAAAATTGGGAAAGGAGTACGTTGAGGCTGTATATTGTCACCCTGCTTATTTAACTTGTATGCAGAGTGCATCATGCGAAATGCCAGGCTAGATGAAGCACAAGGTGGAATCAAGACTGCCAGGAGAAATATCAATAACCTCAGATATGCAGATGACACTACCCTTATGGCAGAAAGTGAAGAGGAACTAAAGAACCTCTTGATGAAAGTGAAAGAGGAAAGTGAAAAGCTTGGCTTAAAACTCAATATTCAAAAAGCTAAGATCATAGCATCCAGTCCCGTTCACTTCATGGCAAATAGATGGGGAAACAGTGGAAACACTGAGAGACTATTTTCCTTGGCTCCAAAATCACTGCAGATGGTGACTGCAGCCATGAAATTAAAAGACGCATGCTCCTTGGAAGAAAAGCTATGACAAACCTAAACAGCATATTAAAAAACGGAGATATTACTTTGCTGACAAAGATCCATCTAGTCAAAGCTATGGTTTTTCCAGTAGTCATGTGAGAGTTGGACTATAAAGAAAACTGAGTGCCAAAGAATTGATGCTTTTGAACTGAGGTGTTGGTGAAGACTCTTGAGAGTCCCTTGGATTGCAAGGAGATCCAACCAGTCCATCCTAAAGGAGATCAGTCCTGGGTGTTCATTGGTAGGACTGATGCTGAAGCTGAAACTCCAACACTTTGGCCATCTGATGCAAAGAGCTGACTTATTAGAAAAGACCCTGATGCTAGGAAAGATAAAAGGCAGGAGGCGAGAGAGACAACAGAGGACGAGATGGTTGGATGGTATCAGCAACTTGATGGACATGAGTTTGAGCAACCTCCAGGAGATGGTGAAGGACAGGGAAGCCTGGTGTGCTGCAGTCCATGGAATCACAAAGAGTCAAACACAACTGAGCAACTGAACAACAACAACAACAAATGTATTAATACATTTGTAATACATGAATATTATTTGACCATGAGAAAGTAGGATATCCTGCCATTTATTACAACATGGATGGACCTTGAGGACATTATGCTAAGTGAAATAAGTCAGAGAGACAATGACAAATACCACATGACATCACTTGTATGTAGAATCTGAAAAAGGCAAACTCACGGTGTTATGCCCGATGTCTGAATCCCCGAGCGGGAAGAGAGAAGGCTTCCAAGACAATGCAACTCGCAGGAAGGGAAGTTTATTACTGACTCGAGCCAGGACTCCCTGCCGCAACCAACGCAGTGGTGCGGGTCAGAGAGTCCCGAGCCCAAGCTGTTACACAAATTTATAGGGTGAGAAGCGGATTGGTTACACGTTTGCAAAGCAATTTCATTGGTCAAAACTTTCACGCGGGCGGGACTTTCCTGGGGGTTTCTGCCCCGTTCCTAATTTCCTAATTGGCAAACAGCGGTCAGTATTAAGTGAAAGCTAATTGGTCCTAATTGGCAAACAGCGGTCAGTGTTCTTTCCAAGTAGGAAGGCCTACTCCTAATCTAAGCTGCATTACTTCTGCTCACCTCACAACAGGAACAGAATAGAATGGTGGTTACCAGTGGCTGGAGGATGGGGGAAATAGTGAGGTTAGTCAAAGGGCACAAATTTCCAATAATAAAATAAGTAAGTTCTGAGGATTTAGTGTGCAGGATGGTAACCATGGCCTGTTAATACAGTTAACAGTATTGTACTATATACTTGAAATCTGCTAATAGAGTAAATATTCTCTATTCTCATCACACACACACACACAAAAAAGGTAATTTTGTGAGGCGGTGGAGGTGTTAAATAACCCTACTGTGGTCATCACTTCACAATACACAAGTTCATCAAATCATCGTGTTATACACCTTAAACTTACACAATGTTATATGTCAGCTATACCTCAGTAAAGCTGGAAACCATTATCTTATTTCTATAAACTTGTTTCTAATTTCTTATGTACACAGAGATATTCTAGAATGGACTTGCACTGAGAATGACTAGGCCAGGGTTGAGTGTTTGGAGGTATATCTTAGCCTAAATTCCCAGAGAAAAGAGTGATGAGCAGATGGTTTATTTGGGAAGTGATTTCTAGCGACCAAGGACAGTGAAGCAGGCAAGGAGGAATTGCTAATATAAGGATGCTGTCAAGTTGAGCATCACCATGGGCAATTGATGATCCATCTGGCCAGGTTTTCTTGAGGAAATATACAAAAGGTATCTCAGAATTGTGCCCCTCAAAGATCAACATGGAGAAGTATTTATCCACTGGTTTCCATCCCTGTCAATTGAGGGTTGTCACACTTCAAGGCTCTGCATGGCTGAATGTCCAGCACTGACATCCCCTGCCATGGTGTCAGAGAAACCCCAGAGTAAGTGCAAGAGACACTCATGTGGGAGCCAAGGTGCTATCAAAGGAAGGAAGTTAAGCCCACACAAAACCATTGCCATAGCCGATCCTGCAATAGAGGACTGAGACTAGGAGAAGATGAAGCACAACAACAACAAAAGATGAGGCGATGTTTTCTCATTTTCCTTCATCATAGCTTTTAATGGTAGTTATACCTGTTATCTCCTTGGAAGGAAAGTTATGACCAACCTAGATAGCATATTAAAAAGCAAAGACATTACTTTGCCAACAAAGGTCCATCTGGTCAAGGCTATGGTTTTTCCAGTGGTCATGTATGGATGTGAGAGTTGGACTGTGAAGAAAGCTGAGTGCTGAAAAATTGATGCTTTTGAACTGTGCTGTTGGAGAAGACTGTTGAGAGTCCCTTGGACTGCAAGGAGATCCAGCCAGTCCATCCTAAAGGAGATCAGTCCTGGGTGTTCCTGGGAAGGACTGATGCTGAAGCTGAAACTCCAGTACTTTGACCACCTCCTGCGAAGAGTTGACTCATTGGAAAAGACCCTGATGCTGGGAAAGATTGAGGGCAGGAGGAGAAGAGGATGACAGAGGATGAGATGGCTGGATGGCATCACCAACTTGATGGGCATGAGTTTGAGTAAACTTCGGGAGTTTGTGATGGACAGGGAGGCCTGGCATGCTGCGATTCATGGGGTCTCAAAGAGTCGGACACGACTGAGCGACTGAACTGAACTGACTGAACTGAACTGGTACCTGTTATCTCCATTTTATAAATGAGGAGGATAGGACTTCCCTGTTGGTCCAGTGGCTAAGATTTTGGGCTCCGAATGGAGCACGGGAGGTGGGTTTTATACCTGGTCAGGGAAATAGATCCCACATGCCACAGCTAAAGATCCTGTGTACTGCAACTAAGACCCAATGCAGTCAACATAAATAAATAAATAATTATTTTTTAAAATAGATAAACATGTGTTATGTTTATAGTGATGGTATAATTAGGATTCTTTTTTAAAATTAGTCTCTATTTGCAATGGAAAAGTCCCAGGTACTCCAAAGTACTCCATATTTCTTTCAAGCTAATTTCTACATTGAACTTGGCCTGATGATGGCTGGTAAAGAATCTGTACTCCACATTTCTTTCAAGCTAATTTCTACATTGAACTTAGCCGGATGATGGCTGGTAAAGAATCCATACTCCACATTTCTTTCAAGCTAATTTCTACATTGAACTTGGCCTGATGATGGCTGGTAAAGAATCCGCCTGCAATGTGGGAGACCTGGGTTTGATCCCTGGTTTGGAAAGATCCCCTTGAGAAGGAAATGGCTACCCACTCCAGTATTCTGGCCTGGAGAATTCTATGGACTGTATAGTCCATGGGGTCACAAGAGTCGGACACAACTGAGAGTTTCACTTTCACTCTTCACTTTCTACATTAAACTTGGCCTTGAGAACTGACTTGTGGCAGGCCTGAAGTCATGGGTCATAGCCTTGTAGGAGGGAAGAACTTCTGTGAATCCATGGGATTCAACTCGGACTCTTTGTTCCTTGTATGTCAGAGAACATACAAGTGCCCTTGCTCCCTACACACAGAGCCACTTCCCATTGCTTTCAATAAAATTTAGATTTGCCAACAATTCCTAAATTTGTATCCTCAGCTCAGACCTCACCTCAGAGCCCCAGATCCTATATATACAACTGCTTTCCTGATATTTTCACTTGTATTTATGATAGACCTCTCAAAATTAAAACATTCAATAGTAAATTATTTAAATTCTTCAGAAAAGTATTTCTCCCAATTGTTGGACTGAACTATATCCCCCTCAAAATTCTAAGCCCCTGAACTATGCCCCCCCCAAAAAATCCTAACTCCTTGTACTTCCACAAATGACTATATTTGGAAGTAAGTGGTCTTTAAAGAGATAACTAAGTTAAAGTGAGGTTATTGGAGTGGGCACTAATCCAATGGCACTGGTATCATTTAGACACCAACACATAATAGGAAAAACAACGTAAAGATATAGGAAGAATACCACCATCCATCAATACAAAGCAAAGAAAGGCTTAGAGCAAATTCATCCCTCAGTAGAAAGCAACTAGGCCAACACCTTGATCTTGGACATGCAGACTCTAGACCTGTGAGAAAATAAATTTCTATTGTGTAAGCCATCCAGTCTGTGGTATTTGGTCACAGCAGCCCTAGCAACTGAACGCACCACATAAACAGTTGTTACCACCAACCTCTAGTGGCTAAAAGCCAGAAATCTGGGAGTCGGTCCTGAAAAGCCTTCTTCCTCACTCCTAAATCCAATCTATAAACAAGTCTTGCTGCATCACCCTACAAAATACATCTCAATCAGCCCATTTCTCTCTACCTCCAGGGCCACCACCTGGCCCAAGCCACCACAGCTATTGACAGGCACCATATCAGCAGTCTGATGACTAGGTCTGGTTCTGATCTGTCACCTCCAGCACTGAAATTAACTCTTGGGTGGAAATTTGTGATCACCTAAAGCCAATTCAGCAGGGTAGGGGTGGAGAAGAGGTAGGGATCACAACTCTGACCCGTCCTATGTCAGCAGCTGGGTGGGCCTCCATCTTCTGCAGGAGGCCTAGTGTGATCTGTTCAGGCTTATTCTGACCCTCAGTATTGACCTCACAGTGCAGACTTCAGATCCCGGCCTTCAAGGCCAGTGGACCCATCAATTTTCCCTTGCCTTTCTATGCATCCGGCTGTCTCCAACTGTCTTGGTCCCACTCAGACCCTCAGCACTTGAAGGTGTCCAGCACTGCTGTTGCCAGCCCTTCAGTTCTCCCTCTACCACCAGATTTTCCTCAGAGCTTCTGGGCCTGACCCTTGCCCCTGGGCTGCTCCTCAGACTCAGCCCCCCATCCGTGCAAGACACACCCTTCTTTTGATGGCTCCCCAAGTCCTACAGGAGAAGGCCAGTCCCCTCCCATGCAACAAGGTATACAGGCCCTGCTTACCTTTCCAGCCCTGTTTTATATATTCCCTCTCTTCTCTTGAATACTCTAGCAATCTATTTATCTCCCAAGTGGGCCTCTCGGTTTCATGCTTCCATATTTTGTTCATGCTGTTCCCTCTGCCTCAAATGCTTTTCCCTCACATATACTCCTGACTGCTCCTGTTGGTTCTTTGAGTCCAGATCAGAGGAACACCTCCGTCCACACTCCACCCCTCACCCTTCCACATCTACCAGTTCTCAGTGCCTGCTCCTGAATTTCCTTCCCGTTCTGCCCTCTACCTTCTCTGTGTTAACTGTTTGTTTTCCCACCACCACCACCACTGAACTGCGAGTCCTTCGAAGGCATGTGCTTTCAGCCACTCAGCTGTGCCCAGCGCTCTGCAACCCCATGGACGGACGAGGCTCCTCTGTCCATGGGATTCTTAGGCAAGAATACTGGAGCAGGTTGCCATTTCCTCCTCCAGCAGATCTTTCCGACCCAGGGATTCAACCTGCATCTCTTGAGTCTCCTGCAATGGTAAGCAGACGCTTTACCACTGCACCGCCTCGGAAGCGCCTTCAAAGGCAGAGGCCACCCCTGTCCCCCAGACTTAGCACAGTGCTTACACACAGTAGCTGTCGAATAAGTGCTTGTTGAGCCAACTGGCCTGACTCCGAGACCCCCTGTGCCCTGCGTCCCGGGCGCCAGCCCCCCGCGGGCTGACACGCTTCGCTCTCACCCCAGCGGGGACTCTGCTGCTGCCTTTGCTGAACCAAGTCACGTGACAGCTGCTCTAAATGAAGTGCACAGGTAGTGAGGCCTAGATGGCTTTTTAAAGTTTCTCAAGGAAAAGGAAATTGTGAAATGCCCCACTGGGGCCGCAAAGCAATCTCTCCTAGTCCAGACTTGTGCCCAAAGCCAGCTGCTTGGGCCGGGAGATAAGGGGGCCCCATGCTGAGCCGCCACCAGCGGACTCAGAAAAGTAACAAATTGACAACATTCAGGAAGAAGATTCCTCATTTCCAATAGTATCATCTATACCCTGTGGCATAAAGCACCTCCTGCCTTATTAACGTCTTTTACATTTTTTAGAGCTGAATCCAAGGTGAAAGGGAGGAGGGGGAGAGAATACTTCTGTACCACAGTCCTTTAGGAACCAGGAAAATGCCATGGCAGAGATGAATTGTAGACCCAGAAATAGCATTTTGGGGATGAAATTTATAATGTTCACTCTTTTTCAAAAAAAAAAAAAAAAGTTTAATACAGCCCAAATGACATCATATCAAGTCAGACAGAGCAGAAGAAAGGAAGAAAAACACTGAACATGAGAAGAAATTAATCCAGACAGGCACTTTCTAAACTGAATTCCACACTGCACACACTGAAGACCAGGGAGAAACATCTTCATCAGAAAGGGTGTCTCCCTTTACTCACCACAACTGGATTCATTTAGGTTTGAAACTATCCACTGCACTTCAAAGACTAACACCAAAACTTGAAGGAAAATAATATTTGGCTAGTCTAGTCGGATGCTCTCTGAGGTATGCCTGCGAAGCAGGGAGTTTCTTATCCTATTCACTAAGCCCAGTAAAGTTCACTCACACAGAACCCCTCCTAGTCCCCATCCCTCAATTCCCCACTGCCCAGGATTCACATTCCAGTTCTCCCCGTCCTCAAAAACATAAGCAGTTCTGTATATCAATGAATTACAGAGTTCTTGAAGTTAACATGTCACCACTAGTATTATGGTGGCAGATCACTGAATCTCATACAATCTAATTTCAACAAAGAAAGGGGGGAGAATTTTGTTTAAGACCATTAAGCTGTCTTACAGAATCTGAGAAGAATGCAGGCTTTCTCAGGAAAGAACTAGAGCTAGGAGTCATCCTGATTTCTATTCCACATCTCATTTCTGATTCTCTCTGTGCGTGTGCTTCACTGCCCTGTGTCTGCAGCCTGGCATTTCCTGATCCTCAGCTCATGGGACAAACTGCATAATCCATGGCTCCTGAGAGACCCACAGCTCCTGCCACTCCACAAAGAAACAAAATATCTGGCCGTCTGTACAGTTCAAGGCCAAATTCTTGGAGAAGGGAATCTGATCAGGTAAAGTATCATCTCTGTCCCATTCAGCTCTAAGGGGATATCCTACAGTGCATATGTGACTGATCAGGGTTTTATATCTCCTTCATCCCATCACTTCATGGCAGATAGATGGGGAAACAGTGGAAACAGTGGCTGACTTTATTTTTCTGGGCTCCAAAATCACAGCAGATGGTGATTGCAGCAATGAAATTAAAAGACGCTTACTCCTTGGAAAGAAAGTTATGACCAATCTAGATAGCATATTAAAAAGCAGAGACATTACTTTGCCAACAAAGGTCCATCTAGTCAAGGCTATGGTTTTTCCAGTAGTCATGGATGGATGTGAGAGTTGGACTGTGAAGAAAGCTGAGCGTCGAAGAATTGATGCTTTTGAACTATGGTGTTGGAGAAGACTCTTGAGAGTCCCTTGGACTGCAAGGAGATCCAACCAGTCCATCCTAGAGGAGATCGGTCCTGGGTGTTCATTGGAAGGACTGATGTTGAAGCTGAAATTCCAATACTTCGGCAACCTTATGCGAAGAACTGATTCATTTGAAAAGACCCTGATGCCAGGAAAGATTGAGGGCAGGAGGAGAAGGGGACGACAGAGGATGAGATGATTGGATGGCATCATCGACTGGATGGACATGGGTTTGGGTGGACTCTGGGAGTTGGTGATGGACAGGGAGGCCTGGCGTGCTGCGGTTCTTGGGGTCGCAAAGAGTCGGACATGACAGGGTGACTGAACTGAACTGAACATCAATAGAAATTGATCAGAGACCAGACAAGAAACTCAGGCAAGGACTTACTAGGGCCCCTGCTGCCACAAGAGGGAGCAAAAACAAGTAACAGGTTCCCTTGCTTACTCCCTGAGGAGGTTGGTTCTTTACCTGGGGTGAGGGTAGGGCCTGAGGGATGGCCTAGGTAATCCACCACCTCCAGGTGGTACTGTGTGCAGAAGGCGTACACATTACCCTGCTTTTGGTTCAACCTCTTCAGAACTGGCACTTGGGTTTTTTGGTCTCTTTTGTCCAGAATTTGCCCTAACTGCCCATGTATGTTGTTACTTTTAGCCCCAAATAGTTTCTTTGTATTTTGTAGCTTGAGGAGAGCTGTGTTCAGGTGCAAGCTCTGCAGCAAAGAGTCCCAGGTCCCAGGCCTGTCTCACATACAGAGCTCCTGGGAGCAGTTCCCAGGTAGAGGTGTTGTGTTCTCTCCAGGGTCCAGAACCAGCACTGGACAGTGGGCCACTGTGTCTCTCCTGACCCTAGACAGACTGAGGTCTGTCCAGTCTCTGCCAGGAAATCTGAACCAAGTCAGGAAAGAGAAAGCTTTCGGAGAAAGGGATTAAAGAGAGAGTTACAGATACAGGAAAAGAGATTGGTACTTAGTATAGGCATCAAGAGATGAACAAGAAATGCAAATGTTTTGCCATGGCCTTCAAATAATCATTTATCAAGAAAGAAACCAGGGAGATGTAACATTGTCATGAAAACATAATTCACACACAGACATGAAGAACACTGGAAGGGCAGAGATGATATAACCGAAGTGTTATCTCATCCACTGAGTTATGCCAAAGTGCTCATAATTTGTTTTCCTTTTTCTATCTTGATGAAAAATTATTTTTATAATACTATAGAACTAATACATCTTGATGTGTATAGCACTGTTTTAATGATTCTTTCACACTTATGCCATAATTTAATTTTTATTAAGTAGGACCATGTGAAACTACCATTTTTATAGGTCAAAAATGACAAATATCACCAATTTCAAAATAATATATATGCATCCTTTTAAACAGAACTACAGACTTAAATGAAAGCATTAGTCCTCAGGATAACTCCCACTACCTCCCTGATTCCTGCTACCCAGAGGCAACCATTTTTAGCTTTTTAAACTATTATTCTTGATTGCTTATTTTTAAATAATATTAATATATCTTTATCTCATGATCTTTTTATTTTATATTGTATATGTCACTTCATCTTGTGGAAGATATGGACAATCTCAATGCCATCAAACCCATCAGGTAACCTACCAATTCCAGGGGATTTTTTTTTAATATTTATTTATTTGTCAGATCTTAGTTACATGCGGGCTCTTCATTGCAGTCCATGGGCTTCTTTCCAGTTGTGCATGGGCTCTAGATTGTGGGTTCAGTAGTTGTGGGAGTGTAGGCTTAGTTCCCCACATTGTGTGGGTTCCAGTTACCCAACCAGGGATTAAACCTGTGTTCCCTGCATTGGAAGGCAGATTCCTAATCACTGGACCAGGGAAGTCCCCCAGGGAATTTCTTGAGACCATTCTTTCTGGAGATTTCCATCCTTCTCAAATCTCACTGGGTGCTCTCTGGACCTGGACTAGCTGCAATACTGGAAATTATCCTCCCATCATCCTGAGGATTCCCTTTGCTGCTATCCTGTGTTGGCTCTTCCCGCATTAAGTTGACATTCTCCTCTTTTTTGGTTTGCTATTTCGTTCTGTGGAACACACACCCAGTAGCTTTCTGAACATCTGAACAAAGGAGATGCATTTGTAAAAACTTGTATATCTGCAAATATTCTGCCTTCAATCTTGATTGATGGTTTGGCAGAATATGGAATTCTAGACTGAAATATATCTTTCCTAGAATTTTGAAAGCATGACTCATTGTCTTCCATCTTCCAGAATTTCCATGATAAATCCCATACCATTCCAATTCTTGATATGTAAGGCATAGATTGCTTTTTCTCCTTAGAAGACTTTGGTTTTTTTTTAAGAAGATTTTAGACTTGTCTCTGTATCCCAGGTGTTCTGAAATTACATGAAGTTGTACCTTGTAGTCAAACTCTGGTCATTAATTTTGCTGAGACTTTAAATCCAGAAGTTCTTGTCTTAGAAATTATTTCATTCCTATAAATTTATCTTGCATTATTTCTTGGATAGTTTCTTCTCATCCACTTCCCTCATTCTTTAGGGCTCTTTTTCATCAAATATTGACATCTTAACCTGATTCTCGAGCTTTATCTTTTCTTTTCTAGTTTCTATCTCTTTTATTTTGTCATTCTATTTCTGAGGATTACCTTCCACACTATCTTATTCAATTTATCTTCCAACTCAGTATATATATCACTTTTGTCATTTTAAATTCCCATGAATTCTTCCACATTACCTCACCTCATCTCTCTAAGGATACCTAATATTATATTACCTCTTATCACTCTGAGGATATTCAATTATAGGGAGCTTTTTTAAAGATTTTTCTTTCTTTCTCATCTGGGTTTCTTCAGTTACATTTTCCTGTCTGCCTTTTTGGTCACATACAAGGCTTGTTACAAATGTCTGATGGTCAATGGTTGCCCATCTAAAAGTGAAGTCCTGATAGGTTGACCAGAAGCTCTGTGTACTTTGGCAGAGCTTGTTGACTTCTAGACTTTGCAACAGGAGATCACGTGGTAACCCAGCCATTTGTGTGGGGGTTTCCAAATATCAGTGTCTGGAGATTCATTCTCGGTTGTATTCTTTGTTCTTGTGGGTTTATTCCTTTTTTTTAATTCCTCTGCCTTTTCAGTGAGATCTGAGCAGGGGAAAGAAATCATTAAGCTGAGAGTACTCTATTACATTTGTGACAGTCAATGTTTCTTTCTGGGGAGTTCACATACATCCTATGTGTCTTGAATCCTGTGTTCCTACCAGCAGGTGAACCAGCTCTCAGAAATCAAGTGCATCCCCCTATCTTTTCCTCCTTTGTTTCTTCAGTCATCTCACTGGATAGAACCCACTTGGGGGTTCTCACTGGTTTCTCTGACCTCTTGAATACAGAGAACAGTCTTCATACGTGAGAATTTACTCACCCTCTCATCCTTTTTCCTGCTTTAGCTGAAGCAACAGGGACCTGTTTGCTAGCATCTGTCTATTGTCTGTGCCCTTTGCATGGTTCTTACAACCCCACCTAGCATTGCCATGAGGACTTTAGAACTTAAGGCCAACAACTCCTGCTTTGAAAGGGTTTTCTTTGTACCCACTCAGAAACTGGCAAAGAGCATAGGCTTCCTCTGGAAAGTAGCATGATTGGTGCAAGAGGTGGGTAGGGGGAACATCTTTTTTAAGACAACTCTGGGTTTTGCACCAGCCTGGTCAGATACTCAACCTCTTTGGGACAATTTCCTCATTGTGAAATGGAGACAACATTAGTTATCTAATGCTAAGTCGCTTCAGTCGTGTCCAACTCTTTGCAACACCGTGAACTAGAGCCTACCAGGCTCCTCTGTCCATGGGATCCTCCAGGCAAGAATACTGGAATAAGTTTCCATTTCCTACTCCAGGGGATCTTCTGGACCCAGGGATCAAACCTGTGTCTCTTATGTCTCCTACATTGGCAGGCGGGTTCTTTACCACTAGCACCACCTGGGAAGCCCTTCACTAATATAGTGAAATTGTGTCTCAAAGCATTAGTTATGCTAGTGTATAGTCACTGTCCTACACATACTCTGCAATTAAAGGGAAGGAAGGACATCCATCGAGCTGGCAACAGTCACCGTTGGGAACAAATGGCTGCATGCTTTATCTTTTGAGATCAAAAGAGGTCACTTTTTGGATGAGAAACATGCAGATTTTTAAATGGGGATGCCAAAAGAGAAAGTACATTTGTCTTGTACTCTACAGCAAACGAAAGAGCTCCAAGGTACAAGAGAAGGAAGGAAGTTTTGAGAGAAAGAGAAGGAGACACCTTGTAAGAATCCAGATCCCTGCCTCTCGTCCCGGGGCAGGCTCAGGCTGGGCAGAGGGCATCTGAGAGTGGACGGGGCTGTACTCTGCCCCTCTGAGAGCTCTAAGAGTCAGCCAGCAGCCTTGCAGGGCTGACAGTGAGAGGTGATGGGCTGGCTGCAGGAGCCCGAGGGGTGTCCATGAGCACGAATGGAAAACAGAAACTAATTGAGCATGAACACCAAGAGTCAGTCTAGAAGTAAGCACAGCTCAAGGCAAGTGGACCCCATCGCTGAGGCTGGGGAGGAGGGCCCAGACGGATCAGAGGAAGCTCTTTGCCGCTGAGCTCAGGGTGACGGCAACAGCACAAGGGTAGAAGTGGGGCCAAGGAAACAGAGGAGGACACCCCTGTTCCTGATCTAAGCACAAACTGAGATGGAAAGAGGCAAGGAGGGGCATCTGCAGCAGATACCTTATCAATGAGGCAACACAGACCTGAAGTCCACCAAGAAAATGCCACTGGGCCCCGAAAGCTCCCCTAAACAGGACATATGAAATGTGAGTGGAGTTGGGGGAGGTTGGGCCGCAGACCTTGAAATGGATATCTTTTCAACCAGAAGGGACAAAGAAATTAATATTCTGTGTTGAAAAGGCTTGAAATATTGCTAGGTTACATATCCTCTATCAGTAGGATTTGCCTCTGAGTTCAATGTTAGAGAAATTTTTAAAATTTCATTTCTTCTCATCTGAGTCTTTGAGGCTATTGTGACTCTAACAGCCCTGGTCATTGTACTTGCTTCACAGACTTTTTATTGTGATTAAATAAGGTCCTATCCATAAAGGCCGTAACACTGGGCTCAGCTCATAAGACACAGAACTGTCAGGAACATCCGTCTGCCTTCACCACTCCAGAGTTAACACCACTGGGCCCAAAGAAATAACACAAGGAGTGAACACTCTCCTCCCGGGAGCAGTATCTAACCCTGCTCGCTATATCCTGCAGGCAGGAACTGCCTCCAAGACACTGACTGGTTCCCTGTCCCTGTGTCTTTTTTCTGCAGAGCAGGCTAAGCTAGGCTTCTGGCTCTGACCCCTATGGATTAATGCTTTCCCTTTGCCAACTTCTGAGTTCTCCGCCCAAAACACCACCATTAGGATGATTAACTCACCCTCTCTTTTCTCCATGCCAATGTGAAGCCAGGTATACCAACAGTCACCCTGATAAGAATGTTAGGTAAATAATGCATTTTGCCTATTATGTACTGCATGTTCGATTCAACTGGCTTTATTTTTTTCTCATATTTATTTATTTGTTTACTTTTGACTGCTCTGGGTCTTCGTTGCTGCACTCAGGCTTTCTCTAGTTGTGGCAAGCAGGGGCTACTCTTCATTGTGATGTGCGGGCTTCTTATTGCCGTGGCTTCTCTTGCTACAGAGCATGGGCTGTAGGCACTTAGACTTCAGCAGCTGCAGTACACAGGCTTGGTAGTTGTGATGCACAGGGCTAGTCGCTCCGTGGCATGTAGGATCTTCCCAGACCAGGGATCGAACCTGTGTCCCCTGTGTTGGCAGGCAGATTCTTAACCACTGGAACAGCAAGGAGGTCCCTTTAAAGAGAAATGTTGTCGAAAGCCCCAACCAGAGTAGAGATCTTCAGATCAACTACAGAAAGACAAATGCAAAACATCTGTGGACAGAATGAGACAGTCCCGTGAAGTTCCTTCTGCCATCAGGAGGGCCCTCATTTCATACCCAGGTAACAGGTTGCTTTTCTCATTTTATAGACCTCCAGCTGGGTCTGCAATTTGATGTATCAATTTCTTTCTTCTAGTAAAAGATGAGCTATGAGGCAGCAGAAGATGAGATTTTCGCAAGAAAGTTAAAGGAATTTTATGGCCTGTTTGTGTCGTCCATACCATCCGATGGCAGCCAGCCTCCATAAATACTTATTAAAATTAATATTGTTTGAGCAAGTCCAAAAAAGGAGAAAGCACTTCTGCAAGTCTTTGCATAACATAACTCTGCCCTCACACAGCCTGGGACCATAGCAACCTCGTAACACAAAGGGTCGTAACACCCTGTGATGGAAAGAACGTTGTGCAAGGAATGAATAAACTCTGTCTGAATGGCATTTTAGTTTTTTATTTGTGTGTGTGTGTGTGTTGCATTTGCTTGTTTGGTTGTTTTTTAAAGATTTTTTGATAGGAACCATTTTTTAAGTCTTTATTAAATTTGCTACAATATTGCTTCTGCTTTTTTTTTTTTTAATATAATTTTATTAGTTGGAGGCCAATCACTTCACAACATTTCAGTGGGTTTTGTCATACATTGACACGAATCAGCCATAGAGTTACACGTATTCCCCATCCCGATCCCCCCTCCCACCTCCCTCTCCACCCGACTCCTCAGGGTCCTCCCAGTGCACCAGGCCCGAGCACTTGACTCATGCATCCCACCTGGGCTGGTGGTCTGTTTCACCATAGATAATATACATGCTGTTCTTTCAAAACATCCCACCCTCACGTTCTCCCCCAGAGTTCAAAAGTCTGTTCTGTACTTCTGTGTCTCTTTTTCTGTTTTGCATATAGGGTTATCGCTACCATCTATCTAAATTCCGTATATATGTGTTAGTATACTTCTGCTTTATGTTTTGGTTTTTTGGCCACAAGGCATGTGGGATCTTAGCTCCCCAGCCAAGGATCAAATCCACACCCTCTGCAGTGAAAGGTGAAGTCTTAAGCACTGGACCACCAGGGCAGTCGGTCAAGTGGCATTTCAGAATCACACTTCCAGCTTAGGAATCTGACTGTTGATTCATTCCACATCTGTCATTTACCAGGAACATCCACACACCTAATATTACGCTCTGGTTATTGGACACTGATATGGTAAAACCTCAAGACAAAGCAGACCTTTCCCAAGACACAGCTACAAGCTTGCAGCCAGCATCTGCTCTTACACATCTAATCAAAGGCTGCGATTCTCTCTCCAGAACAACAAAGAAACCATATCACAATTGGGTGTTGCCTACAATCAGAGGAGCCTCTTGTGCACTTGTGTGACTATAATGAGAATGCACACATATATGGTACTTTATAGTTTGCAAAGGAGTTTTTGCCAACTTTATTCCAATTAATCCTAGGGACTAATCCTATGATCTCATAGGGGAGGAAGCTGAGGCTCACAGAAAATAAGTGACTTGCCTAAGGTCACAAATCTATTAGGTGGCAGAGCCAGAGTTTGCAATCAGGGCCCTGACATTGTGTGGTTTTCACTTCTGTAGCTCCCACATGTGGGAGCAGGACAAAGGGACAGGACTCCCTACCATTCACTCTTGTCCATCATTTTTCTGTACTTTTGAGGCAGCAGTTTGGGTAGTTTGGGTTTGTTACATTGAAAAGGAAGGGTATAAAAACCAAAAAAAAAAAAAAGACATGTTTTCAGCTTTTGAGGGGGGTTGGGGGAGTTTTTTTTAATTGTGGTAAAAGTCACATATAAAATGTACTATTTTAACCATATTTAACTGTACAGTTCAGTGGCACTAAATACATTCACATTGTTGTGCAAATCTCACCATCACCCATCTCCTGAATTTTTCACCTTCCTAAATGGAAACTCTGTCCCCATGAAACACTAACTCCTCACTCTACCATGCCCCATCCTCAGCCCCTGGCACCTACCAATGTACTTTCTGACTCTATGAATTCAACTACTTTAGGTATCTCATATAAGTGGAATCAAGCAGTATCTGGCTACACCTAATGTATAAATTAAATTTGGCTTTTTAGTTTAAAAGAGAATTTTGGAATTTCTGACTGCAAACTGCTTGAAATATCAAAATCCAGGCTTCTGAGCACACAAAGGCAGCATGCTGTAAAAGTAGAATTAAGAAGACATGCTTGAGTTGGGTCAGTTCCCCACCCAAGACTCCACAGGCCAGGAGGGGACAGAGAGGTAGAGGAGGAATCAGAGATCCAGGCAGGAGTAGGGGCCCTGCACCCCGAGTTGGATTTCGAGACCCAGGAGCCAGACCCTGCAGGCAGCAGACTCTGAGCTGGCCCTCAGTGATGGATCTCCCTCTACCTCTGGGTACTCACGCTCCCGCTAATCGCCTCCCCTGCCCACGGTGTGGGCAGAACCTGTGACTTGCTTCCAACCAGCAGACGTGGCAAAGGCTAGAGCATGTCCATGACTATAGGTACGTGATCACACTACACAGTGTCTGTGTCTGCCGTATAAGGAGACACCCTCCTTTGCTGACTCTAAGAAGCCAGCTGCCATGCTGGGAGCTTCCCTGCGAGGACCACGTCACAAGGAACTGGGAGCGCCCTCCAACCGACACCAGTGAGAAACCGAGGCCCGAGGCCCACAGCTGAGAAACAGGATGCTGCTGACCGCCATGCAAACCTGGAGCAGATCTTTCCCCAGTTGAGCCTCAGGGAAGAACTCGGCCCTGGCAGCCCCTTGACTGCAAAGTGACCGCTAAGCCAAGGCCAGACTCCCAACCCACAGAAACCATGAGACGACATATGTGTCTTGTTTTAAATCTCAACATTATCAGATCTGGTTTCCTCACTGTGTATGCCAAGGAGTGGGGTTGCTGGGTCATATGGCAGTTCTATTTCCAGCTTTTTAAGGAATCTCCACACTGTTCTCCATAGCGGCTGTACTAGTTTGCATTCCCACCAACAGTGTAAGAGGGCTCCCTTTTCTCCACACTCTCTCCAGCATTTATTGCTTGTAGACTTTTGGATAGCAGCCATCCTGACTGGCGTGTAATGGTACCTCATTGTGGTTTTGGTTTGCATTTCTCTGATAATGAGTGATGTTGAGCATCTTTTCATGTGTTTATTAGCCATCTGTATGTTTTCTTTGGAGAAATGTCTGTTTAGTTCTTTGGCCCATTTTTTGATTGGGTCATTTATTTTTCTAGAAACCAGATCTGAAAGAGACACGTGCACCCCAATGTTCATCGCAGCACTGTTTATAATAGCCAGGACATGGAAGCAACCTAGATGCCCATCAGCAGACAAATGGATAAGGAAGCTATGGTACATATACACCATGGAATATTACTCAGCCATTAAAAAGGATTCATTTGAATCAGTTCTAATGAATGATGAAACTGGAGCCCATTATACAGAGTGAAGTAAGTCAGAAAGATAAAGACCAATACAGTATACTAACGCATATATATGGAATTTTAAAAGATGCTAATGATAACCCTATATGCAAAACAGAAAAAGAGACACAGATGTATAGAACAGACTTTGGGACTCGTGGGAGAAGGCGAGGGTGGGATGTTCTGAGAGAATAGCATTAAAACAAGTATGCTATCAAGGGTGAAACAGATCACCAGCCCAGGTTGGATGCATGAGACAAGTGCTCAGGGCTGGTGCACTGGGAAGACCCAGAGAGATGGGATGGGGAGGGAGGTGGGAGGGGGGATCGGGATGGGGAACACATGTAAATCCATGTCTGATTCATGTCGATGTATAGCAAAGACCACTACAATATTGTAAAGTAATTAGCCTCCAACTAATAAAAATAAATGAAAAAAAAATTAAAAGTTCTAGGTTAAAATAAATAAAAAAATAAATCTCAACATTAGTGGTAATATTGTTTTGCAACAACAGAAAACTAGTCTAAGTTAGTTCAGGGATCTCTGGGAGAAGGGATGCATGTCACTCCCAGGAAAGAGCCAGCCGGGTAAGTGAGGTCCTGCCAGGACCCATGAGAGTTTCACAGCCCCATCTCAGTAAAAATTTGGTGGGGTAATTCGGTGGGGTAAAACGGTGGCAGGCGGGTCACGTCTGAGCAAACAGGACGTGCCTTCCCTGAGGCTCCATTATACTGTAGAAGCTCCAGAGTTTCATTCAAGGGACTCAAGGATATGATTGAGGAGGGACAGCAGACAAGAAGGGGCGCTGTGGGCAAGACCAGGAAGACACAGACCCATGACATAGATACCTCATGAGGTGTCCATGGTTCGGGATGCCACAAACCAAGCCAGAGGGGTAAGTGACACACCCCAGGTGCCAGCATGGAATTTTGCCACAACCAGAGACTGGGAGCCCTCCACGAAGCCGAGGCCTTTCCAGCTCCCTGCACTGGATGTCCCTCCAGAGAGAGGATGGGAGCTGGGGTGGGAATCCTGAGCAATTGCATTCAAAGTAGAATGACCGAGTTTACTTGGAAATGATTAAGGGTTCATGCTCGGCCATCAGTGAAGGAGGGAGGGAGGTAAGCAGCATGATGCTACAGGCTGATGAGTACTGGGGTATCAGGACAAGGCAGGGATCTTGGGGGTATGGGAAAAGGATCAATCTGTAAAGCTTTCCTGGAGGAGATGACAGCTGAGTTGCATTTTAGAGAATGAATTAAAAAGGGATTCTATGAATATAAGATTCCAAACTTTAGGACTTCCCTAGTGGTCCAGTAGCTAAGACTCCACACTCCCAATGCAGGGGCCTGGGTTCAATCCCTAATCAGGGAACTAAGATCCCTCAGGCCACAACTAAGAGTTCTCGTGCCGTAACCATAAGAGCCCACATGCCCTAACGAAGACTGAAGATCCTGCATGCCCCAACTAAGGCCCAGTGCACCCAATAAATAAATAAATAAAATATTAATTTTGAAAAAAGATTACACACTTTCATGGTTCCATGCATTTAAGTTTTCAAGGTTCTAAGATGCGTTTTTTCCCTCAAGTCTACAAATCAAAGGCTCCCCACTAGCACTGCTATACACTGGGCCCCTACTCAGGGGTGGGGAAAACACAAACAATCTGAAATGTATCTGGATCAGAATCCTATTCCTCATCATTTCCCACATCTCTGTCATCTCTGCCTGGAGGCACTTCCTCCTTTTTTAATGTATTCTTTTACTTCTAATAAAAGTTTCTTGTGCACACAGTTTCAAGAGTCAAATTGTTTCATAAGCCTTGTACGAAAAATGGCAATTGCACACACTGCTCCATTCCACCACCACTCAGAGGAAACCACTCTCAGTTTTTAGATGATTATTCTAAATGTTTCCTCCCTATCTCTAAGAAATATGCTGATACTGATACTTCTTGATTTTTCAGTTGCACTATTCACGGGCTTCCCAGTACAGAAGATGAGATTTTTTGTCACTGTCGCCAACCCCACCACATACCTTCTTCTTATCCTCATTCTCCCAATGGAATTTCTTTATAATTTTAGTTAAATTCAATACACTCACTGTTTACATTATTCTGATCATGTAAATGCTATTCACAACTGAGTCATGAAGCTTACGAACTAGTGTTAATTTCTACTACATTTTGTTTTCCCTGGAGTTTATGATTGTAGATGTTAACCATCAAACTATCAATTAAGGTGGTGTGATGGTTAACTTTATCCAGCAACTTGGCTAGGCCATAGTACCCAATTACCTAAACATTAATCTAGATGTTGCTGTGAGAGGATTTTATAGATGTGGTTAACAGCTACAATCAGTTGATTTTAAGTAAAAGGAGTTACCCTCAACAATGTGAGTGGCTCTCAACCAGTCAGTTGAAAGAAATTAAGAGCAAAAACGGAGGCTTCCAGAAAAAGAAAATCAGCCTCAAGACAGCAACATTAATTCCTGCCTGCATCTCCAGCCTGCTCTACAGATTTCAGACTCACTAGTTTCCCCAGTTACAAGAGCCAATTCCTTGAAAAATTCTTTATATATATATATATACACACACACATATATATATATATATTTATATAAATATATTCCATTAAACATTTATATAACCAACAGTATATATGCGACGTATTGTTTCTGTTCCTCTGGGGAATTCTACTGAGCGTCAGAGTTACTCCATCTGATATTTTGATGGTGTTACTTTATCGCCCTAAGCTAGTTCCCAATGTTTAGAAGTCCAAAACTATTTGATTCCTAGTCATCACTATATAGCCTGACTTTTCTTTCTGAAGGATTTCAAAATCTACATCAGCCCCAGTGTTCTGCAATTCTTGATATAACTTAGAGTCAGTTGATTTTTTTCTCATTGTGTTTGACACTCAGGGACACCTGTCAATTTGAATACTCACATTTTTAATTTTTCAAAGTCCTTTTGAGCTGCTTCTTTGATGATGTATTCTTTTTTGTTATCTCTATTCTCTCTTTCAGGGATTTCCATTATTTGGATGTTGGTGAACATCATGGTCCTCTAACTTTCTCACATTGTCCCTCCTATTTTCTTTTTTTAATTAATTTATTTTAATTGTGTCCCTCCTATTTTCTATCACTAGACTTTTTCTTCTACCTTTTGAGAGATGTCATACAATTTTTTTAGCTCTTCTATTGAGTTTATCATTTTGCCCTTTCATAATTTTAATTTCTAATAGTTCTTGGCCCAATAGTAATTTTTCTTACTTTTGTAGTGAAATATCTTCTTTAAGCTGTCTGAGGATATTAACTATAGTTGTTTTTCATTTTTTCCTACGGCAGACTATTTACTTGAAAATGCTTATAACTATTTGTTTTTGTCTGTCTCTTACATGTAAGATTCTTCGTAGTATCCTAACTATTTCTTCCTCATGGCTAGCCTATCTGCTCCTAAGAATATGACTTTTTAAAGGTGACTACAGACTTTCCTGGCAGTCCAGTGGTTAAGACTTCACCTTCCAGTGCAGGATGTATGGGTTCAATCCCTAGTTGGGAAGCTAAGATCCCACATGACTCTCAGCCAAAAATCCAGATCATAAAACAGAAACAATATTGCAACAAATTCAATAAAGACTTTAAAAAATGAAAAGTGACCAGAAGTCCTTAGTGTGTTGTAGAGTTCATGAACCATCATCTTCACAATCAGGTGATCTGACTGAACTGTTTGTCAGGGACTCCCATGTCAGTGTCTTTAAGTCTTTGCTAAGAGAAAGGACCTTACATTGTGAGGTTTGTGTATCCCTAACATGCACTGTACTATAGATCCCCTCTTCCAGACAGCCCTAATTGAAGGAGAGGGCTGGAAATAATGACCTGTGATACTCTCTCCTTCCTATGTCTCTGCATGTGTCATCCAATCAATGAAAAGTGAAAGTGTTAGTCATTCAGTCGTGTCCAACTCTTTGCGACTCAATGGACTGTAGCCCTCCAGGCTCCTCTGTCCATGGAATTCTCCAGGCAAGAATACTGGAGTGGGTTGCCTTTTCCTACTCCAGGGGATCTTCCTGACCTGGGATCAAACCCACATCTCCTGGGTCTCCTGTCTTGCAGGTGACTTCTTTACCGGTAGGCGAGCCTGCTTGACAAAGGTGAAAAGATTGCTAGACCATGGACAGAGTCAGACCTCACCTACCCCTGCTGCTCTCACTCTGGTTAGATCCCTGGGACATAGCATTACTTAGTTCCTCCTCAAGGTTCAGAGGGTGTACTTTTTTCTAATCTATGATTTAATTTATAGAAATATAGAGAAAAGGCAAAGTTTATAAAGACAGAGAGCAGATTAGTGGTTGCCAGGATGAAGAGGAACATGGGTAGGGAAGAAGAACTGGGAGACTTCCCTGGAGGTCCAGTGGCCAAGACTCAGAGGATGTATTAACTTCAGGGACAAGTAAGAAGATGGTATCTGAAACGAGGAGGGAAGAGGGACTCCACCTCCTCCAAGCCACCCCCAGCGTCCTTGTGATGGCTTTCGGCAGGCAGAAGGCTCAGGTGATCACCTAACTACAGTAGGAGTAATAGTACAGAAATAGTGAGGTCAGTCCTCCAAAGGAAACTTAGAAATACCCTACACATTAGAAAATAATTGTCTGCATGGATTACACATCTAATGAAGTTTTAACTACTATCTCATTGTTTTGTCAGATAGTAAATCTTTGACAAATATTTAAATAAATACTTTTATAGGGAAAATACAGAGAAATTGAACACTCCCAGCTATTTACATCTATCTACAGTTTTTTCCCAGACTCATCAGAGCACAAACACCATTTATGTGAAGTTGTAAGAGTGGCTATTCTATTCTGCATTCTGCTTTGCTTGCACTTAGCTTTGTGATGCGTGCACATTTTCACAGTTCACATACTTCTCAGTTTTCATGGTCACGGGGAATTCTGAATCACCATAGTTCTCTTAGTCATTCCCACTCACTGAGCATTTAGGTCACTTTCTATTTTCCCCTATTATGAACATGTTGCCATAAATGTCTTTGTATAAATGACTTTTTTCCATTTGGATTACTACCTTAGGGTATTTTTCCAAAAGTGGGATTACCAAGTCAAAGGATATGAATGCTCCATTGTTCTTATTATAAATTTCCAGCTTGCACTTGAAAAAAATAGGAACAAATTACAGAGTGGCCAACAACAGTGTGGGTTTTCCGTGCAGAACCTAATTTTAACTATTTTCTCAATTTGATTTTTTATTAATTTCATGTTGGCATTCCTTAGTTGTTCAAACTTGTATTTCTTTAATTATTACTCAGGTTGAACATCTTTTCATGTTAGTTTACTATCTGTAAGAAACAAAAACAAGACATTTTTGTTAGAGAAAATCTATTCCCTGCAATGATGTGGCAACATTATAAATGGTAAAGGTGATATGAATGAAAGATGTTACCTGTCATTCTTTACATGTAAAGAATATCTTCAAACCTTTTGATAAATCCTCAAGTAGAATACAGGTCTTCACCATAAATTTGCATAATTCTGTATCTATTTTGGACCTTAAGTCTTATTTGTAATCATTTAAATAATCTTCTAAGTTTTCATTTAGTGTTTTTTTTCTAGACCAAAAGTTGAAATTATTTTGTAATTGATTCGATTAATCTTGTTTCTGATGATATCTTCTATTGCTTTAAATATCACAAATATATTTCTCTTTCATTGTAGAAATAAATATGCTATTTCATTCCATTTTGATTTTTCTATGGCTTGTTTCATGGTTATTTGCAAGGTGCAAACGTGAGGTACATTTCATTATTGCCTGGACTTCTGACATATGTAGCTAAATTCTTCCCTTATAACATTAACAGAGGATAAGAATACACAGTTTTTTAGTTCTGTGTGTGGTAGGTTGGTACAGATCAACTCAGAGCTCAGGCTACCATATGCCTCACTCTCCTGCAGGATTCCTTTGTCACCAGACAGAGCAAGTAGCAGGATGTCCATAAGCATCATGAGATGAAGAAAACGCATGCACATGCACACACACACACACCTTTTAATTTTTTATTGGCGTACAGTTGCTTTCAGTGTTGTGTTAGTTTCTGCTATACAGCAAAGTGAAACAGCTATATGTTTACATACATCCCCTCCTTTTTGGATTTCCTTCCCATTTAGGTCACCACAGAGCGTTGAGTAGCGTTCCCTGTGCTGTATGGTGGGTTCTCATTAGTTACCTATTTTATTCATGCTGCTACTGTTGCTTCTGTGTGCCACCAGGCTCCCCCCATCCCTGGGATTCTCCAGGCAAGAACACTGGAGTGGGTTGCCATTGCCTTCTCTGATTTTATTCATAGTAGTGTGTATATATACATCAATACCAATTTCCCAAATCATCCCACCCCTCTTTTTCCCTTGGTGTCCATACATATGTTCTCTACATCTGTGTCTCTATTTCTGTTTTGCTATTTGCAAAACACATATTTTAATGCCTGCTTCTCTGTACTATTACTTACAACAGCATGCACATCTATAACTATCTCAAAACAAAAAAAATCTATTAATAATTGGAAAAAATACTTTCAAAATGCATGGAAATTTAGTAAGATATTTTCTTTGAAGTATACAAATATCCATATTTACACCCTGACTCTCAATGGAAGTCCAGAAGCTCAGAACGTGGCTATTCTTCAGAATCAGCAGTCTGCTAAGAGATGACATCTTCATCCTCAACCTCCCATTATTTGAAGAATCAGTTTTCAAACACTGCTATATTAAGGCCAAAGGCAGGTTTAGAAATAATGGTTTTACACCAAATTACCAAATATTTATTAAGAGCCATAAGCAATCTTGCTTGAAAGTGGGGTACCAGCTGCCAAGTAAACAACCTGTAGCAGAGAAAATTAATATTTTTAAAATACCAGCATCTTCTTCCCATTGCTACAGGTGAGGCTTAATTTTTGAAGGTGGGAAATTCATTTTGGTACTCGACTAAATTTTACATCCTAGAAATTAAGCTGAAACTTGTCCTCAGAATGGCCTTCCTTCTCCTTTGGAAGGGCCTCTATGGTGACCTTTTTAGTCATGCAGACAAAAATAAAGCAATTTCTTACCCCCTTTTTTTTCATACAGCCCTGAACCAGCCAGGGCTTTGGATGTTAAGTATTCTGTTCACTAATGAAAATTTGGTTTATATTTTAGCAGGACGTGCCTTGCAAATAAATTATTTTAAAATATGAATTTAAACTGTTCAGTCCCTGAAAATCATTGCTTGTTTAGCAGAGATATTTCTATTTTCTCTACCTTTTAGTGCTTATTCCCAGCAAATTGCCAGACCAGCCCATGCCAGAAGCAACATCAGGCCTGGTGGTCTTCTCACACTGAGGAAAGAGGGCTTGCACTGGGCTTGGCAGTTGCTCCCTGGCCTGGCCATTTGGGACCCTGCACTTGGGCTTCTGTCCCTGCTGCCATCACTGCCTCTAGCCCAGTGGCTCAAGTCTAGTTGCTAGGAGCATAGTGTCAGTTTGAACCCAAATTTGACCACTCTATCTCTGTATGACCTTAAGCAACTGACTTTACCTCTTCTGATTCATTTACCTCTTCTGATTCATTTACCTCATTTGTAAAATGGGGAGAGATTTACTTACCAGAGGGATGCCAAGAAAATGTTAGTTTTGTCCCCAGCCCCCACTCTAGGTTGGGGGGGGGGGAACTTTGCCACCCTGTATATAGAAATTGACATCCAGTCGGCCAAAGGAGCTAATAAGCAAGAAAAACAACCCCTTTCCCCCCTCCTTCAGCCCACTGTATAGACCAGCAGAACCAGATCTCTGCAGCAACCCCCTGAGAGCCGCTAAGTATGTGGAGGGAGTAGGAACACCCCCAGGATCTCAGGTTATCTATCTTCTCACAGACAATGTGGGAGATTTTCCCTACGATCTGCCTCTGCCCCACATACACAGAATTGCAACTGGCACCAAGGCTGACCTTGATCTTTTTCACATCCTGGCCAAGAACACACAAAGACCCCTAGAGGGACAAATAGCCTCTGCCCATGGACCGCCTTGCTGAGCTACCTCATCCAGCCTCTGCTCAGGGGGCCTCCCTGGGTCAGGACCAATATCCACAGGCCTCACCCCTCCGCAGGCCCCCGGATCATCCTTCTGTTTCTTGAAAGAGCACCCAGAGCCCCTGGAACTCCCCTCAATATACACAGACACACACACATGCACACACTGTACCCTGCCCAGAGACACTGAGACCCCGTGTACCAGTGCCAGGCGCCCCCAGCTTCCTTGCTCCTGTGCTTTGCTTCCAAGAGCTCTCACTCTGCACTCGTCAGGAGGTGACCCCTGAGTGGCTGGAAACTTTACCCAGACACAGCGACAGACACAAGTGCCTGGGAGTTTACTGCCACTCGGCCCCACTAAGCTGCCTGAAGCCAGTGCATGGCTGACGGGTGCAAGAGGACAGCCAGATTCCGTGCCTTCTGAGAGACACGAGGGATGATTGGTCCTCCAGAGCACCACCGAGGATCAGGGCAACGTCTAAGTTCACAGACAATCGCTCCATCCACCCTATCCTGCCTGCCTGACCCCCTTGTTGAACTCCCCAGAGCACTTCCCTAATCAGTCTCTGGCACACTCCCTCTGATCTCAGGATCTGCTTCTAGGTAACTTGACCTAAGATAAACACTAGCTTGTCACACACTCTGATGATTCGCAGGGCTACTGGTCTGAGTCTGCTTCACCATCTATGTCCTCAGGTGTGTGTGTGTGTGTGTGTGTGTGTGTGTGTGTGTGTGTGTGTGTGTGTGTGTGTGTGTGTGTGTGTGTGCGCGTGCACACACACATGCATGTGGAAGGGAGCATGAGGACAGGCATGTTGGTGCACAGCAGTGTGAGCATACAGGAGAATGAGCACATGTGTATTCTGGGGGACAGGTGTGTTTGCTTGTACATGTGTCCAGATATGTGTCTGTGTGTTTCTATTTGTAAACGTGGATATAAGTGAAACATGTGTGCAAGCTAATATGTGTGTATACAAGAAGTGATGGGTGTGTGTACATGGGCACACATGCCCGTGTCCAGCTCCCCTACTGGGGGGGTCAAGGGCAGAAGTAACTCAAAGCACTTGAGCATCTCTACAGCCAGCAGAGCCCACCTCCTTCTGAAGTCCAGCAAACAGCTATATCCCCGGCTCTTGTGAAGTGTTTGTGAACATAGCCTTATTTCTCTGTTAAGCAAACATCAGATCCACTTTCACACAAAGTCCACTGACTATAAATGAGACTTGGGGAAGAGCAAAGTCCTGTTCAAAATGATGCCCGGGCCACCAAGACCAAAGACACCCACCGCATTTGACCACTGTCAACACATCTAGGTTCCTGCGAAGCTAGAACCACCCCTACTTCCTCTTAAAGCGCTTGGCCTACAACCTTCCACATAATTTTATAACATTTCCCAACATTTCTCTGCCTCAGCTTCCTCTTCTGAAGATGAAGATAAGAGACGATAATGAATGATATTAGAGAACAATAGACAATGAAGATATAAGACAATAATAGAATACTTATTAGAGTGGACTCGCCACATCCACTGGTTCCACATCCAAAATCACTACCCCAGTTTACAAAGGGACATGAGAATCCAGCAGATTTTGGTGTTTTCTGGGGGGGCAGTGCAGATCCTGGACTCAGGACAATGCACCTCAAATTAGGTGGCTTACACAACAGAAACTTATTATCTCAGAGTTCTGAAGACTGAAGTCTGAAATCAAGGTGCTGGGGATTCTAGTTCCCTTTGAGGCTTCTCTCCTTGGCTTGTAGATGGCCATCTTCTCCCTGCGTCTCACATAGTCTTCTCTATGTGATGTATGTCTGTGTGTCCAAATCTTCCTGCTTTATCAGGACACTAGTCAGAGTGGAATAGTGCCCACCCTAATGACCTCAATTGGGCTTCCCAAACAGTGCAGTGGTATAGAATCCGTCTGCAGGAAATGCAAGATGGGTTCAATTCCTGGATTGGGAAGAGCCCCTGGAGAAGGAAATGGCAACCCACTCTACTACCCTCGCCTAGACAGAGGAGGCTGGCAGGCTACAGTCCATGGAGTCACAAAGAGTTGGAAACTACCGAGCCCACACACACAATGACCTCAATTAATTTGATTATCTTCTGTGAAGACACTGTGTCCAAATAAGGGCACATTCTAGGCACTGGGATTGAATTGAGGACACAATATGATCCTGAACGTACCTTATAGAGTTGTGATGAGGATTAAAATGAGTTAGGTTTTGTAAAATGCTTAGATCACTGCCTGACATAAAGGAAGCCCTATGTATTGATACATTATGCTATAACGATGCGTGCATGCTTGCTTAGTCGCTTCAGTCATGTCTAACTCTCTGCTGACCATGGCCAGCCAGGCTTCTCTGTCTACAGGATTCTCCAGGCAAGAATGATGATGATGAATTAAATCAACTTCAGAATTTCTGTACCGTGTAATAGTAAGACATAAAAGTGGTTGCAGAATGGTTGTAACACAAAATAGGAAAGGCTTTATAACTCCCAAAAGATGGAAGGAAAGGCAAATCCGTCCAAACATGTTTACTCTCTGGTTGTTCAGAGATCAATTTCTACCAACGTGTGGAGTAGTTGAGCCTGGCTTGTGTGCCACAAAACTGAGCACACCAGTTGGGCAAAATGAACCCACTGGGAGAGAACTCTTATGACGAATGTTTGCGCTCTCTCAGCTTCAAGGTACACTTTACCACTGCTGCTCCCAATAAACAAGCAAAACTGACCTCAGACTGAAAATCTACAGTAAAGGAACAGAAAAGGAAGCCTTGCCTCAAGGAATTTTTTGTTTTTTTCATTAACTCACTGCCCTGAGATCAGAGTACCCAGGAGAAAGAAGAGGAGATCTTTGCATGCGTTGTTGAGTACCAGGCTCAGGGGAGTTTCCAGGATAAATACTATAGTTGTGTGTTTATATTATGTGGGCCAATCAGGAAGCCCTGAGTCTTTGCTGGCCAGGAGGATAGCAAGCACACAGGTTGCTGGGCGTGTTGAATGAATCCCACAATGGTGGTGTCCGGTGGGAGGCCCTGGAACTGAATCCCAGCATCCTTTCCCCCAGGCTCTGCTTCCATCACTGATCGGCACCCACAATTTGCACTGCAGGGCGTAGAGGGGCACTGCACCCACAGGCCTGGGGTTCACTGTGGCCTCAACCAGCCAACTGTTGCTTCAAAGGCTGATAAAATGTAACACACTTGTTAACATAAGTAGACTATTTCACATTGGAGACTATTACATCAGACATGTTTAGCTATAAGTAACAGAAAATCTAACAGATTCAAACAAATATAGGCCTTTATTATTTGCTGCTGATGAGGAAAATTTAAAAACTTGTACCCAGCTAGGAATAACCTCATGCTCCTTCTGCTTCTGCAACTCAGCTAGCTCCTTGCAAAGTCACATATGTTACATAGTTTTGGGAAAACAGAAACTTGCAACAACTCTAGGAGCTGAAATTTACTTCACTCACCCTTGTCAATTACCAGCCCCTGTAATCCTGCTTAACCTGTGTTAGTTTGTGTAAAGGTCAGGCAGCCCCCTGCTGCATCCTAACCACTGTTCCAGAGTGTGTGAGACCCCTAGTTTGAACTAGCCTATTCAGTCCCCACTGCCCACTAAAGTCTGGTGTCATGCACTGTCTATAAAAACCCTGTAATTCCTTTGTTCGGGGCTCAGAGCTGGAAGTGTTCATTCCTCTGGGCCTGCCGGTGTAATAAACATGAGTTCTCCAACTCTCCCAGTCCGGAGTGCAGTGCTTGGTTTCTCGACAGATTGACTTCTGCAACACTAACAAGAAAATGGAAAAGGGTGATCCTAGGGATGGTTTGGCAGCCTAGTGATGCCACTGAGGAACCAAGAGTGAATGTCCGTGCTCCCGTCTTTAACTTGTGGGCTTTTGAGCCTTATGCTTGCAGCCTCACTTGTAAACTGGCTGCCCCAGTAACACCACCACCTTGCTTTCCTCCTAGGGTGGGAGCAACTCCCTGCTACTGCTAATTTCTCGGTTGTTTTATCCATCCACCGTTTGCCTTCTCAACAACTCTACCACCTGCTTAAACAATTTCCTGCATTAAAATCCTTCTGTTGTAATAACTAAAGTGCCTTTGCTTTCTCAATTACAACCTGAATGGCCACATGGCTTACTGTGTGTTAGCCATGTGAGCAATGCTTCACAATTGGATACTTGCTTAAGGAGAATAGGAAGATAATTTTTGGTAGAAATCAACAAAATTCACAGCTGGCAATAATAAACTGATACTGAATATGAAGAGTGTGGTCACACGACAATGATAGCACCCTTGACAAGTGGAAAGGTAGGAGAGGCCAGACCCCTTGTAGCTTGTTCTATTCAGGGCGCCTGGACAAGGAGGTGAGTAGGGGCTCAAACTCAGCCTGTGATTCAGTCACCACACTCTGCACCCTGCATGAGGCTAGTCTCCCGAGGAAAGGACACTTTTTTTTTATAACGTGCAAAGTTTACGCAAAGGTTTCTCTAATTCTCATTGGCTGGCCTTGGCCCTGTCCAGAGTTGCCGAAACCCGTGGCAGGCGAGAGAATGGGCAAGCAGGAAGAAATATCAACAGAGCATAAAATGAGGCCCACCTGAGTGCTCAAGAGTTTTGTGTAAGGTTTTTGACATTCCGAGAACACAAGGGGAAGGGACTTTTAAGAAGGAGGCTCCCTGTAGAGGCAAGGCTGGGGTGTCAGTACCCCTGCTGGAAGACCTTGTTAGAAGGGGACCCATAATTTGATAAGTGACCTGCTCCCCATAGCATCAGCCTTTTCTTTTCTCATCATTTGGGAAGGTGGCCCAAATTATAAAGTTAGGACTTAGAAAGTCAACTATGACCTCAGATGGGCTTAATAACTTCCCGTACAGAACAATAGGACTTCAGAGCCCCCAGAGAGACCTAGAGCACATGCAGCTATTCTGGAAGTCCTCAAAGGGGAGCCTGCCATGGACTTAGCACTGGCCTATGAGCTGCCGCCAAGCATCAGCCTCCCTTCCCCTGAGCCCCACATTTTTTTTTTCATTTATTTTTATTAGTTGAAGGCTAATTACTTTACAATATTGTAGTAATTTTTGCCATACATTGGCATGAATCAGCCATGGATTTACATGTATTCCCCATCCTGATCCCCCCTCCCACCTCCCTCCCCATCCCTTCCCTCTGGGTCGTCCCAGTGCACCAGCCCTGAGCACTTGTCTCATGCATCCAGCCTGGGCTGGTGATCTGTTTCACTCTTGATAGTCTACTTGTTTCAATGCTGTTCTCTCAGAACATCCCACCCTCGCCTTCTCCCATAGAGTCCAAAAGTCTGTTCTGTACATCTGTGTCTCTTTTTCTGTTTTGCATATAGGGTTATCATTACCATCTTTCTAAATTCCATATATATGCATTAGTATACTGTATTGGTCTTTATCTTTCTGGCTTACTTCACTCTGTATAATGGGCTCCAGTTTCATCCATCTCATTAGAACTGAGTCAAATGAATCCTTTTTAATGGTTGAGTAATATTCCATGGTGTATATGCACCACAGCTTCCTTATCCATTCGTCTGCTGATGGGCATCTAGGTTGCTTCCATGTCCTGGCTATTATAAACAGTGCTGCAGTGAACAATGGGGTGCACGTGTCTCTTTCAGATCTGGATTCCTCAGTGTGTATGCCCAGGAGTGGGATTGCTGGGTCATATGGCAGTTCTATTTCCAGTTTTTTAAGAAATCTCCACACTGTTCTCCATAGTGGCTGTACTAGTTTGCATTCCCACCAACACTGTAAGAGGTGAACCCCACATTTTATTTGTCTGTATCCCCTGGGTCTCAGGTCCACCAGCCCACGGGGAAATGCCTCCAGTTGTGCAGTGGGTGCTGTGACAGACACTCGCAAAGCCACCGTCCTCAGGTGCCCTCACACCGCTGGTCCCCATGCAGAAGGGGGAGATGGTCTCCCCAGTTCTATGCCTCTCCTCATCACCTGGGTCCCAAATTAGCACTGACAGCACCCAAAGTCTCATCAAAGGGCCCTGTCAACTCCTAGAACACCCCAAGCTCACCCCTGGGCCTGGGCAACCTGGTGAAACCTGGGAGGCAGCAGGGACCCCCGTATCCTCCAGGGATTCAGCCCACAGGTCTGGTGCCCCGTCCACCGAGCTGAACCAGGAGCAGTCACCATACCACGCACCTGACTCCCTCCTCTTCTTTTTTACCCTCTCCGGCCACCAAAAAAATCCTCTGTGAAGCAAAAACTCAGAGATACCGATGTGTTTGAGAGAAATAGAGAGTACCACCTACATCAGTAGCCAATAATAGACCCTCTGGCACACTTGGCAAAAGGGAAGGAGGTCTTTCCGCCACAGTAGAGGGCATTAAGTAGGGGCTGCACAGAGTTCAAAGGAACGTTGGCAGAGACCTTGCCTGCCTCTGTCCAACCTCCAGGCCTATAGGTGGCGCAGCAGCACCCTCCCGGAACCATGGAAGCTCCCTGGCAGGACCAAGAGAGGAGGCAGGCAGCCTCTATCCTCAGACTGGCGTTCAGGAGGTGGCCCTCCAACTCACCCTCTGTTTTCACCTCTGGTCTCCCTCTTCTGTCCCTTTCTCCTCATTCTCCTTCTCACTTCCCTCCCTCCTTCTCCTTAGCCGCTTGTCATTGTTCTTCCTCTGTCTCCTTCCTCATTCCACTTTCCCTCCAGCACCACTTTTCTACAGGCCCTTGGCCCCACTCCTAGAGGTTAGTGAGATAAAAAGGTCAAATCATAGTCCTACCCAAAAGTGTAGGACTACAATTGGACCCTTTAAATGTTCTGCATTCACCTGTTAAGGCAGCCTTGGGGAAAGACATGGCCAGAAAAAAATAACCCAGTTATTATTCTGGGTCAGTTCAGAAGACAAAGGGCTTCAGAACCCTTGCTGACATCTGCTCAGTGACACAACTGAATTTCTCTAACGGAAAATAAGAAAGCAAAGAATTTTCTATGAGGGATTCATCTATTTCTTTTTAAAAATATTATAATGTTTTGTTTTAGCATATAGCACAGGAAACTCTACTTAATACACCGTGATGGACTGAATGGGAAGGAAGTCCAAAGGGAGGTGATAAATGTATATGGATGGCTGCTTCATTTTGCCGTACAATTGCAGCTAATGCAACATTGTACAGCACCTATACTCTAGAGGTAACAGGAGATAGTATAACTCCTACCTAACCGAGGCATGGGTGAGGATTCAGGAAACAGCTATCTAATGGCACCAGTGACTTAGACAAAACAAAAGGGAAGTGGACAAGAGTACACACATTCCTGTTGATGCCCAACAGCCCCTTCCACCCACACATTTGGATTAAGCATGATGGACGGGAGAACTACCTTCTGCCAATTAATTCCAGAGTATAATTTGTAGCCTGGGCCCATCCTGGAAGATCCTGGGCTGCTAACAAACCATGACACTGCTTTAATTTCTCCTTTGCCCCCACACTTTATTAAAACCTGGACTGGGTTCTATCAAATATCCCTTCAAGGGAAAAACAGAGAGAGGGAGAGAAATGCAGCAACATTTGTCTCAATGCAATATGAAAGATTAGAGTCTGCTGGATCAAGAAGGAGATGGGGGGTGGAATTCTTGTGAAACACACACACGCATAGAGACACACACACACACACAATTTCTCTTTTGCAATGACCTCCTTATGCCCCATCCATCAGCCTGGGGTTGGCTTATTCTAACTAGCAGATTCCTTTATTCTGTATAACAGGCCCATCAGACACAATCTGCATGCCAATTACTGGCACAGACCCCTTGATACCAAAAAATGGAAATTAGCTGTCAAGGAAAGGCTTCAACCGGCCAGGTCTCTTTCTTGCTCTCCATTTCCAGCTCATATACACACTTACTCTGCTCAGCGTCTGGCTCTCACCAGGGAGTCCCCAGTGGAAAAAGTCATCTAAAAAATACAAACATATTTTATTGTTACTAGTATTAGTTGCTGACTTTCTCAGTACAATGCGAAATTCACCAGTGGGCAAAAGCTGCTTAGGGCAGAAATGGGTGAGAGAGGTTGATTTCTGATAATTGCATTTCTTTGGGAGCAGATCAAGGCGTCCCATGAAAGGACATTCAAAGAAGTGTGAGGATAAGGGCAAAAGAAAACAGACAAGGAATGGGATTCTGTAACCAAGATAACAATCGGAACTTTCACACTTAGGAATGGGCCGAGGCAGAGTTGAGGGGACAGAGGTGAGACACGCTCCAGGAACAACACTGCAAGATTGCTTTGCATCCTAATCAGTTCTCACAAAGCCAGGCTGCATCCAACCTAGAGCGCTTCCTACGGACACAGAAACCCTCCAGTTGTTTTCAACCCAACCTAAGCATGCTACCCACAAGGTTTCTGTCCTGCTGCTCTCAGAATCTTCAAAAGAGCACATTTGATTATACAATTCCCCTTTTCTTTTTTCCAAAATGAGCCACAGAGGTAGGGAGTTTATTTTCTACTGTCAAAGGTCCAGGGTCCACACTGAATTTCCGTTGATGGGGCAAAGGACTCCATATGGATCATTATGACTTCAGAGTAGTAACCTGGCATATTCAGGGTATCCCCTTCATTCGGGGCAAGTCCAATCCAATGTTGGGGAGGCCGTTGTCCTTAAACTTTTTCAGTGAAGATTATCTCTGTATGAACAGTTTTAGTTGCAAGGATCCATCCATGCAAACAACAAATTTCTTTTCATTAAATATTTTCTTTAGCACACAATTCAATACTTGCTCAAAATCTGGATTCCTTCCTTGACAAGTGGAAAATATCTTTAGTTCTAAACAAATTGTCTCTTCTTCCCATGCATTCTGGCAGCTAAAATTGTCGGCCAGGAAAGTCTGGAGTTTTTCAGATGCACAGTGTTCAGAACATAATGTAAAAAGAGCTTAATTTGTCCAACTGAATGCCTACTATGTGCTTGATACCTAAAAATGTGACAGAGATTGTGGCAAGAATGAATGAATGCCAGGAGCTAAGGCAGGTATTGCAAATAGGTGTGTGAATAAGACACAAGCCTTGACCTTGAGGAGCTCAAGGTCAGATCTAGTTGCAATTCTTATCACTCATTTCTCATCCCTGTATGTATTTTTCAGTTGGCATTAATATACAACTTGCCTTGGCTTCCACTGGAGAATGGCTTATGTATTCCCTCACCCAAATGCTCTTCCCCCAGCTCCCAGTTTTAAGATACTGGGTTTCCAAAAAGCTGTTTCCTTTTTCATAACCCATCAAAACAAAAATCAGTTGATTTAGGGTCTGATGACATTCAGTGCTTCTAAGCACTCGCTTCCGTCACTTCAGGGATGCTTCAGGAAGCATTCGTAGTTTTCCTCCCATTTCTCCTTCTCTCCCCCTTTTGAGGATTCTTCTGCTCCTCAAATGTTGGTTCTTCTCAGGGTCTGACCCAGGTTCTCCTCCTTCTCATGTATTCAGGCTCCGGGACAACAGAGAAGACAAGAAGAGTCAAAGGTGACATCCCAGGTTTCTGACGTGAGCAACTGGACAAACACAGATCATTCTAGTCTGAGAATCTTTGATCTTAGGGAACAGAAATCCATCTAAGTCAAAGAGGAGTGTCTCAGAGAAACATGGAAAACTCGCAGGCCTTGGCAAAGGTGAAATCAAAGTTGCTGCAAGACACAGATGCTGTCGCCTCCTCCCCGTTAGCGGTTCCCCAGTATCTCTACAGCTTCACCCCCTTCTCACCCTCCAATTAGACACTTCTGAGTTTCTCCATTCTCTGAATTTCATCTAGTCCTTTATTGCCATACCAGACATAAATCTACCAGTCTTTCCGCTCCAGTACCTATCATGAACCAAAACTTGGTATCAGACAGATTTCCCAGAGTGGGCATCTGATTGGTCCAACTCCCCTTTTCTGCACCAGGCCAACTGACCAATGAGGTCCCCTTAGGTGAGGTGCACACGCCTGAGTCAATCAGCTATGATTGGGGTGGGTCAGGGATCTGAGGTCTACCCATCAAGGGCTGTGGGTGGAGGAAGATTCTCTAAGAAGGGAGGTATCCCCACATGTTCTAAACACAGTGGTATCATTTTAAACAGACTACTTCTGCAAATATTCATTGTGAAAATGCTAAATGTATTTTTTCATTTTGGAAACAGGTTGAAAAAGACCAGAAGGAGAAGTTTCCATCACTTTAGATGGGACAATCTAGAGTAAAGAGAGTTTTGAGAAGTGTATTCGTTTTTTATTGCTGCTGTAACAACTTACCGCAAACTCAGTGTCTTAAAGCAATGCAAATTTATTCTCTTACAGTCGAGAGGGAAGAAATAAGAAATGGGTCTTATGGAGCTAAAATTAAGTATTGGCAGAGCTGTGTTACTTTTGAAGGCTCTATGGGATAATCCATTCCTTGCTTTTTCTAGCTACTAGAGGCTGCCAGCATTCCTTGGCTCCTGGCCCAGTATCAATCTGCTCTCTGCTTGGGTCATCACAGCTCCTCCCCAAAGTAGACTCTCCTATCTCCCTCTTTTCCTTATAAGGACTCCCGTGATTATGTTGGGCCCACCCAGATAATCTAGGATAATCTCCCCAACTCAAGATCCTTAATTTAATCACATCTGCCAAGTCTTTTTTGCCTTATAAGGTAACATAATCACAGATTCCAGGGATTAGAATGTGAATATCCTTGAAGAGTCATTATTTTGTCTACCAAAAGAGGGATATGGCGGTCACACAAGACAAGCCCTGACACTAGCCTAAGGAACAGCCACTGACTCTCACACAGCCTCATCTGTGTCCTTCAAAAATATCATTTTCACAAAATGGAAGGAATGGAAATTAAATATCAAAAGATTTCAAGGGACTTCCCTAGTGGGAAGCGATTAGAGCCATGCAGGTGGTAAAAACAGGAAGCAGAAATGCTGACCACTCCTAGGAAAAGTCCAGCAAAGGATGATGAGGAGAGAACTACAGTCAGAGAGAGAATCAGACAGACTAAAGGAGCAAAGGAGCGACAGAGTCATTGAGGTATGAAAGTCAGAGGGGAAGACCCCACTGCCCTGAGATGGGACGAGGCAGAAGTGGCCCATGCCTTGAGGTCCCAGGCTTGAAGCCCCCTCTGGGGAAATGCCAATGAGGAGTCCCAAGAGGAAGAGAAGTTCAACAGGACTCAGAGTCTCCAGCTGATGTTAGATGTTGACTCCACCTTCATGACTTTCCCAAGAGCCCCGAGGCCTGGGTAAAGAGCAAAAGGCAAAGGATGGAGACGGTTGGGTTGGACGGTTTCATGGAGGCTCTGGGAAATAAGCAATACTGAGCTACTAGAGAGACCAACAGTAGAATAACTGAGAAGGCAGAGAAGCCAGGGAAGGCTGGGAGTGGAGAACTGAAGTTGGAGGGAGACAGACAGCAGTCTGGGGAAAGGCTCCATCCGCACCAGGGAGTGATGGCACGCAGGCCAGAATGAGCAGCCAATCTGCAGCCACATGGGTGTGAGTTAGGACCTGGGGCTGAGGGGTAGAGGTTGCGATTGGATGGGGGAGGGGCTACAGATGAATAGCATCACATCCCTAACCAGGCCACGCCCAAGGCTCACAGAGCTGCACAGATGAGGGTGCCAGCTTTCTTGGATGATCCATTTGGTCGCCACAGTCTAAGGAGCCCCTGGCCACCCAGAAGCAAAGAATCAATGTTATTCCATCAGCTTCCACCAAGAAGTTATTTAGCCCTATATCTCTTGCGGAGCTGCTGCTGCTAAGTCACTTCAGTCGTGTCTGACTCTGTGCGGCCCCATAGAAGGCAGCCCACCAGGCTCCCCCGTCCCTGGGATTCTCCAGGCAAGAACACTGGAGTGGGTGGGGGACAGTTTTATACACAGCCTCCACCTGCCACGCAAATGTTTACCCAGGTTTGTCAGATGGACCCTGGCTGAAAGCACATTTCTCCCCCAGAGAAAAGAAAGATGTCACTGAAATTATCTTGGGTTCCATAGATGACATTAGCACAGCCAGACTGAAAAGCATCAAGTGCCAATTTACATGGCAGCTTCTGTTGCACTAAATAGAAATCTTACCCTTGTTGTGTCAATTCTGTGGCTGAGAAAGCTCCCCAGTCACAGCCCTGGCACTGGGCTGCATGTGGGCCCAGGGGCCACTTATCTGCCATGTAGGTGGATTCTACGCTGCTTGGCTCTAGAGGAAAATGCATCTTACATAAGGTGCCGCTCCACAGATAAGTCTGTTGTTAATATGCCTCAGACTGCCTTGGCCGCGGCTATTATCACGGATACATGCAACGTACATCTTTTTTATCGGTATGCATTGTACTTAAGGTAAAAAATAAAATAAAAATAAAAAAGGAAGAGAGACCACAGGATGTCATTTGTTATTTTTTAAAAAAAGGAAAAAAATGTTTCTTACAGATTCCACCCATACCACATAGTACCCCCAATGAATAAACTGGAACACAATGCTGGCTTTGTACACCCAAATTAGAACAATACAGAGACCATTAGCCTGGCCCCCATGCAAGGATGACATACAAACTCAATACATGTGCCATATTTTTTTAATAAAAATAAAAAAATTAAACTTTTAAAAAAGAGAGGGACCTCCCTGGCAGTCCAGTGGTTAAGATTCTATGTTTCCAATGCAAGGCATGCAGGTTTGATCCCTGGTTGGGGAACTAAGATCTCACATGCAACATGGTGTGGCCGAGAAAACACATAAACAAAATTTTTTTTTTTTAATGGAGCATCAAACATACATTAGTCAAATGTGTGGGTTTTTCAGAATGGACTTTTCCACAGTTCACTGTGATTCAGTGGTCAGTGAGTGAGTGAGAGTCGCACAGTCCTGTCCGACTCTGCAGCCCCATGGACTGAAAGGCTCCTCTGTCCATGGACTTCTCCAGGCAAGAATACCGGAGTGTCCATTTCCTTCTCCAGTGATTCAGTGGTACGTGTAGGCAGCATGCCTGAGCTCAGTGCTCCTGCCATGACTCTGTCCCATCTTTCAGATGTATGGAGTACTTTCTCCAAAAAATGAAAGAAGAGGATTGGTGATGAATTCTTTTAGCTGAAGGAATGGAGGAGAAGTGGAAGTCCAGGATAAATCTGAGCCATGTGTACTTTAATACCTGGAACTGACCAACCCAGGGAATCTGAGGCAGCTCAACCTAACACTTGTTCCAACAGAAGCCGGCGTGCAGCAGACGGAGTCCCAGCTGCACTTCTGGGGGAGCCCCTGTCCCTCCTTGGAAGACCCTCACCTGCATGGGGTCTTCAAACAGGGCAGTTTGGGGGTATTCAGGTGATGACAGGACAATAATCTACTTCCCCATTTCCCGGACTCAGGAAGGCAGAAACTTGAATGATGACCAGTGATGAAACCACCAGCAGAGCCAGGTCCAGGAGCTCAGGGACCAAATAAACCCCAGTGAGCTGATTGTATCCACATCTCTGGCCTACTGTCCCCATGTGTGAGACACCTGGAGGGGACTGAATGACCAGTGACATCCCCCGTGCCGACCATGTGTGTACAGTCCTCTAGTCTGTCCTCTCCACAGATTTCTGGGCTTGCCGTTCGTCAGGGGGCAGCTGGGGGTCTGGCTGGGGGTCCCACCTGAGCTCTGACAGAGCTCCATTCCCAAGTCCAGACCCCAGACTAGAACTGGTACTGAAAGGAAGGGATGCCAACAAAAGTGGATCTGAGCACATGGATGGAGACTGGAGGGTCGGCGCCAACAGGGATCCTCTGACCAGGCTGTCCACGAGCTTTGCGCATCACCCGTCCCAAGAGAGCGTGCTGATGGCTCCAACTCCAATGCGCACAAAGGGCTGGAGGGGACTCCACGCTCCACCCAGACTCCCTGGGGTCCCTTTCACCATTTCTGCACATCTCCCTCTTGGCTCCATTATGCTTTTCCCTAATGGCCAGTGTCCCACTTCAAGGATTCAGACTGTTTGTACACAGAGGTCTGTTCACCAGCCCTGGACAGAACTGAAATCTAGAAAAGAGTCTTAGATGTCTTCCAGAGCTTGATCCAGACCACCAGAATTCTCTTCAGCCCACAACTCACCTATTCGTAGCACTCTCCAGCCCCCCTCACCTCTTGGCTGATCCCATGTCCCAACTGCCTGCCTGCCAACCACTGAACCATTTTTATGGTTGTCAGCTATGTGACACTGGGCACAAAATAGCCAAATTAGGGACCCCAGTACTCTTCTTCCTCACCCTCAGCTGCAAGAGCCTGGAAGCATATTTAACAGTGTCACACAGAAAGCCCCACAGTGCTTGCCTGCCCTTGGTCCCAGATCCAGTGTGTTTAAAATGTCCCTCCCACTCTAGATCGAAGCACTGAAGAGGACAGAAACCCAACATCCAGACCCCAGAAATAGGCTGAGTGCCCAGGTTTAGGGAGGAGAGGCCAAGGAATGAAGGACAGCAAGAGAGTAAGAGGAAAATAACAGTCACGCAGCACACACGGCCCCCACCTCCACTCCATCCAATCAGGCCGGCAAACAGTCACTCCTCACAGGTTTGAAGCCAGAGCCCAGTGTTCACTCATTTGAAAACAGACAGTAATTGCCTGTGTGCCCGTCCACAGATCAGCGAATAGTCAAAATGACAGATTTACCTTGCATATCATATCATATAGTACAAAACTGAGGAGCTTTCTGTCAACAGTAAAAGTAACTCTGTCCAGAGTGAGTCCAGAATTGAACAAATTACACTATCTGCCTATTTGTCCGTTGGGTAAAGATGGTAAGTCACCTTGGGGCCATTGGGGGACCCTTCTTAGTTACGCACATTAAGGCCTTACATATATTTGGGGAGAGGATGCTAAGGCCAAGTGGGGATGCAGGTATATAAGTCCCTACTGCTGATGCCCTGTAGGAGTGTAGCAGGATTATGGGGTGCTGTGAAGCCCCTACCTGACAACCCATCATTTGCAGAGCTCGGGGGAAAGGCAGACAGTCTGCAGCAGGAGCCAGGATCTTCTGAGAAACAAAGAGCCTAAGATCCAGACTTGCAGCTAAGAAAGCTGTTGGGGGACTTCCCTGGGGGTCCAGTGGCTAAGACCCTGAGCTCCCAATGCAGGGAGCCCGGTTCAATCCCTGGTCAGGGAACTAGATCCCACATGCTGCAAATAAAAAGAAGAAAAAAATAAAATACAAAATCCCACATGCCCCAACTAAAGATTCCGTGTGCAGCAATGAAGTCTAAGATTCCACATACCACAACTAGACTCAGTGTAGCCACATAAATAGTAAACAAGAGAGGAGAAAACTAAAAAGAGAAAGAGAGAGAGAAAGACAGCTGTCAGGGTGGACAGGTCCATGGGAAATCTGAGGTGGGGACTCAGGTTCTAACCTGAGCCTGAGGCCTGGGGTCAGGGTTTGTGGGAGAGATGAGACCTGGCTGGGGCCTGCGTTGCACCCTGGGGGTAAGAGCCGAGCAGATGAGCAAAAACTGAGTAAAAACTTGGGTGACAGGGTGAGAATTCACTCTGCAGAGGACTAGCATCCATTCATCTATGGCCAGATGCCCAGTGGCAGTGATCACAGTTTGGGTCCCAAGGGGTAAAACGTCAGTGGTCCTGGAACAGCAGGGGTAGGATATGGAGGCCTTAAGAGGAGGTTCTCATCACCCTTAGTCAGAGCCTGCAGGGACTCCTCCCCAGGGTAGGTAGAAACATCAAAGTAAGAGGATAGGATTCTTGTTTCAAGTTGGTGGTGTAGCTCAAACATAAGACTCTCAAAACAAAACAGAAAACAAGACTCCAGTCTAAATGGGTGGGCCACGGAAAAGGTTTGCACAAGCTGAAAGAAGAGAAGAAAGACTATTTTATTGGCAATCCTATCTAGGGGTCTACCGGCCCAGACACCACTGTCCCTGGAGGTCAGCTGGGGATGAACCTCTACTGAGACCTCATTCCAGAGTGCCAGCCCACTCCTCTTTTACTCCCATCACCTTCATAAAGGCCTGAATTGAAGAACTCCCTGCATTAATTTAATACTGATTCAGTCAACATTTTAGAGTCCAGAGTAGCAACCTCTTGGCAGCCCCTCTGGCCATCTCCCCAAGGAAATACGCCCTGTTCTCCACCACAGTCCCTGGGAGAGACACTCACCAGGTCTGGCCGCCCTCACATCCCACGGAAGAGATCTTGTCCTTTGCTGCTGAGAACAGAGAGTGCGCCAGCCCTCCACGTGGTCCCTGTCGCACCCCTCTCCCTCCGCCCTGTGAAGGGACCATCTTGGCAGCGCCAGGATTCCGTATTCACACAGGAACCCACCTGCACAGCCCACCATATAGCATTGGTCGGCCTGCATTACCTCTCCATAATAATCTCATACATCAAACCTGGGAGAGACCCCGGTTCTGCCTGTAAGCGACTCCGTTAGACATTGAATATCATTATCAGAAGCCCCTCGCTTCCTCAGCTTCGTATGCAAACTCCTGAACTCCCTGGAGTCCCTCCCGAAGAAAGTGCCCTGCGCCACGTACATTTGTTATTTTGCAGGAGAGGACGCAGAGGCTCCAAATCGAATTAACAGCAGCCGGGAGTAGGCGCCAACCAAGACCTACACTGACACCTAGTGGCCTCTCTCGGAACTGAGCTGGCTCTGGAGGGTTCCTTTGAAAGTGAAGTGAAACAAAGCCCCTGAGCCAGGTATTTACAAATACCCGGGAGGAAGACAGAGTGGGAAACAAACAATTCACTTTCCAGAACCTCTTTGGTAATAGACAAACCCACACTTCATGTTAAATATCTTAAATTGGCAGGAGAGGAAGAATTGAAACCATTACTTTTTCATCTCATAGGATAAAGTCTATTGAGAAAGAAATGGAGGAATAGAGTTGAAAGCGTAAGTGGAATTCAACTTCACACTGCACAGTCTTCTGATCTAAGAATCCGACCTACATATAGTCACAAAAGTGTGCAGAGACAGTCACTGCAGCTGTGTTGGGAATTTTTTTTTTAAATGGAAACGGGACTTCCAGTGGTTAAGATTCCACACTCCCAAAGCAGAAGGAGCTTTGAGATCCCTGGTCAGGAAAATAGATCCCACTACTGTAACTCAGACCCCAGTAAAGTCAAATAATTTTTTTAAATGGAAACAATTTAAAAAGGCCAAATATTATATATAGAGAGACTATATATATTTTATATAAATATGGATATATTATATCTATATACTATATATTAAAAATATATAGATACATAATAAAAGCCATATATAGTGACATATATCACCTGGGTGCACGTGTCATGACTTGTGTCGTTACATAATTCAATTTTACCTTTATTTGGAGTCTCCATCCCTCCTGACTAACCATGGTCAGTCCTGGGTAAAGTCAGGTGTTTTATATTTAGACTTAGTCAGTGCAGAAGTTTTCTTTCCTTACCTTAGCCCTTAGGTTTAGGGGCCTACTTAGTACCACATTTTAAGAGGAGAGGTATCTGCTCCCCAAAGCTCCAAATGGAAGCTTTATCACTGACCCCTCAGCCCCTGAGTCTGCACACTCTACCCCTAGTGTTCAATAACACCCTCACTGTTATACCTAACCCCAGTGGGAAGGCACAGGAGACCCTGTTTTTCTGTTACGTCCTCCTCATCTTCCTCATCCTCAGTTCTGAGTTTGGGAAGAGGGAAGAACTGGCAGGGCATCACCGGCTCAGTCTTTCCTATTTCATATCCGGGAACAGAACTTCTCAGAGGAAAACTTAAGAACTGGCATATTTCACCTCTGACTCCACTGTGGCAGCTTCCCCGAGGGGATGCGGATTTACCTTCCCAAAGCAGGAGTGGAGGAGGAATCATCTAGAGAAGAAGCTGAGAAGGGTGGGAGAACCAGAACTGGTGATATTATCCCACCACATATTATCCCACCTCTCAGGGAGAAGGATCTGGAAGGACACACACCCAGAAGTCCTCCTGTGCATATTTGGTGACTCGGTGGTAAAGAATCTGCCTGCCAGTGCAAGAGACTCAGGAATTTCGGGTTCGATCCCTGGATTGGGGAAGCTCCCACAAGCAGCGAAGCAGCTAAGCCCATGCTGAGCCACTGCTCGAGAGCCGGGAACCAGACTGCTGAGCCCACGCGCTGCAAGGACTGGAGCCCCGGCACCCCAGAGCCCGCGCTCTGCACCACGGAAAGTCACTGCAGTGAGAAGCCGGAACACCCTAACTAGAGGGTAGCCCCTGCTTGCCACGACTAGAGAAAGCCCACAGGCTGCAGTGAAGACCCAGTGAAGCCAAAAGTAAATAAATAAAAATTATATATGTATAAAATAATCATAGGGCTTACATCCTGGGTGAAGGAGGAAGGGGAGGAAGGGAGAAGGTTTTTGATTTATGCCCTTCCTTATCACTCAAACTTTCCTTTTGGAGATCGATTTAATTGGCCTAAAGTTTAAAAATCAAAAGACTAGACAAATCTTGTTAGTTCCCTTCCTCTTCTCTTCAGCCTGTGAAACCATTGCTTGCAACAGCCCTGCAATAGGAGAGCAATCAGAATATGTCATAAGAGATGGGTACTGCTGCCTCCTCGCTTACCAACCCAGGCCGCACCACTGAATCAGCCAGGCCCTATTCACGAGCTGAGTGTTAACAACGAGAAAAAGGAGCTTCCTTGGTAGTCCAGTGACTAAGGCTCCGAGTTCCCATTGCAGGGGGTGTGGGTTTGACTCCTGGTAGGAAAACTAAGATTCCAAGTGCCACAACTGGCACAGCCAAATAAATATGTCTCAAACAGTAAAGAATCTGCCTGCAGTGCAGGAGACCTGGGTTCAATCCCTGGGTCGGGAAGATGCCCTGGAGAAGGGTATGGCTACCCACTCCAGTATTCTTGCCTGGAGAATTCCATGGACAGCAGAGCCTGGCAGCAAGTCCATGGGGTCACAAAGAGTTGCGCATGATTGGTCAACTAACACTTTTACTTTTTATCCCCTTAAAAAAAAAAATAAACACTGAGAAAAAAGCACTGGAATAAGCTCCTACTGTGTTCCATGTGTCTGAGCCCTAAATAACAAGCGCCTTGAGCTCATCACAAGAAGCAGAAGAAAAGTCTTTTTATCTTTAACAGATTAAAAAAAAAAAAAAAAAAAAAAAAACCCTGTTTGATCAATTTGTGGAGAGAGAAGGAAGTAGTAGAAAGTTGTGGAAATGCCAGTCACATGCTCCCTATTCTCCCATCCTGGACCAGGAGGCAGGATACACTCCTGACCCAGATGTTTCCTGTGATGGGAAGGTGGTCAGTGTGACGGTGGCTCCCTGTCTGTCCCCAGTGAGGCATGGTGGCCATGATGCTTAGGAGGAAATATTTTTGTTTTTTATTACTTTACTCTCACTACAACCAGTACATTACCTAAGCTGGAATTTTTTCAGTTGTGGAAGTTTTTCATCCATTCCCTCTCCTATGATCTCACCAGTTTTTTCATTCAGAACTCCTCTTGGATTAGAATTTCTGTCTTCCATGACTCCCAGCTTCACATTTTCATTTCTCTATCTGTCGGTGCTTTTTATATGTAATTTCTTCTCTTCTTGGATCAACTCATCTATCAGCTATTCTAGCCTCTTGTTTAGCCTACATATTGGAGTCTTTTTATTACCAAGAGCAATATTTTTCGTAACTGCCTGTTCACATTTAATCATCTCCTGATTTCCTTGCAGAGGTCCTCTTCTATCTTTACCTCTTCAGTACATAACATGACGTTAAACTCGAAAATAATATCCAGGGACTTCCCTGATGGTCCAGTGGTTAAGAATCTGCCTTCCCTTGCAGGGGACGCAGATTCGATCCCTGGTTAGGGAACATCTGGCTGTGCTGGTCTTCATGCAGTGTGTGGGCTTCTAGCTGTGATGTGTGGGCTCAGTAGTTCCAGTGTGGGGGCTCCTCTCATGCTGCACAGGCTTAGTTTCCCTGTGGCATGCAGATCTTATGCAGACAGCTTGGCATGCATGCGTGCTAAGTTGCTTCAGTTGTGTCTGACTCTGTGACCCCATGGACCAAAACCCGCCAGGCTCCTCTGTCCATGGGAATCTCCAGGCAGGAATAACAGAGTGGGTTGCCATGCCCTCCTCTAGGGGATCTTCCCAACCCAGGGATCGAACCCGAATCTCCTGCATTGGCAGGCGGGCTCTTTACCACTAGCACCACCTGGGAAGCCCCAGATCAACATGGCTCACTGATGGGCAGCTTCCAGCCTTCCTGCATGCCACAGGGAAGCAGCCTGTGCACCACCAGAGAAGCCCCCACGCTGGAACGGCTGAGCCTACACATCACAGCTAGAAGCTCACGTGCTGCAAAGAAGACCCAGCACAGCCAAAAGAAAGCAATATCCAAATATCGTACCCAACGCCTACTGAAAGGATATAAAAAGGATTGAGTTGTTGGACATTTCAAGGATGTGTGAAGAGGGTACCTTTGGAGAGAGGGTTGGAGTGCTCTGAGTGTCACTGAACCCCGGCAAAGGGTGGATTGAAGGGCAGTTTATCTTTTAACCCCAACCTTGGGGGTCCCATGCACAGAGCCCAGTATGTATTCCTTGCTGTTGGAGGCAAAAAGAGGCTGGGTGCCTGGCTCACTGGGACGAGGCCAAGGGCCTGTGAACACAGAGGAGGCAGCAGTGTCTGGGGAAACCAGAGGCTAAGGAGGAAAGCTGAGTGGTGGACTAGTCTGGGTTCTCCAGAGAAACCCCAACTCCTGCTTCACCTACATGGGCCACCAAAGGTTTTAAGCAGCATCCTTGTCTGCCAGGACAGTCTAAGCCCCCTTGGACCTCCGGGGTCCTGTGGCCCAAATGGCAGAGCAGCTTGCATGGCAGCCTGGACCAAAGCAGAGCCCTCTCTTGTTCTGAAAGTCACTCTGTTGGGTCAGACTCTTTGCGACCCCATGGACTGTAGCCTGCCAGGCTCCTTCATCCATGGAATTTTCCAGGCAAGGATACTGGAGTGGGTTGCCATTTCCTTCTCCAGGGGATCTTCCCGACCCAGGGATAGAACCCGGGTCTCCTTCACTGCAGACAGACTCTTTACTGTCTGAGCCACCAGTGAAGTCCTCTCTTGTTCTGAGCCACACTCAAAACTAGCACCTTTTCAGATCACTCAGTAAATGGGCAGGAGAAACACATCACATGAGGAATATGTGATCCCCAAAATGCAGATAGACCCACTGGGTGTTGTGCCACAATTTTGGTTGTTAGAGGGGCCCAAGGAACAACTTATCCTTTACTTTACACACGATATTTTGACATGCCCACACCACTTGAGCCCTAGAAGTTTCACTAAGGTAGAAGGTCCCTGCATTTTTGTTATGATTTATTTCCCATCCTTTAACATTCAAATACCAACAATTTGCTACTTCTTGCTCGGTAGGTTTAATCAGCATAATGTCATCAATGTAATGGGGCAGTATGATATCTTATAGAAGGGAAAAGTGATCAAGATCCCTGTAAACTAAATTATAACATAGGGGCTGGAGAGCTGATATACCCCTGAGGCAGGACAGGGAGGGTGTGTTGCTGACTTTGTTAACTGAAAGAAAACTATTTCTGGCGACCTTTACCAATAGATAATGAGCAAAAAGCAATTTCCAGGTCAATAACTGCATACCAGGGGATGTGTTGCGTTGCTTAAGCAATGGAATCATGTCTGGTACCGCAGCTGCAATTAGAAACACCACCTGGGCCCTTCCCTAGTGGCCCAGTGGTTGAGTCCACCTGCCGATGCAGGGGACGCTGGGGACGCAGGTTCGATCCTAGTCCACGAGGATCCCACATGCCACTGGGCAGCTGAGCCCATGCACCACAACTACTAAGCTGACATGCTCTAGAGCCTGTGTTTAGCAACAAGAGAAGCCAACGCAATGAGAAGCCTGTGCACCCCAGCTAGACTGTAGCCCCTACTCGCCACAACTAGAGAAACCCCGGGCACAGCAATGAAGACCCAGTGCAGCCAAAACTCAATCATTTTTTTAATCTTAAAAAGAACACCACCTGGTTAAGCTTATAATGTTCCATGATGCACTGTCATTCTCCAGGATCCACCCTTCTTCAACAGAGGCCAAATAGGTGAGGTTAAGTGGGTGGGGTAGGAATCTACTCCTGTATCTTTCAAGTCCTTGGTAGTGGCGCTAATTTCTGCAGTGCCCCGGGGAATGTAGTACTGCCTTTGAGTTACCAGCTTCCTAGGCAGCGGCAGCTTTAGCAGCTTCCGCTCAGCCTTTCCCACCATGATAGCTCTCACTCCACAGGTCAGACAGCCAGTGTGGGGATTCTGCCACCCAGCGGGTGTACCTCTTCCATTTATGCTCTCCAGAACCAGAGAAATAGCCACAGAATCTGCTCAGGGACCCACTGGTCCTCTCTGACACAGACCTGAATTAAGCCCATTGATCATCTGACCTCCAAAACTCCCTGACTCCACCAAAGTCACTTTTGGAGGACCACAGTGACATGCTAGGTCTACCAACATCACTGTTAGTTCAGAGTCAGTGTCCAGTCATCCCCAGAACGCCTGATTATTTCCTTTCCCCAATGCAGTTACCCTGATAAAAGGCTGTAAGTCAGTCCCTTCAGGAAATATGAAAGAAAGAGCAACAGTACCATGTTTGGTAGTGTTCCAGCATCCTTCCTAAGGGCACCAGCCACCACCCTCCTTCATTCCCGGTCTATAAACTGGCTCAGGTCTGGGGATTGACTGGGAGGCCATAGTCTTCTGGTATTTTCTCCTTCTTCCTCTTCTTCTTTTTAATTTTATTGGGGTATAGTTGATTTACAATGTTGTATGAGTTTCAGGTTTATAACAAAATGATTCAGGTATACATATATTCATTCTTTTTAAGATTCTTTTCCCTTATAGGATATTACAAAATACGGAGTAGAGTCCCCTATGCTATACAGTCGGTCCTTTTTGGTTATCTGTTTTATATATGTGTATATGTTAGTCCCAAGCTCCTAATTTATCCCTCTCACCCACGTTTCCCCTTTGGTAACCATAAGTTCGTTTTCGAAATCTGTGAGTCTGTTTCTGTTTTGTAAATAAGTTCATTTATATCATTTTCAACTAGATTACACACTAGTGATGTATTTGTCTTTCTCTGACTTACTTCACTTGTGTGATAATTTCTAGTTCCATCCATATTGCTGCAAATGGCATATCTCATTCTTTTTTACGGCTAACACTCCACTTATATATAAGTGCCCCATCTTTATCCATTCATCTGCTGAAGGACATTTAGGTTGCTTCCATGTCTTGCCTCAATGGTGCTGCAACACATAGTTCTCTGTTTTCAGTGATTTAGGTTAGACTTTTTTTTTCCCCTTGATCTAGAATGTTTCTGTTTCTACAGATTGAGTAAGGAGGCTTCCTATCTATTTCACTAGGAGCATTGTGATCAGCTGGCCAATGCCCTAGGTCTCTGTAAGTCAGACTATCCTGATCGCTGCCCTGACTCTGCTGACCATTACACTAACCACATCCACCTTGCTTTGCAGGTTGATTGCCCCCATTTGGCTCCTGCCACCCCTGGATGCCATTATTCCCACTGCATTTAGGTCTCAGTTAGTGCAGCTCCCACTGTGAGGTCTGACCTGCAGAGAAGGGTGAGCACATTGCTCTTCAAGGATGCCAGGGCTCCCCTCTCACACTTATTTCTCATAGTGGTGGTGAAAGATCTTTGCAGAGAAAAATACTGTATGTTTTCACGTAAGTGTGAAATCCAAAAACTAAAAAAAAGAATATAACAAAGCAGCAACAGACTCACAGATACAGAGAACAAACTAGCGGTTCCAGTGGAGAGAGGGGGAGGGGGAGGGGCAAGATAGGCGAGGGAGGTTAAGAGATGCAAACTAGTAGGTATAAAATAAATCACACGCAATTTAAAATGGATAACCAACAAGGACCTACTGTGTAGCACACGGAACTCTGCTCAGTGTTATGTGGCAGCCAGGATGGGAGAGGAGTGGGGGAGAATGGATACGTGTATACGTATGGTTGAGCCCCTTTGCTGTCCACCGGAAATGATTATAACATTGTTAACTGGCTATACCCCAATACAAAATTAACAGTTTAAATAATAAATAAGTGATTTACATGAAAACAAACATAAATACATAACATACAAGGATACAATGTGCAGTACAGGGAACATAGCCAATATTTTATAACTTTAAATGGAGAATAATCTATAAAAATACTGAATTGCAAAATATTGTATTGTACACCTGAAACTAATATAGTCAACTATAATTCAATTTTAAAAATAAAATAGAATAAAATAAAATAAAAATTAAGGTATGTCTTCTGGACCCGCCCAGTGGGTGATAGAGATTTATTATGTTGGCTCATGTGATTTGACTGACAAGTCCCAAAATCTGCAGTTGGCCCAGTAGAGACCCAGGGGCGTCAATGGTATAGTTTCTGTCGAGCCTGGAGGCCTGAGAACCACAAAAGCCAATGGTATAAATTCCAGTCCAAGTTTGGGTCTGAAGGACAGAAATCTGACGTCCCCACTTGAAAACAGTTGGACAGAGAAGAGAGAGTTCTTTTTAAGTGGTTTTTATTTATTTATTTGGGGTATAGTTGCTTTACACTGCTGGGTCACTTTCTGCCTTCGGTAAAGGCATGTGCATGCATGCGCAGTTGCTCAGTCGTCTACGACTCTTTGTGAATCCATGGACTGTAGCCTGCCAGACTCCTCTGTCAATGGAATTTTCCAAGTGATAATACTGGAGTGAGTTGCCATTTCCTACCCCAGGGAATCTTCCCAATCCAGGAGTTAAGCCCACATCTCCTGCATTGCAGGAAGAGTCTTTACCACTGAGCCACCTACATACACAAATGTCCCTTCTTTCTGGATTCCCTTCCCATTTAGGTCACCACAGAGCGCCGAGTTGAGTTTTCGTGCTGTATAGTCAGTTCTCACTAGTTGTCTATACATAGTATCAATAGTGTATATGTTAATCTCAGTCTCCCAATTCATCCCACCACCTCCCTTTCCCCCTTGGTATCTATACATTTCTTCTCTGTATCTGTGTCTCTATTTCTGCTATGCAAATAAGATCATCTATAACATTTTTCTAAATTCCACATACATGCATTAATGTACAATATTTGTTTCTCTTTCTGACTTACTTCGCTCACTGTCAGTGTCTAGGTCCTTCCATGTCTCTGCAAATGACACAGTTTTGTTCCTTTCTCACTCTGCCTTTTCATTCTACTCAGGCTGTCACTGGATTGGAGGAGACCCACCCACCATGGGAAGGGCAATGTGCTTTACCCAGTCTATCAACTCAAACATTAATCCCATCCAGAAACACCCCCACAGACACACCCAGAATCATGTTCATCCAAATATCTGGGCACTCCATGGCCCAGCCAAGTTGACACATAAAGTTAACCATCACAAGTTGGAAAAACAAAATTCATTGTCTGTCTGGGGCTCAAGTTTGAGAGTTTCAGCAGAAAAACCTTACAAAGAGCTGACAGAACTACTCACAGGAGAATCAGCTTTAAATCTCAGCCGATCTCAGGGATCCCAAATCCAGATTTTCACTGTTATGATGAAGTAAGACCCTTCCTGATCCCCCTTTTCCATCCCCCCTTCTTGAACTCCAATCTCAGACAGGCACAATGGCAGCAGGTGAAGAAGGAGGTTTAAGAGAGAGAAACTGACCGCACCCTTCCCTGAAGTAAGGAAGCCAGCTGCCAAAGACAAAAGAAGCTTTATATCTCCCGAGAGGGTTCAAAGTTTTTATTACCATCTGGGAAGAGGCAATTTTAATGATGAATGCAAACTCCTAGTTAAAATGACTGTAGAGCTTTCGGTTGTCCAGAATTAAGCAAAATAGTCTCGATTGGCAGGGGGGAGTATGCCACCACTAAATTTAAGGAAGGGTGGGAGAGAGTCCATGAGTTTTAGACTTTCAAGTCATCTATTATTCCATCCCTTCTGTTATGAATTCTTATTTGTTGAGCCTGTAAAGTGTGCCTCCCGATGTTCTTTGTCACTTTTGTTCCTCGGCTCGTTCTGCCAGGTTTCTTCCATGAACAAGTCCTTGCTTGGTACGCACCTTTGCAGCTGACTTAGACCATTCTTCCTGGTTTGCACACTCAGGACTGGGTCTTAAGTTATGGACTTTCAGACGTTTGCTCTCAGCCAACACGATTCCAGGCGCTGCATCCCTTGCTCGACCAGCCCAGTTGCTCAATTTAACAAAGATCCCTCTTTTTCTTCCTGCAGCATGGGCAAGCAGCACATTGCTGAAGTTTTTACAGCCCCCATCCACTGGATAGGCAAGACAACTAGCCCTTCCTCAGCTTCATGCAGTGAGCACAGGTCCACTCTCCTGCCAAGCGTGGGGTGCACTCACATGAGTCTTGAGGCCCACCCTATGGACCCGGTACCTTCTACCCTTGGGCCACATTTCACCAGCCTACGCAGTAGGCTTATTCTTCATTATTAGTCCACAAAGATTGATTGATTCACTGATTCATTGTGTGTGTGTATGCATGTGTGTGTGTGTGAATTTCATCAATCACTCCTCTGTGGAGGTTACAGAGAGGATTTGATGTGTGCTGACTCCACCATTTTGATCAAGGTCTTCCAGGCATGTCTCAGACACTACTGAGCTAGACAAGCAAGAAGCATGCCCCAGGGACTCCCCTGGTGGTCCAGTGGTAAAGAGTCTGCCTTCCACTGCAGAGGACTTGGGTTTAATCCCTGGTCAGGGAACTGGGATCCCACTTGCAATAGGGCAACTGGGCCAGTGGGCAGCAACTGCTGAGCCCGGGCTCTAGAGCCCGTGTGCCACAACTAGAGAACCTGCATACTGCAACTAAGACCTGACACATTCACATAAATAAATAATTTTTAAAAAAAAAAAGAAGACACGCATCCCAGACCCAATCACTGATGCCAAGCAGGGCCTTGTGGGACTCCTGGGCATGGAGGCTTTTTTGTTCCCCATTCCTTGTAGCCAAGACTCCAGACTCCATGCCATTCTGAGTTCCAAAGGGCAGAACAGTTGCTAACCAAAGGAGAAGCAGCAATGAAACCACCTGAGGCAGAAACTCATCAATATTAGGAAAGGACTACCTAGGACCCTGCTGCTGTTGCTGCTGCTGCTAAGTCGCTTCAGTCGTGTCCGACTCTGTTCGACCCCATAGACGGCAGCCCACCAGGCTGCCCCATCCCTGGGATTCTCCAGGCAAGAACAGTGGAGTGGGTTGCCATTTCCTTCTCCCATGCGTGAAAGTGAAAAGTGAAAGTGAAGTCGCTCAGTCATGTCTGACTCTTAGCGACCCCATGGACTGCAGCGTACCAGGCTCCTCCGTCCATGGGATTTTCCAGGCAAGAGGACTGGAGTGAGATGCCGTTGTCTTCTCCTAGGACCCTGCACATATCCAAATCTTGTCAGCAACCCACCCGTTTGAAACTGCCAAAGAAAAAAGATATATGTGCTAAGTCACTTCAGTCGTGCCCAACCCTTGGTGACCCCATGGACTATAGCCTGCTAGGCTCCTCTGTCCATGGGATTTTCCAGGCAAGAATACTGGAGTGGGTTGCCATGCCCTCTCCAGAGGATCTTCCCAACCCGGGGATCAAACCCACATCTCTTAGGTCTCCTGCGTTGGCAGGCGGATTCTTTACCACTAGTGCTGCCTGGTACTATCTTGATCCTTATCACAATCTCCCACCTGACTACATAACCTTCCCTACTCACCAGGACGGGGCGCACAGTTCTTGAAGCACTAGCTTCCTGTTTTTCCCCTTTACCTGGCCAAGAAATAAAGCCACTCTTTCTTGCTCTTCCATAACTCTGTCTCCGTATTCTGTTTGGCATTGGTGTGCAGAGAGCCAAGGTTTTGGCAACAATCTCAGTTTTCACAGAGTGGTCAGGCCCATTTCCAAAGTGGGAACACTTTCCCTCAGTGATAGGAGTTTTCTTATTAGTGACTAAAGCAGAACTTATCCTCTCCTGTCCTGTCCTACCGAGGAGAGTGGTCACTTCCTCTGGGAGCTGACTCAGGGCAGGCCAGAGCAACATCCTGGAGAGCCACAGTTCCAGAGGCCTCCCCAGGCCCTCCTCCTCATGTAAGAAACTTGAGGGGGGCCTCAGGACGTTCAGATAAAATCTCAGGTGCAAACGCCGATAGCACGGAGGTCAGACTCAATGAGCTCTCAGCCTCCAACGTGCTGCTCACTTGGCTCCTGTTCCCTCCAGGGGCTGCACCTTCAGCCCAGCTCGGCCTTGGCTGATCCCACAGGTCTTGAAGCTCTAACAACCAAGTAGGGTAACAGCGGAATGGAGAGGGGTGTGAGCGCTTCCCCCTGGAGCAGGTGGGAAGTCCAGACCCACGCCCTGCATACACGCGGCCCCCTCAACGCCATACCCATCTCGGGGACCTGGGCTTTTGGCTTTTAGGCAACACATTTAGAACCACACCTCAGACCCAAACTTCTTATCAATTCTTCAACCTGAAGGTTGTCTTTGCCAACCCCAAGTTAAAATTCTCCTTCAGAGTTTAAAACTTTGTTAGAAAAGGAAATAAGGAGAAAAAGGAAGGAAAGGGGGAGGGGGAAGGAAAGGAGGGAGAGAGGAAGTAGGTATAAAGGAAGGAAAGGCAGGAGGGGAAAAGAGGAAAGGAGGAGGCAGAAAGGACACAAATCCTTTTCTCAGACAAAGATATTATCTCATAAATTAAAACTGAGCTGCTTACAGTTACCCATATTAAAATTTTGGCATCTTCTTGCTGCCATCTGCTAAATTAAAACTCCTCATTTAAAATACAGTAATTCTTCCACCCCACTGGCCCTCCGTAAACTAGGCTTAATGTGTTAGTCACTCAGTCATGATTGACTCTTTGCAACCTCATGGACTGGAGCCCGCCTGACTCCTCTGTCCATGGAATTTTCCAGGTAAGAATACTGGAATAGGTAGCCATTCCCTTCTCCAGGGATCTTCCCAACCCAGAGAGTGTACGTGGGTCTCCCACATTGGAGACAGATTCTTTACCACCTGAGCTACCAGAGAAGCCCAACCTAGGCTTCACCTGAGGGCTATTTCATTTTGACCTGTTTGTAAGTGCAAGATCCCAAAGTCTTCAATGAAACAGGCATCGCCTGGGAAAGCCCTTCAGTGTGGGTAATGTTGGTGGGATGGCATCAGGGGGTCCTAACTCTGGGGTGTGATCTCCTGAGGCTAGAAACCCGTAGTAACATTAGTAGACAGTTTTGCAGAAGACTTACCGGCACCTCCAGGAAATTTGGAAATATGTGGCCACTTTGTAGATGGGTGATTTGAAAGCACAGGAGCAAATGTAGAAGCTGCTTCGGTTTACGCAGGCACTTATTTTTTTCAACAGTCAGATTTCTTAAGGTTGTTTTTTAAAATTTCCCCAGTGGGGTCCAACGGAGGGACCGGGGACATGAACCTCCTCCCATAGGAGAATTTGTCCTTTTGCTTTGGGGGCTTTTTGCAGGCACATGACAAGGCTTCTCAGTTTTTCCTCCAAGGTCCTTCATGGGCTTTTACAGCTGCTCCTGCGCTGGAGGCCCCCCAGTGAAGGAGGCGGAAGGGGCTGTGTCTTCCCTCCTGCGCCCACCTGTGTGTGCTCCCACCTCCAGGGAAGATAGATTTTCCTGGCTTTTTTGTTTGATCCTTGAGGACCTGACAGCCAGCAAGAGAAAACCGTAATTTGGGGTCACCTCTTGTGTGCCGGTTCCAAATGGCACACAGTCTGGGTGCCAAAATGGTTTCACATGACTCACGTGTCATGGGAACAAACCCTCCCACCACCAAAAAAAGCCAGTTAAACTCTGGGATAGGCTATGGAACACAGGAGAAAATAATAAAAACTGTTTTTTAAAGAGGTAGGGAAGGGCAGCATAGAGGAAAGACTGGTAGACAGAGGCCTGAGGCAGAGGCCAAGGTGCAGCACGGAGGGAGGGCCACAGGGGCAGCGAACAGAGCCCTTCACGGTGGGCTAGGGACAGAGGGAGCACGAGCGAGGACACGGTGTCTGCTAAATTCTAAACCCACTGATGATGGTGGAGGTTCGCCCGGGACCAGGCCCATGCAAATTCTGCAGTCCTCATTCTAGGGAATTTGCCTGAGTTTTCCTTTTCTCTCTCCAGGAAGCCCGGGGCACTTCCAGGCAAATGGGAACAAAAGAAGGAATTTCCAGCACTCAACACAAGGTGGCGCCAGACACCCGTGGACGTGATGAGGTCGCCACTCCAGGTGGGCTCAGAAGCTGGTCCCTAAAGGGACCCAGATTCCAAGGAAACTGAGAACTCTGAGCACCCACAGGATGTTAGCCAAAGGGAAAAACAGGGCACACAGAAAAATAAGAAAAATTATCTAAGAGATGGGGAAGGGTAGCACAGAAGCTAGACGGAGTCTACAGTTTGTAAAAGGAACTTATAAAGAGTTTTGCCGGGGAATCCCTGGAAAGACAGGAGATAGGCAAGTGCAGAGAGACAGGAAGGGGAAGCTGTTGCAGGCATTCAGCAGGTCATGGCCTGGGCCAGGGAGGGGTGGCGGAGAAGAACGCCTTCTGACTGATGTAGCTACATTTACCAGTTTACATTTACAGGTATGCTTCTTAGATACAGTGAGTCAACAAGCCCAACAGGATTCAATAACAAGACTCGGTAGAAATACATTTTATTCATCTTCTTTGAGAATTCATTGTATTAACATTTGCTCTTTTCATGTACAGTTGTGGACCCATGACTTTGCAAATGTGGTGTGCCCATTGATATCACCCAGTAGTCTCCTTTTGATGTTCACATTGTCCCAACTCTGGCTGAGGCAAATTTACCTCTTTTAGATTGATTTCTTGCATAATTTTCAATGAGCCAATTATTTAAAGCTTTTTGCTTCTGGCCCAACAAGGTGTAAGTGTCCTGGCATTATTACCTTGCTCACTTCTACCCCAAACCAGGTATGGAATCAGACATTGCTCCCAGAAACCCTGGCTCCTTTTGAGAGAAAAATAGCAAAAAAAAAAAAAAAAAAAGCAAAATATGGGGTACATTGCAACTAGGCCACTTCGGTGGCAAAAAGCCCAAAAGGAAATCTACTTCTAATGTAATGTTTTATAAAGGCATGACTTCATATTGATATATTCAATTCAGTTCCAGTAGTACACTGCTCGTACTCAAATAATTGAATGTACCATTGACCTTCCCTTTCACTAATCCTGAAATCTAGTTTCCTATCCAAATAAACATAATCATTTACTTGCTGTGACAACTTAAGAGAACAGCTAAAAACAAACAAACAAAAACAAAAAAAACACTGTCAGTACAAACAGTAGAAATATTGAGTGAAGTTTCTGTTTTAGGCTACACACTCCTAAGGACTTGTTGCCAAACCATTTGCTCTAGAGTCACCTGAGCTTCCCCAGTGGCTCAGCAGTAAAGATTCCACCCACAGTGTGGGAAATATGGGATCTAATTCGTGGGTTAGAAAGATCCCTTGGAGGAAGACGTGGCAACCCACTCCAGTATTCTTGCCTGGAGAATCCCATGGACAAAGGAGCCTGGGGGGCTACAGTCCATAGGGTCCTGCACTTCAGGACATGACTGACGTGAATTAGCACACACACACGCTTAGTCCCCCACACTGCGGAAGGACTTAACTAGCATTGTGGTTCTGCTGTTTCCATTTATTTTCATTCAGAAAAAGCTGCAATCTGCCCTCATCCCATCCCTCCATTTTCTGCTCCATCTTGTCATTTTTCCCATAGGACTTACACACTCCCAATATTCTAGATAATTCACTTAATAATGACAAATACTGTTATTATTTTATTATTATTCCTCCCCCTAGCCCCACCATCCAAAGGTAAGCCTCATGGAACCAGGATTTTATTCCTTGGCAGCTTTTGAAGCAGGATTAAGAAAAATGTGCTTGATTTTGGGGTCAGGGGTGTCTGCTCCCTGAGCATCATCAAGGACTGTGAGAGACAGTCAGTATTCCTGTTGTAGTTACTAATCACACCCCTTTCACTCATTGAAGAGTCCAGGTAATAGGGGTAAATCAATCAGAGGAGAGGCCAGGGAGTCAGAATACCAGGACTCAGGACAGATGGAATGGCCAGCTATGGGGGAGGGCACCCCTCTACTCTCAAGGACCAGCTCAATGTCTGGTGCATGGTCAGACTTCCATAAATGATTCTGGGGACATGGAAGAACAACAGGATAATTGAGGGAAATGTCTGGATACCTGTATAAGCCTGTGAGGTGGATGGGCAAGGGAACTAGCTGTGAGAGGGATGCAAGCAGAGGGAAGTCAGGGATCATTTCTGAGTTCTGGGTCTGGACAGGCGATAGGGCAACTGTAGCCTGAGGGTGGAGGGCAGGGGAGAAGAAAGAGCAGGTCATGACTGGTGGAGTAGTAGAGTCTTTATTCCTGCAAACTAAAAATATGATTCCAGTTTGGCCAAAGGTAAAATGAACATATGCTCTTCATAAAAGACTCGAACAATGCAGAAACATACAAAATGGTACAAAAGAGATCTCCAGTGATCTCATCTTAGAAAGAGCCCCTCCTCTGGTCCCTTGAAACCCCTGCCCAGGTGGAGAGAGGGCTGGGGGCCTCTGGCTTATAGGGGAAACACCTGGCTGAAGCAGTTAGACTGTCTCCACCTCAAGGCTGGCTGGAAGGGGCCCAGGAAGTGGGGGTGGAAACAAACCAGCTTAGAGGCTCCAGAGCTGGGAAAGGTGGGGTCTATGAAGGGAGGAGACCCAGGGTTTGCCAAACAATCACTTCAGCCCTCAAGAGACTCCCCTTCCATCCCTTCTCGACCCTGACTCTTCCTCACCTGATGGGCGAGAGGGTCAGGAAGAGACTTCAGTCATGGGTCCAGGATGAACATGCCGGGAGAATTAAGGATGCTCTGAGGGGCTATCTTAAAGAAAAGAGTTCCCCAAGGGATTTCCTGTAGTGTGAGGCCCCCAGGAATACCCAGGAGCAACTTGCCTCAGTCAGAGCCCCCATGCAGCCAGATGCTGTCCCCCACTCTATCCCTGCTCCATCCCCTGCCTGGGTCACCCGCAACATCCTAACCAAAGGTGGCCTTAATGCAGCCTGGACTCAAGGTTGATGATATAACTCGAACCCTAAAGACTACTGTTTTGGAAGAAACCAAAATGATTACCCAAGGTGACCTCTTTTTATTTTTCATGCCGTACTGTAACAACTCCACAGGAAAAAGGAATACAGAAAACACTACACTTGTGATCGACAGCCTTCTGCGGTCTCATCGCATCATGCGCTCATTTCAGCTGCTGTCCTCAGTGTGCACACCCTCTCCACCCCACACAGCATTTCACGGGTGAGCAGCATCCATGCGCAGCCCGTTTTCAGTGGGGCTGTAGTCTCCCTCTAGGCCACAGATCTTATTGCTGGCTGAGCTATTCAGTCACCTCTGCACAGGCGGGCTACAGTCCATAGAGTCTCAGAGTCAGACACAACTGAAGTGACTTAGCCCACATGCATGCACAGGCATTTGGCTTGAAGTGAAATCAACCTCGTGTACCAGCCTTCCTTTCGTCTTCAAAGTTTCCTCCAGGAAAGTGGCCGTTGCTTGTGTAGTCTCTGGTCATCCCTGTTACACATGAACCTGATGCTCTTCAGAAAAGCAAAGCCAATCACAATGTACGATGTTGCCAATTTCCCAACAGCTCTGCAAGTGGCAGAGAGATAATATGGATATATACACACATATGGTTTAATGGTCAAGTAGTTAACCATTGTACAGATGAGAAAACTGAGGGACAGAGAGAGTAAGTCATTTTCCCCCAGGGTCATCCTGCTAGTAGATGGCAGAGATCCAGTGTTGGAGGTCACATCCCCTGACCCCCTCTTAGCACTCCGTCAGCCATACCACCCTGCCTCTGACAGTTGCTTCTAGACGTGGACATAGCAGGCTCTTCTCTTGTCTTTTGTCCTTGAAGGAAAACAAGCGTGGCCTTTCCCCTTATGGCTTTCCCGTCCTGCAGCCCAGATTTCTCGGCTCCATCTGCTAGATCCAGGCCTTGAGGAGCCCCTCAGAAGACAGCCCTGAAGTCACACAGGCTTCTACTTCTTCTTTTCTGCAGCTGATTAACTTCTGGGGTGAATTTGTTATTTTCTGAAAGACAATTTTCATTCATATTCATTAGGTTAACAGTCATAGTCAGAGTTGAAGAGAATATCACCAAAAATCCCAACTATTTCACTCATTAACTTTCTAGCAACAAAAAAGCCCGAAGAGACGTCCCTAGTGGTCCAATAGTTAAGAATCTGCCTTCCAATGCAGGGGACACCGGTTCAGTCCCTGATCAGGAAAGTAAGATTTCATGTGCCTCGGAGCCACTAAACCCATGCTTCACAACTACTGAACCCACACATTCTGGAGTGAGCCACAGTTAGTGGGTCTCTGAGGCACAACAGATTTCCCACGTACTGCAACCAAGACCCAGTGCAGCCATATAAATAAACTTAAAAAAGCCCCAAAGGCAATTCTAACCCCTCGATCATGGGCTTGCCACTTTACTGAGATCACCTCCCACATCACTGACCAGTGGATCTCTTGGGTTCTGCCTCCTCGGGGACCCTGCCCCACAAAAGCCCAGCATGTAGTACTGGTTCCAAAAATCTAGCCGTCTTCCACCAGAGAGCTCTGAGAATAGTGACCTGGTCCAAGGCACTCTACAAAGAGTACTAGCAGGGTGTCCGCTCCAAAAACAGAAGTCCCTTCCTACTCATATTTCACTTTCTTGCCATCTTCTCCCAGTGACCCCGATACATCGTCATAACTGATGATAAAAATGCGGGTATCTTCCTTTCAGGGTAACTCTCTCCACTGCTGCTAACTCAGTCGCTTCCACCAGACTCACTTGACTCCTAAACAGCTTCTCCTGAAGCCCTGCCCATCATTACCATCATTCCTCTGAAGAGTGGCACATGGGCAAAGACAGGTGGGCACCATGGTTTCCTCCACCCCAGCCCCCAGGAGACAGTAGATTTAAGTCAGTTGCTCTGGATCTTGTTTGTAAAGAAGTGGCTTCAGGGCTTACTCCTGCGTCCACAGGCAAATAATGGGCAAGGACAGTGTACAAGCAGGGCTCACCAAACAGGATGTCAGTGTGGAGGCTGCCCTCAATTCACACTGATGGTCCACTCATTCTCAGGACGCGGGCTGCCTACATGTGCGGTGCTTATACCTGATTGTTTCTTAAACTCTAGAGCAGTGCTGTCCAACGGAAATGTGCAATTAAAAATCCTCTAGTAGCACATTTTATAAACTAAAAAGAAATAGGTAAAATTAATTTTAATAATATACTTTTTAAATATTATTTCAATATATAACCAGTATAAAATATTGATATAAATTAAATGAATATTGATATAGAATAAACTATTTTACACTTTCCTTGTATTGCCTTAAAAATCTATTGTATATTTTATAGTTACAGAATATCTCAATTTGGACCAGTCACATTTCAAGTGCTTAATAAATCACATATGCTAGCAGCTACTGTTTTGGATGGTGTAGTTCTAGAATGTTAAAGTGAAACAGCATAATCTCAGAATTTCAGAAGGTACAAAACTGTCATCCCATAGGCTAGAACAAACTTTCAAGCAAGGTTTAGCTAATATATATATATATACTTGAATTAGCCCTTAACATTCAAAAATCAGGAGATTTATTATAAAGTCTGGATTTCTGGTTTCTCATTTCAAACATGGAGCCCAGCGACCACCAGCTCACATCCCCTCTTGGCAGCAACCTGCTCGAGCCGAGAAGCAGCCGCTTTCTTTAGCTGGGGCATGTGAGCCTTGGTCCCCATACCCATCTCCCCCTCTTAAGTCACATTTATTGAACTATACACTCTTCTTTCGTCTGGGCCCTTTTATTCTTCTGTACCTGTCTGGGCCCCCGAGGCATCTGAGTTCACAAACGTCACTTTCTTTTTTTGTTTTTAACTTTTTATTTTGTACTGGGGTATAGTCGATTATTATTCATGCATGGAGAATCCCATGGACACAGGAGCCTGGTGGGCTACAGGGTCACAAAGAGTCAGATGGGACTGAAGTGGATAACACAGCACATAGCCAGTTAACAATGTTGTGACAGCTTCTGGTGGACCGCAAAGGAACTCAGCCATACATATACATTTATCCATTCTCCCCCAGACTCCCCTCCTATTCAGGCTGCTACATAACATTGAGTGGAGCTCCATGTGCTGCACAGTAGGTCCTTGTCAGTTATCAATTTTAAATACAGCAGTGTGTACCTGTCCATCCCAGACTCCCTAAGCATCACGTCCCCCTGGCCACCGCAAGTTCGTTCTCTAAGTCTCTGAGTCTGTTTCTGTTCACAAACTCCACTTTCTATGAAGCACACAAAGTCAGACTTGGGATAGTCCATAGAAGCATATCTCAATTTGGAGATGACTAACTTGGGGCCATCTTGATGTTTGCTACCCACATTACAGTGGAATGTGACAGCAAGAAGAGAAAGAATAAAGTGAGTCACAGAAGGAAAGTAAGACCTTTAGCACCAAAGCTTCCATCTCCTTGAAGCAATTATGGATAAAAGACAAAGAAAACACATTATATTTTAAAATAGGGAACACACACAGAGCAGTCTTAATATAATTCTCCTTGCATATATATATTTTTGCTTTAGACTGTTCCTTAGTGATATAAACTTGAATGGAAAGACATTCTTAATGGTATATTTCAGAGTGCAACCATCACCAACTGTAAAATTACAGATGTAGACATGAAAAATTTAATCCAAACAGATAAAACACTTACAAGCTCAATAGGACTTTTTGAAGCTTGTCAAGGATTTCCACTTGGTAATTTTCCATGGTTTAATTGGAAAGATGCATGGATTTTGCAAGGTTGGCTAAAAGCTGCTTTTTAATAGTTTGGAGGATTATCCATGACTAAGGCCAATGCTGAAGTGCAGCTAGGCTGTGCTAAACGCAAGGCTGAGGATGGGGGTGATGGCAGTGGAGGTGTGCAGCTCCAGAACTTGTTTGGGGTTTGATGGACACTATTTCAATCTATTTCTCACACAGCACTGTAGGAAATGCATATACTCAGAGAAATTGTCCACGTTAAAATCTGGGGGAAAACAGAATAGAAACTAAAATTCTTATGGAAAGGAATGCATGTAGGAAGACATTGGAACAATATAGGAAGGGGAACAGAGAAGCAAAGAGGGTTCAAGGATCATGGCATTTATCTTCCATGGACCAAAGTGGACATTCTCTCACAGAATCTCTTGTCTCTGGTCTCATTCCAGTTGCTTGGATTTTCCCAGAAGCTTGAGAGTCCCTTGGACTGAAAGGAGATCAAATCAGTCAATCCTAAAGGAACTCAACCCTGAATATTCACTGGAAGGACTGATGCTGAAGCTAAAGCTCTAATACTTTGGCCACCTGATGTGAAGAGCTGACTCATTGGAAAAGACCCTGATGCTGGGAAAGGTTAAGGGCAGAAGGCCAAGGGGGTGGCAGAGGATGAGACAGTTAGATAGTATTACTGACTCAATGGACAGGAATTTGAGCAAACTCCGGGAGATAGTGGAAGACAGAGGAGCCTGGTGTGCTGCAGTCCATGGGGTGGCAAAGAGTCAGAAACGACTTAGTGACTGAACAACAAGAAGAACAGAATGCATTAGGATTCCTAGGAGCTCTTGTCATTTGAGGGCTTTCCTTGTGCTCCTGAAGTTCTGTACAGATACAACACGGAGGCCTGCTTTTGCATTTCCCCCCACCCCTGCAAAGTCCACAGGGCCTGCCCTCACTCGGAGACTCAGATTGATGGCCCAGGGTTCTCCTGGCTTGCAAGCTGTGTTGACCCCTCACCTTGGGTAGTCACTGGGCAGGTCCAGATATTTGCCCCAGTCAAAGGAAAAGCTCTGTCCACATGCCCCACACTCACACATGTGTGCCTCACCCCAAGAACCCAGGATGCTCTTGGTGTATGATTGTATGAATTGATTCTGTTGTGTTGGAACATGTTTCTGGATGTAGCTGCTGTTATAATGATTGGAGGAGGCCAAGAAGGCCTGGCAGGCCGGTCCTTAGGGTAAGACTTTGCATTATTCCTGGAACGCCGAGCTCCTGGGCTGGGCTACACACCTGCTGCCTTGGCTGTGCCAGGCCCTAGGGGCAAGCAGCAGAGGCCTGATGGGAGCCTGGGGGAGGCCACCCCCCCCCCCCAGAAGGGCGGTCTCCCAGCCCCTCTGATGAGAAGGGAGGTCCTTCTCCCTTCTTGGTGCAAATGCTTGTAAACCCACGAAGCGGAGGTCCATGCCCCGCTCAGGCCCAGACAACACCTGGACAGCGCATCACACTGAAAGGAAGAACAGCAGTTACCAAGGTGTCGGGGAGCATCACCACGGGGCAGCAGGAGTGCCGGAGCAGCCGGCCCATCTTCCAGACGGAGAGCAGCGCCACCACCAGGATCAGCACGAAGCCCACGAAGGCGAACAGGGCCAGCGCCAGAGGCAGGGCCTCTCCTGGAAACAGAAAGACAGGAACTGGCTGAGGAGACAGCCTTGAAGACCTGCTTGCTCGCCAGTTCTGGGCCTCCCTGGCCTTCTTGGGGTTGGCTCTGCAGATGGATCAAGAGAGCAGACTCCGGCACCCTGAGATCTGACATACGCCCCAGGGAAAGAGTGAGCACCATTCAACTGTGTTTCTAGAGTCCAGATCGGTTTCCAGAAAGCCAAGGATGATGACAGCCTTTTTCTTGGGAAGGAAAAGGGGCGAGCCTCGTGCATTAAGCACTAGCTGTGTTTGAATGCACCTCGGCACCACTGCCAGAAGGCAGGCAGAGAGCCAGGCCCCCAGGCAGGATGAGGGGGTGGTGCCCAAGAGCACAGCCCAGAAGGAAGCTGGGCGGTAACTGAAAACAAAGTGTGTTTCACAATTTTCTTTTGGCATTGATCCGTATTATGGAGGAAAATACTGAATTCAGTACACAGTCACATAACAACTCTGATGTATCAGGTTCTGGCGCTGGTTAAGTGACTTACCCCAGGTCACGCAGGGAGGGCTGTGCTCCAAATGATACTAAGAAAGTGCCAAGTCTGAGCAACTGGAGATGTGGAAGTGGGGGATGGGTTATTTTCCCATCTTTCTGTCCTATTCGCATAGCCCCTCTGAGCTGGGCTGCTCACCCACAGTGTGAAGGGTGGCACAGCTGATGCAGCTGCAGAAAAGCTGGGAGGGTCTCCTCAATGCTTTTGGAAACTATTTTGGCAGTGTACATCAAGCGATGGGCCTTCCCAGGAGGCTCAGTGGTAAAGATTCTGCCTGCCAGTGCGGGAGACCTGGGTTCAATCCCTGGGTCAGGAAGATCCCCTGGAGAAGGACATGGCAGCCCACTCCAGCATTCTTGCCTAGAAAACCCCATGAAAAGAGGAGCCTGGTGGGGTACAATCCACAGGGTTGCAAGAGAGTCAAACACGACTGAGTGAGCACAGAGCATGCATCAGGAGATACACAAATGTTCAGACTCTTTCATCTGCTCCTGTGAGTAGATTCCAAAGAAGACAAAACATACACAATAAAGCAATTCACAGCAACGTCTAGATTAGAGCCACAGCCTCGTAACCAGCTGTCTGCTGAGCCCAAAGCAGCACACCTGCACCTCCCTCCACCCCAGCATGCTCTGGTGTGTTCCCTCATAGCACGAACCACCAAGGGAAACCATCTCATTTGCTGACTTGTCTGTCTACTCAACTAGAAGGTAAGCTCAGTGAGGGCAGGGACTTGTCTGCTATATCCCAGTGACAGTGCTCAGTAATTATTCACTGAATGAATGAATGAATCAGTGAAAATGAACATCATCTTCAAAAGCAGATGGAAATGGGTACTTCCGGGAGTAGTCCAGTGGTTAGGAATCCACCTCCCAATGCAGGGGACACGGGTTTGATCCCTGGTCTGGGAAGATCCTATGACACTGAACCATTAAGCCCATGTGTGACAACCACCGAGCCTGTGCTCTAGAGCCCACAAGCTCCAACTACTGAAGCCCCCGTGCTCTGCAACAAGGGAAGCCCCTGCAGCGTGAAGCCTGAGCACTGCACGTGGAACACAGCCCCCGCTTGGCGGAACTAGAGAAATCCCACACGCAGCAAGGAAGACCCAGCAGACAAAACTAAATAATTTTTTTAAAAAAGCAGATGGAAATGACCTAAATAAATATCCCCAAGTAGAGGATGATTTACTACATCATCAAATCTCAGCATGGCAGGTCAGGAGGTCAGCTATTAAAATGAGAATTAGGATACATAATATACACAAGCTTGCTCACTGCAGCATGGTTGGTAGTCACAAAACACTGGAAAGCACAGAATATACCTGGTTACGGGGTGCTATGACATGTATTTTGACACATCCATACACTGGCTTGTTATGCATCTTTAAAAATGAGGTAGATCCATATGTACTGACATGAACAGGTGTTCACAATAGCAGTACCAAGTGAAGGTGAGTTGGTACAGAGCAGTAAGCATGGTACAGTCCCAACTGTGCTTGTGAGTTCTGGCCTCACACGATGATCGCAAAATTAAACACCACACTTGCCAAAGGAAACCTCCTCAGTGGTGTGGGGAGAATGGAAAACTTGGATCAGGAGGATCCCCTGGAGGAGGAAACGGCAACCCACTCCAGGATTCTTGCCTGGAAAATTCCATGGACAGAGGAGCCTGGCGGGCTATAGCCCATGGGCTCACAAAAGCGTCAGACACAACTGAGCAACTGAGCTCACACACATATGCACACTCCTTCCTCTACATACCTCTCTGTTGTTTGAATTTTTTTTTTAACAAACTTGACCTACATGGTTTTAAAAAATAGTATAAAATGGTAATCAGAAAGTCTTCATGAAAAATGTTTTTGATATGATATTTGTGAAAAAGCAGACACAAAACATATGTATAATACAACTGGAACATATGTCTACATGAAGGATAACACTCTTTTAGAGGATAATTTGGAAACAGCAGTCAAAATTCAAATGTGTATGCCTTCGACCCAGCAACTCTGCTGCCAGGAATTTATCCTTCACATCCACCAGCAAATGATCTATGTACAAGGTAACTAATGAGAGCGTTGGGTGTAATAGCAAAATATCAGGAAAAACCTAAATACCTCTCAATACCGTGCGCCTGTGCTCAGCTGCTTGTCATCTCCAGCTCTTTGTGACTCTATGGACTGTAGTCTGGAAGGCTCCTCTGTTCATGGGATTCTCCAGGCAAGAATACTGGATTGGGTTGCCATGCCCTCCTCCCGAGGATCTTCCCAACCCAGGGATCAAATCCTTGTCTCCTGTGTCTTCTGCCTTGCAGGCAGATTCTTTGCTGCTAAGCCGCCAGGGAAGCCCACCCCTCAATAGAGGGGTAGTTAAATTAGTTATAGGTACACAAGACACAATGGAATACTAGGTAGCTAGTAAAAGAAGGATAAAGAAATTCTTTTTTAGATATGGAAAAATCTAGAATATGTATAAAGTGAAAAAGACTTTATAGATCTGGAAGACATAAAAAGATCCAGAACAGTGCATGGAATATGCTACCATTTGTGCTAAAAAGAAGAAAAATATATAATAATTTATTCCCATTTACTTGTAAATGCATTGGGAAGTTTTCAGAAAGATATACAAAGAGCTAACTCCTATGGGGGAGTGGGTAGGAATGACATGGATGAGGAAGAGGAGGAGGAAGCCAATTCCAAATTCTTATCATATTTTTTGAAATATATATGTACCAAATATCCAAAATTATATTTTGAAAACTAAAAAGCTATACACAAATGTCACTGGTGCTGTCTGTATGACAGAATCATGGGATGTGGGGTTTCATTGTGTTTCTTTTCATTGTAGGTTTTTAGACCATAAAAAATTTAAGGGAAAAAATTAAAGAAGAAGATTCTACAGAGTTTCCATCAGGCCCCTCCCAGCTGCACCGAGGGCACCCCCTCACAAGGTCTGGCCTTCAGAGCCTCCAGCTGCCTCACCTGCACTGGCCCCTGACTCGCAGGCAGCGGCCACCTGGTCAGTCAGCTTTGCAAAATCTCTCCTCAGGCCTCGGAAGCTTTCAGGGGAAAGTGTGCCAGACAGCTGCCAAGGGGCCCCCACCCAGCCTGAGGGGGGACTTTCACCTCTGGGCTGGAGTGGGGATTAGAACACAGCACACTTTCACCACCAGAACCCGTGCAGCCTGGGGGAGCAGGTCAGGGACACCAAGGGGACTCAGCCAGAGAAGCAGCAGGCGCCGTGCACACGCAGGGGGGCAGACAGGCTGCCTTACCTTGCACCTTGACACATTCTGGCGGGCTGAAGGCGCTGTGCCGCCCAATGGCCTTCACGAACGTCCGGGCCTTCACACAGTAGGCCGCCCCGGGCTCCACCGTCTCCAGGTACAGGGGGAGGACCCCGGGCCTCACCACTTTGACGTGTTCCTTTAGGAAACCAAAACACAGTCACACCTTGAACGAAGCGGGACAGGAAAAGGAGAGGAGGAGGGAAGGAACGCTGTCAATATTTCCTTTCTGCATACAGAATGTTCCTCTCATTCTTTCATTTGTTCATTCATTCATTTTTTAAAAATTACTCATTTATGTAGCACCTACTGTGTGCCAGGCACAGTTGCAGGCACTGAACAAAACAAAAAGTTCCTGCCCTCGTGGAGCTTATGTCATACGTGAGGAAGCCGCACCACTGATAACACACATCAGGTGGTGATGAGGGTTACGAGGAATCATGGAGTAGGACAAGCAGGTAGACAGTGATGAGGAGGCACCAGCAGAGCGGCTCAGGGAGGCCTCTCTGATACGCTCATGCTTGGACAGAAAGCTGACTGGGTGCTTGGCCCGGCCACAACTTGCAGAGGGTCAGTGAAGAGGAGCACTGCAGCCAGTGGGCAGAGCCTCCTCATGCATCCACCCATCCACTGTCTGTCCCTCCATCTGCACAGCCCTCCGCCTCTGCCACCCCCTGAGGCCTGCGGAGGCTTGTCTGGGCCAAGCCCAGGTGACTCAGGGCAGGCACTCCCCTCCCAAAACACCTGAGGGACCTGCCTATTCCCTGCAGCTCAGGCCCTGATCTGCTCCCACACGACTGCATCCGCCGGACTCGCAGGGCCAGGCCCTACCACCGGGCCCTGACCCAGCAGGAGTAAATGCTAGAAACCACGGCCACTCCCTTTCCAGGGAAGTATGGTGGGGCACATGTCCTGGCATTAGGTCGGGGTACCCTTGGACGGAGAAGGGTCTATCGAAGGCCAGCCAGCATCTGGCAACCCCTACACTTGGCCTGATAAAATCAGCAGGACCAGTCAGATTTCTTGTCCTGGGAACTGGTATTGAGGAACTGAATACTTGCAGCCAGAAGCAGGGACCAAGGGGAGAGGACATGGTGAGGGGAGTCGGTCACAACCACAGGTACTCACAGGAAGGAGTGATGAGGGGTCAGGGCAAGCTGGGGCGAGGGCCATGGGCAGAGCGCGTAGAGAGGACCCCCCAGGGGGAAGCTAGGGCCCCCAGGCAGACAGGGGCCTCTGGGCGAGTGAGGCTGCTGCCCCAGTCATGGATTCTGTGAGAGCCCCAGACAGCTCCGTGTTAATCCTTGTGACAGGGCTTCTCTGGTGACTCAGTGGTAAAGAATCCAATGCAGGAAACGCAAGTTCGATCCCTGGGTCAGAAAGATCCCTGGGAGAAGGAAATGACAACCCACTCCAGTATTCTTGCCTGGAAAATCCCAGGGACAGAGGAGCCTGACCTGATGGGCTATATTCCATGGGGTCTCAAAGAGTCAGACACAACTGAGTGACTAAACAATAACAATCCTTGTGACAGAGCCTACTGTTCCTTGCACTGATTTGAGTGGGTTTTATCACCATTTCAGCTTGGACAGGGCTCCACAGGTGCACCCACGCTTCATGCCTTCTGCTGCTGCAGCTCAGCCACTCCCTCCAAGAGAGCTGACCTCCCACCCAGCCTGGCCCGCAGCACCCACCCCACAGGGAGGGGCCGCGCCCCAGCTAGGCATTCCGGGTGGCCCATTGGCTCATAATTAGGGTTGTTTATAAGCTAGCTCCTGGCTCTCTGCCCCTAATTCTGCACCCAGCCCAGATGCACACTCTCAAGAAGCTGGGACCGGCCTCATATACTTATGAAATCATCCAATTGATTTGGAACAGCCCCGTCTGCTGCCCCCTAAACAGCGGGAAGAATGGCTGAGAAGACATGCGGATGGGGGAGAAATGCATTGCACAGGTATTGTGGATCCAACTATGACAGAGTTTAAGGCAAGGAGGTGGCCCCCCGACTTCACCAAATGTGTCCTGAGATGGCTCCCAGCCAAAGTCTGGGTTGAACCAAGGCAGTCCTTTGCGTTTGACGCTGCCAGCATTGTCAGCCTACACCCATCTCTGTGTTCCCTCATTTCACCCAGGCCTGCTCATCCTCTGGCCACCCCAGACAGTGGGCACTGCAGGGGCCGGCCTTCCTCATCCAGTTCTCAGAGCTTCTCCAAAGTCTAACTCAAAGGCCCAGGCTGCAAGTCTCACCTTGGCACCGGGCTCCCTTCTCCAGTAGGACACAAAGAACTCAAAATGGGGCCCCAGGTCTTCCAGCTTAATAAGCAGGTGGAAGCCGTCCATGGTGATCTCCATCCTAGGTGGGGTGAGGATAGCTGTTGGCAAGACAAGGGGAGAGTCAAAACCAGTCCCAGACAGGACTGACTTCTGTCCAGGGAGACCATGACCAAACCATCAGTAGAAACACACCAGGCTCACGGCAGGGGAAGGGTTTTGATGTGGCTTCATAGCATGCAGAAGCAAGCACTGTACTCAGCAGGTGCTCAGCAAACTCTTTGTGAATGATGAGCAAATGAAAACAACAAACAACCATTTAGTACAATTCACATAGATATATACCGTCTGCTGCTAACTTTCAAACATCAGCAGATTAGCAGCCTGTATGGATGGGGTTGGCCTTTCTATTCCCAGTCCAAGGAGTCTTCATCTCATAGCTTTATGGGAGATGTTGGAAAGTCAGAGGGTTTTACAAATTCCAAGAATCAGCTCTAGTAATTACAGCCTAAGCACAAACATCATCTTTCATGCTATTGGATCCAAAACAGAGAGACCCACAGACCCCATGGATACTTTCCACTTAGCAGACCAGGAACCAAAGGGCCCACACAGGCAGTCTTCAGTCCCTGCCTACTGATGATGGATCCAGACCTTCCTCTCAGATTCAGACACTGCCAGACCAGAAGGGCACCCCAACTGTGGGCTTGGGAGTGTGTTCTGGCTAAATCTTCCTGCACTGGGGTCAGTGGACACTCAACAGAAAGGCAGTTCCTGCAGGGAGTTTTCAGAGAACAAAGTATTTCCTGACATCTAAAGAGCTGCCTGGAAAGGGGACAGGAGGACTTGGGAAGTCAGGGGCCAACTGTGCAAAACATACCCGCATCAGAGGATTCATATGAGCACACAGCACTGCTAGAACTGCCTCTGAAACACCTCCAGTAAGAAAGGAGATGGTTGACTCCTCCACTTTTAAGTTAAGCATGATTAGAATTGGATCCCCTGATCTCCATCTACGTGGAGAATAGAATTAGACAAAATGACCGCGTGTCATTTCAGTTCAGGTGATTTTTTGACAATGTTGGGGCAGGAACCTCTTTCCTATGTACTCTACATACTCATTTCATTTAATCCAACCAGCAAGTTTCAGAAAGTAAATACTCCTCTTATTTACAGATGACATAGTAGACCCTCAGAGAGGTTAAGTGACATTCCCAGAGTCATCCAGTGAATGACCAGACCTTGAGCTCATGTCTTTCCACGTTTTTAGACTCTGCTGTGTGGGGTGTTTTTTAACTCCCAAGGAACAGGATGCACTTAGATCACTTAAATCAGACTCTAGGGATGGGTCCCAGAGATCAGGGGTTCTAAAGCTCTTCTGTGACTTGAATTTGCATTGAGGTTAAGAACCGCTGCTCTCAACAGGGTTCCCTTTAAGAACTGGGGATCCTTTCCAAGACAGCCTTAAAATCAGATTTTTCATGTCTGAGGAGAAGTCGGGGTGGGGTTTTTCAAAGGCCAAAAAGCAGACGTCATGCCCTGAGGAGTGTCAATTTCCTCCCAGCTCTGCAGCTGGGTCCACCTGCGTGAGGACCCTCATCCTCTGCTTCTGGGGCAGGTACAGAGACACCTTTCCTCAGCTCCTCGGCAGCGAGCCCTTTTCCTGTTTATACTGGCCTTCTCAAGAACAAGTTGCTACCACACACATCCACCCCCAGAGCTGTGTAGACACTTCCTTATCTCTAAACGCCCCGTGCCTGCATTTCCAACAACAGCTGCCAGCCTCCAGCAATGATCTTGGCTGGAGCCCTGTGCTTCCAGGAGCCAGAGGGAGGTGCTGGTGCTGCCTAGGCACTGTGGGTGGGGGTAGAGCTGCAACAACCTCCGGTGCCCCTTCGGCTCCCCCAGGGCCTGGCACTGCTTCCACTGCTTCCACCATGTCCTGCCAGTACTGTGGGAGAGAGGGCAGGCAGAGGAGCCCACATCCTGCACCAAAATTCCTACTGGTATCCATTCCAGAAGGACTTTCCTGCAACTCAAACGGTAAAGAATCTGCCTGTGATGCAGGAGACCAGGGTTTGATCCCTGGGTCGGGAAGATCCTCTGGAGAAGGGAATGGCAATCCTCTCCAGTATTCTTGCCTGGAGAATTCCATGGACAGAGAAGACTGGTGGGCTACAGTTCGTGGGGTCGCAAAGAGTCGGACATGAGTGAGCAACTAACACACACACACACATCCATCCCAATGGTCCCACTCCCGCCCCCTAGCTCTTCCTTTCTTCTTCTGCTCCCTGGCTCTCAACTCTGGGCATATCCCTAGGGTAATAATAATAATACAAAAGCTGAGTGCTATTACAAGGCAACAGCGCTGCCCCCAACATTTGCATTTTTCATCTCACCCCCAACCACCCACTGAAAAAAGCCATTGCCTCTCTCACTCAAGCGGCTGGATTTGAACCCCGTCTGTCTGATTCTGGAGGACCAAGTTCTCTCTCAGATCTACCTTTACTTTCCTCAACCTCCTCTAGCAGGGGCTCCCTCACCTTCTAACCCTCCTGGTTTCTCCCAACCCCCACTCTCCTCAGGAAGCTCTGACTCACTCCATTAATTTAGAGGCTGCCCCGACCTCCCTGTATCCTCACTCCCAGCAGAGAGTCACCTGTCACACAGAGAATACAGGTCCCCGAAGACCTTTCATTTGCCTTTCCTGTGTGTCCCAGGGGGTCACATCATCACCCACAGCTGTCTTTCCACCTCTGCTCAATCCCCCAGTGGGCAGCCTGCCCAACATCCCGCCTCCTCCTGCTCCATGAAACCACTTTCAAGAGGACCAATTTGGGGCCCTCCCTCAGGCCCCGCAGCGGCTCGTCTGTTCTCCCCTCTGACTCTCTCCCTGCCCAGCACCACTGGTGCCCTCCCCTCCATTCTCTTTAAACCCTAGGTTTCCCAGAATCCTGGCCTGGTTCTATTTGTCCTCATACCTTGTCCCTGGACACCCTCACCTGCTCTCAAGCCGTTAGCTATTAATTTCATTTTGTGTGTCTGTGACCTGTCTGAGTTCCAGGGCCTGATTCCCAACTGCCAATCAGACATCCATGGGATGATGTCTGATAGGAATCTCAACCTCAAAGAGCCCAAAGCCAGCAGCATCTCTTATTCCTCAGACCAGCCACTCCTGCTGGGTTCTCTTCCTTGGATGGCATTCCTACTAACCCCATCTGGAAGCTGGGTGCCATCACCATCTCCCCCAACTCTGTCTCACGGGAACTGGCCACCAAGCTCTGCCCTTTCTAACTCAACCATGTCTCTAGAATCTGTTCTCTTCATCCCATCTCTCCCCTTCCTCTAGGATCACGATCCACCTTGGTTCAGCTGGAATGTTACAGCCCTCTCTTCACTCTTCCCATGGCCTGCAGGTCTGTCCTACTCCAGTTCACTTTCCACACCACAGTCAGAGCGATTGTTCTGTAGACAGACCTGGCCCAGATCCCCTCCTCTTCCACGACTCACCTCTACTGATCTGATGAGACTTCATGTTGAAGCCGTTCACCATGTGACCAGCTGCTTCCTCACCCCCAGCCATCCTGAGGGCTGCTCCTGCTCTTTCCCCTCACACCCTTCTACACACTGGGCATTGTTTGCACTCTACCATTTTGGTCACCAATCCAGATTCTTCCCTTACGTCTTTCTCAATACATTTGCCAGGTTCCACTGCTATAGAAAAGTTATTTATTTCCAAAGGGCTGTGTTTGGTCCCTCTGACCATATAGAGACCCTATTGCCAAAGAAAATGCTCACACAGGCAACAAAGATGGGGACAGTGAGGCCTCAGGTGGGAGGCAGTGTTAAGAGTTAATGATGTATGATCACGCTAGGGAGAGGCCGTCCTAGCGCCTCTACCCACTTCCAGAGCACTTTTCCTTCCAGAGACAGTCAGGAATGACTTCCAAAGTCTCATTTCATAATGAGAGAGAGGAAGCAGCTGGCAGTGTTTTCACAGACCAGTTAGGGTTGTTTATGTTTGCAGCATTCTGACTTTGTAAGACTCATTTGATGCTGAAAAGAATCCCAACAGTCTCAGTGAGCACTGCTGCTGAAGCGGAGGCTGCTGGGGGCGGGGGAGTAAGGAGAGAAGAGTCTTACTTGAGTTCTGGTTAAAGCGGTGCTTCAGGGTGCTCCAGGCCGAGGTCAGTGAGCCCAGGGTGGCCCTGACGCGGAGGCTGTAAGACACAGTGGCGGTGATGTCCTCCGTGATGTCACACTCGGGCCTTTGGGTGGGTGAGCACCGGCTGCTGGGGATCCAGATGTGACTCGTGTACAAGCTCTCATACTCCCTGGCCAAGGAGAGGAGGGGGCAGCGTCACACCAGGCCCTTCCACCCAGGCTCAATGACGGTTTCAAGTAAACGTCTCCTCCGCTAACTTTTTATGGGCCAGGAAAACCAGCATTCGCTCCACGTTCCGTTCCTCCCCTCTCCTCCAGCACCAACCAGCCTTTCTTCCTGACTCCTTCTCCAAAGACAAGGGAGAACCAGGCATCAACCCCTCTCTGTCCTGGTCTCTCCATCTGCACGGCCACCACCCTAGTCTCAGCTGCTGTCACCCCTTGCCTTGCTGTGTCTCCGGGCAGATTTTCTTACTTCCCTTCCTGCCAGTCTTCAAAGCATTCATCACTCAGCAGAGCATTTCTCTCCTTAGTGACTTCCAAATAGCCTAGAATGGAATGCACACTCTCCCCCAGCCGACAAGACTCTCTGGCCTTCTGCCTCCGCCCATAAAGGCGATGCTCCCTCCACACAGTCCTCCTCACCATTCCTCCAACTTAGCAAGTGTTTGCTGTGTCTCAGTGCCCTGCCCCCGCTTTCACACTGGTTGCCTGCTCCTGTCCTTCAGATGTGGGCTTAAATATCACATCCTCAGACGGACCTTCCCTAAGCATCAGATAAAAAGCTGCCACAGCGCCAACTCGCTGTTGCATTGGATTTTAGCTCCCTCCTAGAACTGATTTCTATCTGAACTTACCTACAGCAGTGCTGCTTGATAGATAGTGTTCCCTGTGATGGTGAAAACCTTCTGTATTCGTGTTGTTTTATACGGTAGCCCGTAGCCACAGATGGCTATTAAGAACTTGAAAAGTGGCTCATATGACTAGGAAACAGACTTTTGAATTTAATTTTGATTAATTTAAGTATAAATAACTGTCCATGGCTAGTGGCTACCACGTTGGACACTGCAGACCTAGTGTACTTATTTCTTTAAGTTTTTACTGTCTCCTCCTCCAAATGTGATCTTCTGCCTGGAAACTTTGTGGTCTGTACCCCTGAGCCTAGGAGAATGTCTACACATGTAGCTGCTTGGTTTGTATGAATTGTTAATGAGCTTTACTGAGTACCTTCTGTGTCCCTGTCAATCCTTGACAGCTCTGAGGGCCTGGACACCTAGAGAAGGACACGCTGACCCATAGGGTCACAATGTGTTTTGGCTCCTGGAGGCAAGCATACAGTCAGGAAAACTGAGGTCTTCCCGCCCCCTAAGAGATCTGAGTCTCCAAATAATTTCTGTTCCTCAAGTCAGAGGCAAACTCATTTCATCTTAAGATTTTCTTCAGTTTTAGACAACTGACTCACTGTTGAAAAGAAGCCTCATGAAAATGTGGTTATATACGCTTGTGTTCCCAGAGAATTCACTGTCAAATCCATGGGACAACTTCCCTTGTTGCTCCAATTCTCTCAGGGCCCATGAAGACAGAGGAGGCAGATGATAGGAAATCATCCTCCTCTGGGCTCACAAAGCCTTCTTGAGCTCTGGAATGAGGGCTGTGCCTCCAGGAATCAACTACTGTCTAAAGGAGAGAAACTAAAAAACAAAACAATAGCAAGAACAACAATAAAAACTCACCCCTGGTACTCGACAGAGTAGTGTATTATTCCTTCAGGCACAATGACTGGGCTCCAAGTCAAGACATGCTTCATATTGACTGACTGTACAGAGAGGTTCTGAGGGGCAGGTAGAACAGCCACTCCATCTGGGACCAAGGGAGACAGACAAGCTGACAAGGTGAATTCACCTCGGGGAATGCCGCAGCTTCAGGTTAGTTTCTAATGAAAAGTCAAACATGCTTAGGAACTAGTCAATCAGTCAGTTCAGTCGCTCAGTCGTGTCTGACTCTTTGCGGCCCCATGAATGGCAGCACGCCAGGCCTCCCTGTCCATCACCAACTCCCGGAATTTACCCAAACTCATGTCCATTGAGTCGGTGATGCCATCCAACCATCTCATCCTCTGTCGTCCCCTTCTCCTGCCCTCAATCTTTCCTACCATCAGGGTCTTTTCAAATGAGTCAGCTCTTTGCATCAGGTGGCCAAAGTATTGGAGCTTCAGCTTCAACATCAGTCCTTCCGATGAACACCCAGGACTGATCTCCTTTAGAATGGGCTGGTTGGAACTAGAAGCAACTCTAATTTTACCATATTTGTGTTCATGCTAAATATTGCTATCATCATTGTAATTCTCCCTTTGGTGATAGAGTAGCATATTAACATTAAACAATAATATGCATGTGTATGGGTGCTTAGTTGTGACCAACTCTTTGTGACCCTTTGGAATATAACCTGCCAGTCTCCTCTGTCCATGAGATTGTCCAGGCAAGAATACTGGAGTGGGTTACCATGTCCTCCTCCATGGGGATCTTCCTGACCCAAGGATCAAACCCACATCTCCTGCATCTCCTGCATTGCACTTTACAGATGGCTTTACCACTGAGCCATCTGCAAAACCCAGTTTATATTAATAATAATAGCTAATATTATTGACATTAATAATGGTTAGTATTTTTGGTCACCTGATGCAAACAGCCAACTCATTGGAAAAGTCCCTGATGCTGGGAAAGATTGAAGGCAGAAGGAGAAGAGGGCATCAGAAGATGAGATGGCTGGATGGCATCACCGATGCAATGGACATGAACTTGGGCAAACTTTGGGAGATGGTGAGGGACAGGGAGACCTGGCATGCTGCAGTCCATGGGGTCACAAAGAGTCAGACATGACTGGGCAACTGAACAACAATATTTCTGAGCACTTACCAAGCTCTATCTATGCCATGTGCTCGGCTATCACATGATTATCTCATTTAATTCTCATGACCATACTGGGATGTTAGGACCATCAGTTTCTCTGTTGTACAAGTGAGAAAACTGAAGCACATTGTACCAACCCTTGGGTCACACTGGCCGCAATGCAGGCCTGGACTTTGTTTGGACTTTGCCACTGACTCTGTGGCCGTAAACACATTGCGTAAACCTGAGCTCTCCACTTCTACATGGCAAACCCATGTCAGCTCCTGCCAGCTTCTCATCACCACCCTTTCTTGATACTGCCATCCTCAGGTATCAAAGCAATTCCTTTGTGTCCCCAATACGGCCAAATGGGGCACAGCTGCTATTTGGGAAGTGCAGGCTCAGGCTGCCATGGAAGGAGTCCAGTACAGAAGGGCACCAAGCCCTTCAGAGTTCAGAGACTCTGCCCCAGACAGCCTTCAGGCCTCTGAGCCAGACGAGACTCAAGCATCTGTTCACACAGCTGTGTACCCAGAGTGTGCACACAGTGGGTCTACAGCTTGCACACAGAATCAAAGAGGCCTATGAAGCTGATCCCTTATAAGAATTTCGCAGCCCCAGTCCAGATCTTCTACTGTGGTCTTCCTCTCTGACTTTTACACACTCCTCTTTTAATGCCCAACACCTGCCTCCTTTTGCTGTTACAGTTGCAGTGATAACATCAACAGCACAGTGTGTATGAGGCTGGGACCCTCGCCTGGGACTTTTCATCTCTGTGTCTGTCTCCAAATTGGCACCTGCTGTTCGTTATCAATTCCTGTAACCATGAGGGGATGGGGGCTGCCGGGAACATCCCACTTAGTGCCCTTGTGGGCACTAATGTAGGACCCTGGTGATGCAGCCCAGTCTCACACTTGGCATCCAGGGCCTGGCCTGTGAGGAAACACCTGGGGTGCCCTCAAGGGAGGCTTCCTGCCCTCCCCACCCTTATACTTGTCGTCACCCAAGGGAAGCAAGGGAAAAGAGCCAGCTGCAGTAAGACAGCCCAGGAGGGCAGGGCGGAGTCCCCTCTGACATGCTTCCTCTGGTGAAGTAGACAAAACATTTCTCTAGGCAGATATGTGGGGACTTTAAAACTATAAACATAAAGCTTCAATTCATAATTCTAAAACTCTCAAAAATGAAATCTCCTGGCCCAGATAATTATACTGGAGAATATGAATGTGAGATGTGAGAGTTGGACCGTAAAGAAAACTGAGCACTGAAGAATTGATGGTTTCGAACTGTGGTGCTGGAGAAGACTCTTGAGAATCACTTGGACTGCAAGGAGATCCAACCAGTCCATCCTAAAGGAGATCAGTTCTGAATATTCATTGGAAGGACTGAGGCTGAAGTTCTTTGGTCACCTGATGTGAGGAGCTGACTCACTGGAAAAGTGTCTGATGCTGGGAAAGATTGAGGGCATGAGGAGAAAGGGGGAACAGAAGGTAAGATGGTTGGATGGCATCATCAGCTCAATGGACATGAGTTTGAGCAAACTCTGGGAGATAGTGAAGGACAGGGAAGCCTGGCATGCTGCAATCCATGTGGCCACAGAGTCAGATACTACTTATCAACTGAACAACAACAAAAACTATGAAATAGTTAAAGAGAAAGTAGTACCAATTTTATACAATATCTTCCAGAAATGAAAGAGGAAAAAACTTACTTTATGGGGTCAGTATTACCCTGATTCCAAAATCAGACAAAGATTATGTATATTTTTTAAAAAGCAAAAGACTACAGATCAATATATCTCAGGCACTTAGATGCAAAAATCTTCAACAAATACAATCAAAATTGGTGTTGTATAAGACTATACACCCTGATCAAGTGGGATTTATTCCAGGTATGCAAGGCTGCTTCAGTATTTGAAAACCAATTAATGTAATCCACCACATCAATAAGATAAAGAAGAAAAATCATATAATGGCTTCAACTGACACCAAGAAGGCATTTACAAAATTCAACACCCGTTCATAATTTTAAAACAAAACAAGAAGAAAAAAAGAAACTGTTTTTTTGAATTATGAACAACAGGAATTATCTCAATTTGATAATGGATTTTCCTGGTGGTGCAGTGGATAGAAATCTGCCTGCCAATGCAGGAGACACAGGTTTGATCCCTGATCCGGGAAGATCCCACGTGCCGTGGAGCTAAGCCCGTACAGTACAACTACTAAGCCCAAGTTCTAGAGCCTGCCAGCCGCAACTACTGAAATCTGTGCACCTAGAACCTGTGCTCCACAGTAAGAGAAGCCAGGGCAGGGAGAAGCACGGCAATGAAGAGAGCAGCCCCTGCTCACTGCACCTAAAGAAAGCCCATGCAAATCAATGAACACCCAGCATAGCCAAAAATAAAAACGAAAAAAAACAACCTACAGCTAACATCTTGTTCAATGGTGAAAGACTGGCTGCCTTTTCCCTACATCAAGAATGAGGCAAGGATGCCCACACTTATCACTTTTATTCAACCTTATACTAAAAGTTCTAGCAACTGTAATAAGGCAAACAAAGAAAGTAAAAGACATTACAGCTTGAAAAAGAAGTGATAAATCTCCCTCTATTTCCAGGTGGCATGTTAGGGTATGTAGGAAATCCCACAGAATCTACCAAAAAAGCCTCCGAAAACTAATAGTGAGTTTGACAAGTTCATAGGATACAAGATAAACATAAAAAAAATTAGTTGTATCTCTAAATACTAGCAATGAACACTTATATGCAGAAACTTAAAATATTATTTGCAATCATTGCCCCTCTCCAAAAGAAAAACCCAGGTGTAAATCTAACGAAACTTACCTAAGATTTCTATGGGGAAAACACCATAATGCCAGTGAAAAAATTTCAAAGAAAATCTAAATAGATGGAGAGGCATACTGTGCTCATGGATTGGACAGCTCAACAAAGTTAAAATGTCAATTCTCCCCAAATTGATATGTACGTTTAACAGGATTCCTATCAAAAACCCAGCAAGGTTTTTTGGGGGAGATAGGCAAGCTTGTTCTAAAATTTATGAGAAAAGGCAAAGGAACAAGAATAAAACAATTTTGAAAAAGCAAAAGGTAAGAGAACTTAATCTACCCAATTTTAAAACTTACAATAATTAAGACTGTATGGTATTGACAAAGAAATAGACACATAGATTGATGAAACAATATAGACATCCCAGAAATAGACCCACACAAATATGCTCAGCTGATTTTTAGCAAAGGTACAAAAGCAATTCACTGAAGGAAGGAAAGCCTTTTCTACAAACAATATTAGAGCAACTGGATATTTGCAGGCAAACAAAAAACCTCAACCCACATCTCACATGTTTGCAAAAATTAACTCAAAGTAGACCGTGGACTTGATGTAAAATGTGAAAGCATAAAACTTTTAGGAAATACACAGGAGAAAATCTTCAGGGCCAAAGATTCCTTACACTTGACACTCAAAGCATGATTCATAAAAGAAAAAATTTTATAAACAGGCATCATCAAAATTAAAATCTCTTGTACTACAAAGACCCTGTTAAGAGGATGAAAAGACGGGATACAGACTAGGAGAAACCATTTGCAAACAATATATCTCACAAAGGATTTATATCTAGAACATATATATAAAGTATACTCAAAACCCAACAGTAAAAAGCGAGCAATTCAATTAGAAAATGAGCAAAAGACATGAAGAGTCATTTCACCAAAAAAGCACACACAGATGGCAAATAGGCACATGAAAATATGTTCAATGTCATTAGCTATTAGGGAAATGCAAGTTAAAACTTCCATGAGAGAGTGCCACACAGCTATCAGAATAACTAGAAATTCTTGAAGTGACAAAACCAAACCCTGGTGAGGATGCAGAGAAAGTGGATCCCTCATACATCACTGGGTGGGAACACAGAGTGGTACCACCACAATGGAAGATAGTTCAGCAGTTTCTTGCAGAACTAAACTTGTAAATTACTCCAACAACCCAGCAGGTGCACTCTTGGGCATTTACCCCAAGGTAATGAAAATTTATATCACACAAAGTCTGCACAACAAATGTCCATAAACAAAATGAAATCAGCCCAGATGCCCACAGGTGAATGGTTAAACAAATATGGTATATCCAATAAAAAGGAACAAACTACACAAAACAATCTGGATGAATCTCCAGGGAATTACACCAACTGAAAGAAGACAAACCCCCAGTTACATACCGTATAATTCTATTTTTATAACATTTTCAAATGACAAAATTTTACATTTTGACAGATTAATGGTTCTCAGGAGTTAGGAAGAGTGGGGAAAGGCACAGTAGTGAGAGATGGGTGAGGTTATAAAAAGGTAACAAGACATACCATTGTGATATTGGAAATGTTCAGTATCTTGACTGTGGTGATAAATATACAAACCTTCACACACACACACACACACACACACACATTCTCAAACAAATGCAAGTAAAGCTGGGAAAATCTGAATAAGATGTGTGGATTTTGTCAATACCTAGGATTTCAATATCCTAGTTGTAGTATTATACTATTGTTTTGCAATATAACATTGGGGAAACTGGGTTTTCTGTATTATTTCCTTTTTTTTAATTTATTTGGCTACGCCAAGTCTTAGTTGGGCATGAGGGATCTTTTTTAATTGCAGCATGCAGGATTTTTTTTTTTTTAGTTGTGGCATGTGAGATCTAGTGGCATGTGAGATCTAGTTCCCTGACCAGGGATCAAACCCAGGGCCCCCTGCATTGTGGGGGTGGAGTCTTAGCCACTGGACCACCGAGGAAGTCCTTTTGTGTTATATTACGAAAAGTGTGAAAGTGTTAATTGCTCAGTCATGTCCAATTCTTTGCGACCCCATGGCCTGTAGCCCGCAGGCTCCTCTGTCCACGGGATTCTCCAGGCAAGAATACTGGATTGGGTTGTCATTTCCTACTCCAGGGGATCTTCCTGACCCAAGGATTGAACCAGGGTCCCCTGCATTGCAGGCAGATTCTTCACCATCTGAGCCACCAGGAAAACCCAGTTATTTCTTATAACTGCATAAAAATCTAGAATTACAATGAAATTTCAGGTAAAAAATACAGTGTCATCGCACCTAAAAAATTAACATTAATTCTGATTATCTGAATAACAGGAAACATTTTAAAAGACCATGATAGGATAAACTCAAACAGGATGAAGTGCATCTAGGAAAAAAGTTGTAGAATTAAGTGCAGTCAATTAAATCAGCAAGGGAGACCTGTTTAGGAAGGGAGATCTAATGATTAGCTGTCTCAATGATTAGGGCACTCACCAAGGCTTTAAGGAAGACACTCTGAGGTTGAATTTCTGGGTATGTCTTTCTTCATGAAGGACACACAGGCAGGACAACAGCAAGAGACGTCCCAACTTTTAGGTCACTCCATTATGCTATGCAACAGTTTGCACTTGTGTAACTATCTTCACCTAGCTGTGAAGTTCCAAATTTAACTCCACTATGGGCAAAATACTGTCTCATTCCTATATTAAAATGAAAATTTCTGCTTCTTTCTGAGCCCTATAAGCAACGTCTTCAATATCTTTATGCCACTTGTATAGTATATTCCAAATTCTATCTTTGTTTCACTGTAGTTTATGGAGCACACACACACATTGGGAATGAGATGGAAAATCAGTAATGCCAGTGAACTACTGATGCCAGGGTATGTTTAATTGGGTTACATAGAAAGTATGGCAGAGGACTTCCCTGATGGTCCAGTGGTTAAGAATCTGCCTTCCAAGGCATGGGGCATGGGTTCAGTCCCTGGTCTGGGCACTAAGACCCCACATGCTATGCAGCCAAAATTCAAAAAAAAAAAAAAAAAAAAAACTAAGATGGCACTACATGAGGAAGGGTCTGTTTTATGCTAGGACACTAAATAGGGGACTCTAGTTTCAGCTCGACTCCTTTCACCTATGAAAGGTTTTTAAATCACCTCCAATTGTTTGAGAAGGCACACGGTGGTCCTTAGAATGCAATTCAGTGGAGAAAAAGAAAACTCTGTCATCCACCCAGCAATCTCACTAACAAGAAATGTCATCTAACAGCCAGGAGTAATGTGCATTGAAGTCAAGTCTCTGAAGAAACCAGTTAATAGACACTCTCCCTGATGTAAATAAGCAAATACAAAAACAAAGAATACAGTCAAGGGATTTCCCTGGTGGTCCACTGTCCAAGGCAAGGGGTGCAGGTTCCATCCCTGGTCGGGGAGCTAACATCCCACAGCTCTCACAGACAAAAAACACAAAATGTAAGACAAAAGTAATGTTGCAACAAATTCAATAAAGACTTTTTAAAAAGACTTAAAAAAAATACAGTGAAGGGGGAAGGGGAGAGTAAGCCTGTAGTGTGAATGGGAAAGACACATTAGCCACAGGAAGGAGGGTGCAAAATGGGGAAGAGTTTTTTCCTCAGCCACACTGGGTGAGAATTCTCATCAGAGCTGGAGTGAGATGTTGGAATATCTTCTGAATGATCATTTGGTTCCTCTGAATAGTTATGCCCTTATCACTATAGAAAATCACTCTCTTCTAGCCATCTGACTCAGTATCTCAAGAAGGCCCATGGGGTGGAGCCTCTTGGATGGTGTTTCCAACAAAGACTGGAGCTGGGTGACTGTGACCTGACTATTAAGATCTTGGTGCTCAGTGTGACAAAACTAGCTAAGCAGCATTTTTTGCACACAGATGCATTCACAAAGCTGATCCCTTTTTCTTGTGGCCTGTTCATTTTCTATTGCACTGTAATAAATTCCCGCAAAGGCAGTATCTTAAAACAACAGAGATTTATTATTTTCCAGTTCCATAGGTCAGGAATCTGAATCAGGTCGAACTGAGCTAATATCAAGGCATTGGCAGAAGAGCAGGCTCCAGGGAAGACTGTTTTCTTGCTATTTCCAGCTGCTGGGACAAGGCCTCACCTTCTTGCACACGGCCCCTCTTTCCTTCATCTTCAAAGCCAACAATGGCTGGTTAAGTCCCTTTCATGTTTCAAATTTTTCCTGCCTCTTTTTCTGTCCTCCCATCCCTCTCTCCCTGGATCCAGGAAAGCTTCTCAGCTTTGAAGGACTCATTTGATGAGATTAGGCCCATCCAATAATCCAAGATAATCTCCTAATCTCAAAATCCCATAACATCAATCACGTCTTTAACATCCATTTTTCCACAGGAGATAACATATCCACAGTTTCCAGGAATTAGAGTGCTGACATCTTGAATTCCCCTAGTGGTCCAATGGTTAAGACTCTGTGCTCCCAATGCAAGGGGTAGGGGGGTTCAATCCCTGGTCAGGGAACCAAGAACCCACAAGTCACACAGTCAAATAAGTGTTTTTTGAAAAAGAATGTGGACATCATTGGGGGACCATCATTTTGACTACCACCACAAGGGGCTTGCACTTTAGGGGATACTGGTACTACAAACTGACATGACATGTCTCTCAATTACAGTAGATTATTTCAAGAGAATCCCCTTGTATGTGACCTGAACAAAAGAGCAAGGCTGAGCTAGGACATGGCTGCTAAACAAGTTGCTGGCATCACTTGTTGCCTAGTAACTAGTGCCCACATCCCAGTTTCAAAAGGTACGCAAACCAGTTCATGCCTCAGGAAAGTGGTCTTTTGTTTCAGGATCTTGAAGTATGGTCTGGATCAGCAGCAGCACAAAACCCTGCAATCTATGCCCTACTGAACGAGAATCTGCATTTTAACAAGACCGCCCAGGTAATTCATAAACATTAAAGTTTGAGAAGCACTGGTATATAGAGGTTAAACTAACCGTTCTCAATCTTGGCTGCCCATTAGAATCACTGGGGAAGAAGCTTTTTTTTTAAGTTTTATTTTGAAATAATTTCAGACTTACAGAAGAGTTGCAAGATAGTACAGAGAGCTCCCATATACCCTTCAGTCAGCCTCCCACATGTACATAACCAGAGAACAAATATGGAAGGGAAGATCCTAACATTGGCCCAATATCCATAATGAAGCGTCAGTCTTTATCTGAATTTCACCGAATTTCCCCCTAAATCTCTTTCTTTCTCTCTTCCTCCCTTCCTTCCTCTCTCCCCTCCTTTCTTCCATCCTTTTTTCAGGAACCAATCCAGGATCCTACATTTAGTTGTCATATCTACTTAAGTCTTCTTCAGTCTGTCCTCAGTCTTTCCTTGACATTTTTGACAGGTACAGGTCAGTAGTTTTGTACGATATTCCTCAGTTTGGGTTTGTCTGACATTTTTTCATGATTTGATTAAGGTTGTTCATTTTTGCCATGTACTCACAGGGAGTGTATGATGTTAATATATCTTATGACTAGCGGAGTTACCCTTGACCACTTGGTTAAGGCAGTGTCTTCACTATAAAATTACCATTTTCCCCTTTATAATTTAATAAATGATTTAGGGGAAATACTGTGATACTGTACAAATATTCTTTCTCCTCAAACTTTCATCCATTAATTTTTGTATTTATTGGTGTATGTTACTTGCAACAATCATTGCTATGATGTTCTAGTAGTGGTTTTGTATGTGTTAATTGGAATCTTGTAAGGAAGAGTTCTTCCTGCTCTACCATTTGTGGAGATTTGTAATATATCAGTGTGGACTCATAGAAATTTATTTTATTCTATCAATGTTGATTATGTTACTCAAATTGTTCCATCTTCGGATATTGGGAGCTATTTTGGATTTTGTGTGCTTTTGACTTACTTTCATCTCTCATTCTCTTTTTTCATGTTATTTTCATTAATAGACTTTTAATTTTTAGAATAATTTTAGATTTATAGGAAAAAGTACAGACAGTAAGTACAGGGTTCTTGTAAACCCTTCACTCAGCTTCCCCTGATGCTAACATCTAATATAGTCATGATATACTTGTCAAAACTAACAAACTAACATTGATACATTATTTTTTAATTAAACTCCAAACTTTACTTGGATTTTGCCAAATTTTCCACTGATACTCTTTTTCCATCCCAGGTTCCAATCCAGGATACTTGTGGCATCTTGGTCCCCATCCTTTTTTGAGCACTTCCTTCATTACTACAAGATGCTCCAAACTTGTATTTTCTCTTCTCAGTTATGAGATAAACCCCTTCTCTAAGAAGTCTAACCCAGGAAGTTTTTAAAAATCCCAGAGCCAAGGCGGCACCCTAGATTAATTAAGTCAGATTTCTGACTGTGAAATCCTGGTATTTGTATTTTTAAAAGTGCTTCAGGTGATTCTAACGTGCACTTGAGATTGAGAACCACTGACCTAGACCTTACTTCTGGGGCCTGAAAGATAGTTAAAACTATGAATGATATATGATATCACTTTTACATGGAACCTAAAATACAACACAGAGAACCTGTCTATGAAACAGAAACAGAATCACGGACGTAGAACAGAATGGTGGTTGCCAAGGGGGAGGGGATGGAGGAAGGGGTGGAGTAGGAGTCTGGGGTTAGCAGATGTAAGGTTTTATGGATAGAATGGATAAGCAACAAGGCGCTACTGTATAGCACAGTGAACTGTATTTAATATACTGTGATAAACCATAATAGAAAAGAATATTTAAAAAGAATGTACATATATATATGTATAACTGAATCACTGTGCTGCACAGGAGTAATTAACACAAAATTATAAATCAACTATATTTTAATTTAAAAAAAGCTATGAATGATAAATCCCTAAGGACTTGAGTGCATTTCCCAGTAGGCGCCTGTGTTCCCTGAAGACAGGAGACTCTGTTTTGTTCATCTTTAATCAGCACCTAATCCAGAAGCCGGCACATAGTGGGTGTTCAGAAATTTAGAATGAAGGAAAACAAAATATGTGAACCAAATCCTGGCTCAGTGAAACTGGCCTCAGCCTGAATTTTTTCCTCCGACTCCTATCTAATTGAGATAACCATTATATCTACTACTGTGAGCAAGAATCCCTTAGAAGAAATGGAGTAGCCATCATAGTCAACAAAAGAGTCCAAAATGCAGTGCAATCTCAAAAACGACAGAATGATCTCGGTTCATTTCCAAGGCAAACCATTCAATATCACAGTAATCTAAGTCTATGTCCCAACCACTAATGCCGAAGAAGCTGAAGTTGAACGGTACCATGATGACCTACAAGACCTTCTAGAACTAACACCAAAAAAAGATGTCCTTTTCATCATAGGGGACTGGAATGCAAAAGTAGGAAGTCAAGAGATATCTGGAGTAACAGGCAAATTTGGCCTTGGAGTACAAAATGAAGCGGGGCAAGGGCTAACAGTTTTGCTAAGAGGATGCACTGGTCATGGCAAATACCCTCCTCTAAACAACACAAGAGACGACACTACACAGGAACATCACCAGATGGTCAATACTGAAATCAGATTGATTATATTCTTTGCAGCCAAAGATAGAGAAGCTCTGTACAGTCAGTGGAAACAAGACTGGGCAGTAATTGCGGTTCAGATCATGAACTCCTTATTGCAAAATTTAGACTTCAATTGAAGAAAGTAGGGAAAACCACTAGACTATTCAGGTAGGACCTAAATCAAATCCCTTATGATTATACAGTGGCAGTGACAAGTAGATTCAAGGGATTAGATCTGATAGGCAGACTGCCTGAAGAACTATGTACAGAGGTTCGTAACACTGTATAGGAGGCAGTGATCAAAATCATCCCCAAGAAAAAGAAATGCAAAAAGGCAAAATGGTTGTCTGAGGAGGCCTTACAAATAGCTGAGAAAAGAAAAGAAGCGAAAAGCATAGGAGAAAAGGAAAGATATACCCATCTGAATTCAGAGTTCCAAAGAATAGCAAGGAGAGATAAGACTTTTTAAAGCGAACAATGAAAAGAGACAGAGGAAAACAATAGAATGGGAAAGACTAGAGACCTCGTCAAGAAACTTAGAGATAACAAGGGAACATTTCATGCATAGATGGGCACAATAAAAGACAGAAATTGTATGGACATAACAGAAGCAAAAGATATTAAGAAGAGGAGGCAAGAATACTCAGAAGAACTAACCAAAAAGTTCTTAATGACCCAGATAACCACAATGGTGTAATCACTCACTTGGAGCCAGACATCCTGGAGTGTGAAGTCAAGGGGGTCTGGGGAAGCATCACTACGAACAGATCTAGTGGAGGTGATGGAATTCCAGTTGAGCTATTTCAAATCCTAAAAGATGATGCTGTGAAAGTGCTGCACTCAATATGCCAGCAAATTTGTAAAACTCAGCAATGGCCGCAGGACTGGAAAAGGTCAGTTTTCATTGCAATCCCAAAGAAAGGCAATGCCAAACAATGTTCAAACTACCACACAACTGTACTCATTTCACACGCTAGCAAGGTAATGCTTAAATCATTCTAGCTAGACTTCAACAGTATGTGAACCGAGAACTTCCAGATGTACGAGCTGGATTTAGAAAAGGCAGAGGTACCAGAGATCAAGTTGCCAACATCTGTTGGATCATAGAAAAAGCAAGAGAATTCCACAAAAACATCTACTTCTGCTTCATTGACTACGCCAAAGCCTTTGACTGTGTGAATCACAACAAACTGTGGAAAATCCTGAAAGAGAGAGGAATACCAGACCACCTATCTGCCTCCTATGCAACCTGTATGCAGGTCAAGAAGCAGCAGTTAGAACTGGACATGGAACAATGGACTGGTTCCAAATTGGGAAAGGAGTATGTCAAGGTTGTATATTGTCACCCTGCTTATTATTTATTTAACTTATAATTTAACTTATTTGCAGAGTACATCATGCAAAGTACTGGACTGGATGAAGCAGAAGCTGGAATCAAAATTGCTGGGAGAAATATCAATAACCTCAAATATGTAGATGATACCTCCCTAATGGCAGAAAGCAGAGAGGAACCAAAGAGCCTCTTGATGAAGGTGAAAGAGGAGAGTAAAAAAGTTGGCTTAAAACTCAACATTTAAAAAACTAAGATCATGGCATCTGGTTCAATCACTTCATGGCAGATAGATGGGAAACAATGGAAACAGTGACAGACTTTATTTTTGTGGGCTCCAAAATCACTGCAGATGGTGACTGCAGCCATGAAACTAAAAGATGCTTGCTCCTTGGAAGAAAAGCTATGACAAACCTAGAGAGCATATTAAAAAGCAGAGACATTACCTTGTGGATAAAAGTCCATATAGTCAAAGCTATGGTTTTTCCAGTGGTCATGAATGGATGTGAGAGTTGGACCATAAAGAAGGCTGAGTGCTGAAGCATTGATGCTGTTGAATTGTGGTGCTAGAGAAGACTCTTGAGGGTCCCTTGGACAGCAAGGAGATCAAACCAGTCAAATCTAAAGGATTTCAAGTCTGATTTGAATTCAACACTGAATATTCACTGGAAGGACTGATGCTGAAGCAGAAGCTCCAATACTATGGCCATGTGATGCAAAAGGCCAACTCACTGGAAAAGACCCTGATGCTAGGAAAGATTGAAGGCAGGAGGAGAAGGGTACAACAGAGGATGAGATGGTTGAATGGCATCACCAACTCAATGGACATGGGCTTGAGAAAACTCTGGGAAGTAGTGAAGGACACGGAAGCCTGATGTTCTGCAGTCCATGGGGTCATGAAGAGTCAGACATGACTGATCAACTGAATAACAACAGCTTCTATATGACATTAGACCTCTGTGCCCTTCTGAGGTTTATGCCCACCACAAAGTCCTCAGGCAAATTTCCCCAGCAGAAAACCTTGCATCTTCTTCCTTGCATGACTCCATACTGGCTTTCTCCTCATGGGGTCCGCTGTCAATTCCCCTCATTTGGATCCTCTTCTGTCACTTTTACCTCAATAGCCCTTCTGGCAAATGTGTCAGAAAAGGTAGAAACATTTTCTTTATTACTTTCACTTTGTCCTTCCAACCTTTTCCTGTCCTGCTTATGTGCCAGCTTCTTCTGCAGAGAACTAAAAGGGCACAGGCTCTGTAGGCATCCAAACCAGGATCAAATCCCAGTTCTCCAACTTACTAGATGTAGACACTTCTGTGACTAACTGAACCTCTCTGTTACCTAGTGTATAAGTGGGGATTGTATCACTTCCTTTGCAGGACTGATGTGAGATGTCAAGAGAATGTTCTCACTAATCTAGCACACAGTGTGTGCTCATAAATGGCAGTCGTGATGGTCATTCTTGTTGCTATTTTTATTACTATTATTATTGGTAGTGGGAATCAGTTTCTTGAATCACACAAATTACTTGAAAGGGACAGGGCAAGGAAAAATAATTCTATAAAAGCAAGCAAGAACTCTACCCATCTGTTCCAAGGATCTAGAGTAAGTAATAGTTCATTTAGATGTTGCTGAAATCATTTCAGGCTTCTACACAATTCAGAGGAAATGATCAAAATCACATAAAGGTAACCTCAGCTAAAGCAAATATTTGCTGACACCGCCACCAGTTTGCATAACCAACAGATGGTAAGTAACACAGGGTGGGCACCCTGACATCTTCAGAGTGCCTTTGTCTGCATAATCTCGTTTGACACCTCCCAACCACAAGGTAGTTATTTTGACCATTTTACAGACAAGGAAATTGAAGTGATGTGATACATTCACTGAACTAGCAAGTGATAAAAATCAAGACTCACCCATAGGTCCTTCTCACTCTGACATCCTTGTGGCTTCTACCACTGTTTTTGGGGGGGCAGGGCAGGGAGAGACAAGGATAGTGGTGGCTGTTTTTGTTTCTTTGTTTTTCTGTGCAAGTTTACAGGTACCAGAAGAGTACTCACCTCCAGGTCTGTTTAAAATAGGAGTTTTCCTTAAAAGGCTGGACTGCCTCATTGAAGAAAATGTCAAATTAATAAATGGGCCATGGGGATCAAAAAACATAAATTTCCTGTTTAAAAAAAAATTAGGAAAAATATGCTGGCTTTTCCCCTTCTCATTCAGCCTCCCCATCTTCTCCCTTTAGCTTAGTGGAGGAGTATTTTCCTGGCAACTTGTTTGTCCCACCAACTAATCAATCGATCAACTAACTAACCAATCAACCAACACGCTTAGCCTATGCTAGGGGCCATGGGGACACCAGAAAAGATGCCTAGGCCCTGCCTTCAGGCAAGTGTAAGAAAAGAAATAACCCACTGAAATAGAGTACAGGGGGTCAAGGGTCAAAGGAGAGAGGTCTGGTAAGGATCTGCAGGAGCAGGGTCCCACCTGGAATGGGACGACGGGTTTGGGGTGGGGTAAGGAGCTAGAGATCGAGCTTCTGGTGGAGAAGAACAATAATAAAGTCCAGGAGGAGGAAATGAGGGCGTTACATGCCAACTGTGAAGACAACAGCTGCCTGTGGCCTACACTTGTTCACAAGGAGCTGTGAGAAAGAGGATTGGGGACTGAATACAGTGGGTCCCGAAACAAAGAGCAAATTGACATATTACATGCTGAGACAGAGCTGTGAAGGGCTGCGAGCTACACAGGCATAAATCTGATGTTTCAGTCAGCTCCAAACATCTGCTAATCACCTTGGCACTGATGTGTTACCTGATTTAAACTAACTGGATGATTAGTTCTCAATGTTACCCAAAAATAGAAAAGAAAGTATGAAGAAGAAAGTATTCAATACAACCATCAACACTGCAAACTGTCTAGTGCCTTGATGTATTCAAATTAGAAATTTCTCTTAAATGCTGACAGGAAGAAACATCAAAAGCAAAAGAGCTGCAATTTCATAACAATAAAACATGTAGGTGCAAGCAGCCAGAAACGGAGCAGAGAAAATTATGTAATCTTAACCAGCAGGCAAAATGCTCCAAACCAAATACTTAAAAAAATGTTACAGAGTACCTGACCAGGAGAGGGATCCAATTTTCATAAGTCTTGGACCCCAATATTAAGGTTGCAAAGTATGTCTTCTTATTCACCTGTATTTTGTTAGAATCTTCATTTTACTTAAACCTCTCCTTACAGAGAACATCTCTGAGGCACTCAGAGAAAGACTGAGATAATACTGTGTTCTGGCTTTTAAAACTCGATAATGAAATGAATAATAAAATGCATATGGATCTCTGTTCACCTTTAAACTATTTGTTCTGATGCTTTATCTTTCTAGATTGCTCTGTGGAATTTAAGAGAGGTTTCTTAATAGAATGCAGGCCTTTTCTTTGTGGGGATGGAGGAGTGAAAAACCTTTTTAAAAACAGACATAAGGTGACCTATGCATATACTACAACCCCAAACCCTGGGAAAGTATTTTTCAGCTTCTTAACCTATAGTTGAATCCCAGACTATTGGCCATATTCTAATTAATACTTACCCACAAACAAACAAGGAATCAAGGCGTAGGAAAACCACATGATAAGACTTGTCTTGATTTCTTCTAGAGCCATTTTGAGGGTCGGTGTTTGGCAGACTCAGCTTGACCTGGAATGTTGTTTCCTTCCAGAATGAAGCATGCTTTCCATCTCAGACATCCTTGCTTCGGGACACAGATGTTGGAGCTCAGTCTGAGTCGCTGTAAAGCCTGAATTGTTCTGGAAAGAGGAGCCAGCTCACAAGAGGCGGGCTGTGCAGCACCTTCCTTTCTGCCCAAACCTAGATATTGCGTCAAGAGGGAGTGGCCTAGGAGAGTTCCAGAGAAAACTTACCTGGGAAGCTTAAGAATCAGTGTGGTGAGGGGAATGCCCTGGTGTCCAGTGGTTAGGACTCTGTGCTTCCACTGCAGGGGGCACAGATTCAATCCCTAGTCAGGGAACTAAGATCTTGCATGTAAATAAAGTTATTATTATTGTTTTTTCAAAAAATAAAAAATCTGCCTGGATCACAGGTTCTAACCTGGGGGACCCTGAATAGACCTCTAGAGGTCTCCTTGGCAGTAGCAGGCAAGATTATCTGACCCTCTCAGCAAATAACTGTTCTCTTTCACAAGGCTCCCTCTTGTGAGTTCATTGGAGGTGGGTACTTTTGCTACATCTCCAATTCAGAAGAAGTAGAGATGTTTAAAAAAATTTTTTTAATATCTTTTTAAAAGTCAGGAGATGAAGAATATATAGCTTCATATTTGTTTGCAAGCAAAAAGAAAACCTGGAAGGAGATAAGAGAAACTACCAAGGTTGTTTATCTTGGGGCAAAGGGAGTGGGAATTGGGAAGATGGAGAAGAAAAATGGGAACCAGACTCTTTCCAGTAACTTTTGTTTGTTTGGGGAATTTTAAAAACTGTTTTTATTGTGGTAAAATACACATAAAATTTACCATCTTAGCCATTTTTCCATATACAGTCAGTGGTACTAAATACATCCAAATTGTTATACAACCATTACCACCATCCGTCCCCATAATTCATCTTGTAAAACTGAAACTCTATACTCAATTAAACAGTAACTCCCCCTTCCCCCCTCCCCCTGGAAATCACCATTGTATTTCCTGTCTTCAGGATTTTGACTACTCCAAGTACCTCGTGTAAGTGGAATCCTGCAATACTTGTCTTTCTGTGACTTGTTTATTTCAAATAAAGTATAACGTCCTCAAGATTCGCCCATTTTGTAGATTATAGAATCCCTTCCTTTTTAAGGCTGAATAATGTTCCATATACCACATTATGTTTATCCACTCACTGACACTCGAGTTGCTTCCACATCTTAGTTACTGTGAATATAATGCCGCTCTGAACACAGATGTACAAACATCCTGAGATTCTGCTTTCGATTCTTGTGGGTGCTATGTATCTTTTTATATTGTTTGATTACTGAACCATGTGAATGTATTATTGAACATTTTAATTTTTTTTTAATTGGAAGGAAATTTTATGATAAGGTTTGGCCCCCTAAAATGTTAGCTTTTTAAAGTCTCTAAACACTCTACATGTGCAAATGCATTAGTAAAAAGAACATGAATTTTAGAGAGCAACATTTTAGTTAGTGTCAGAAATTATTTGCAATATAACCTTAGGAAAGTTATTTATTTATTCATTCAACTGCCATTCACTAAGGGCTTACTATATGCTAGATACTGGAAATTAATAGTTCCTGCCCTCAACCACAAACTTCCCAACTACTGGAGAAAATGGACATGAGAATAATCACAAATCAATATTGGAAATGAAATGACAGAAATGTTATCAAAGACATATAGGAGCATTAAACAGAAACACCTAACTCAGCCTAGGGGATCAGAGAAGACTTCTTGGAGTAGGTGACTTTAGGGCTGAGTATTAAATGCTAAAAAAAATCAGTCAGCTATAGCGTGTTTAGGAAACCACAAGACGCTTGGTGCAACTAGAGAACAAGGTTGAAGTAGCAAGAAATGGGGCTCAAAGACAGACAAAAACAGAATTCAAGAGAGCTTTGAATGCCTTATTGATGAGCACTGAGTTTATCCGGAGGCAATGAGGGTTAAAGGAGTTCGTCTGATCACAGCACCCTCTGTATTTGAGTTTGAGAAAGTTTATGACTAGGGTGGAGAAAATAGTGGAAGCAGCCAAACTGGAGGCTAGTAGGTGAGGAGGGAGGTATTTTAGTCAGTCAGGTGAGAGATGTTGGCTTCCACAAGGTTTTCCCATGTCTCAAGAGAGAGAAGCGAATAAATTCAAAACAGGGAGGTAGAATTGACAGCTCCTAGACATTGAGTGGATTGGAGGAGGAGGAGGCGGCAAACATGATTTTCAGGTTCTAGGTCTGAGTAACTAGGTGGTGACAGCAGCTTAACCTAAATAATGTTAAGGAGGGTGGGGTGGCAGCAAGGTAGTCAGAGATGGGGATGGTATAGAAAAAGTGTGCATGTGTTCAGTTTGACACACTTGAACTTGAGGTGCTCGTAAGGACTGGGGGGAGTCTTCAAAATGTAAATGATCTTTGTCTCAGTTTATGAGTGTCAGAGTATGGCACTATTTCCCCTATCTTCAGCATTTCAGTGGTAGCTGAGACTAGGAAGTGGTGAGAACATTCAGGGAGGGTATGTAGATTAAGGAGGTGGGTGGATATGCTCTTGGAGAAGACCAGCATTTAAGAATGAACTGACAAAAGAAAAATGGCATAAAAAGATATGGGGGAATAAATAGGTCAGAGAGGTGGTTCTGGAACAAACTATGGGCATGGAAACAATGAGGGAAGGGGTGGTCACCAAGGGGGAGTGCAGAAGAAAGTCACTTGATCATCAAAAAATGTCTCCAAGATTTATGTCACCTAGGTCATTTGTAATCTCAGTAAGAGGAGTCCCAGTGGACAACTTCAATCAGAAGTTAGATCATTGTAGGCTGAGGAGTGGATTGGAAAAAGCAGTGCTCTCTTGATGTGAAGGGGAAGATAGCAACTCCATGAGCCTCATTTTTATAAAACAATGATGTCTTGCATAATAGTTGTGGGAATTAAAGAATGCAGACAAAGCACATTAGCACAGTGCCAGGAACACAATAGGTCTTCACAAATGGCTTATTAACCATTTGTTGTATTAATAATATTAACAATAAATACATTAGGGATTATTTGCTCTTACTGGCTGGACCTTTGTAGGCTGCCCATCTTTCAGTTTGGACCCTGGATCAGCAAAGAAAAGCTTCCAGTTGGTGACACCAATTAAGAGGGTCCTCGAAAGCATGGGTTCTGGAGCCAGACTGTCTGGGTTGGCGTTTGGGCTTTGCCATTTACTAGTTGTGTTTTTTTAGCCAGCTCTTTTAAGAAATCTGTTTTAATGTCCTCCTCTGCAAATTGCAAAAAACTGTAATAGTACCTAACTCACAGGGCTGTTGTGAGGATTATGTGAGACAGTACATTCAGGACAGGATCTGGCAAAGTAAGTACACAATAAGCATTAGCTGTATCTTTTAACTACATAATAGTCAAGAACACTTGCTGCACCGTCTCCTTGATCCTCACATTATACATATAGTATATATAGGACTTAAGTCTTTCAAGGTAAGATTTGATTCCCAACTTTTCAGATGAGGACACACCTGAAAATATACAGTAGACCCCCAAAGCTAGACAGACAGAAATTTTGACAGAGATCTGCCTAACTACAAGTTCTTTTCACTCACCTTACTGCCTCCCAGTTAGCACCAAGAGGGCTCACAATGTGTATGAGGGACATAAAACTGAACGATCTAGATTAGCAAGGGCTTTAGAGAACAGGTAGCCCTTAAAATGGCATTTCAAGGATGTACCTACTTAGTTTGGATAGGAGATACACATTTGCAGTTAAGCATTCCAACTGAGAGGATGGCATGGGCAAGGCTCAGGGATGGAAAAGTTGAAGGAAAACAGACTGAGGATGAGAAGGTAAGTAAACAGAAAATGGGAGAAAGAACAAGACTTAGTTATGCTGTAGAGGAAGGAGAGTTGTTCCCCAGACTTTGAGGTCTTACGATATTTAGCTCAATCTGGACATGAGTCCTTGTCAAGGTCCCCTGCCCACCACTGCTATGTTGACAAGGCAGTACTTATTGCCTGCAACTCCATCACAATCCACTGCAAGGACTCTGATCTCTGCTCAGCAGACTTCTGGGACACTGAAACGTAATGCTACCTGGCTGTCACAAGCTTTTGAATGACAGTTCATCTCAGGACTGGCCCATGAACCAACAAGGAGCTTAGACCATCAACCTCTGCATGGGCCAAGCCACTGGTTGAAAATTTCTGGAGGGCTGTGCCTCACCTGCAAGCCGCTACCCTTGCCTGGACATGCCTCTGACCATACCTTTTTCTTCTGACTTTGAGGAATTTCCCTCTCTATACCTTCTCATCAGTTGGTTGTGATCTATTAGTTGGTTGGTCAGTCTATGCAACCTGCCAAGACTGAACTATCCTCTAAACTGCTGCCAGGACTTCTCAGGTTAATTCCCAACGCATTCCAGTCATCTATATCTGAAGACGAACCATTGGAAGTACAAAGCTATTCCCTTTCATAAGCACAGTCTACAAGTAGGAATTAGTTTTCCTATTACACTATTTGCCATTTGAATGATTATGGAAGGAAAAGCAAGGAGATAGTTTTTTTATGGAAAGGCAAAAGAGTTGGGAGGGAAAAGGATATTGATGCTCAAGAAACTCCTAAGCCCTCTGAGCCCCATAAGGGTTGGGATTAAACTGAAGCAAGGGAGGCGCCAGGGCACAAAATTTGAGGCACTAACTCTTAGGGTTGTGCAAACCCAGGGTAGGTCCTGGTGCTCTGGCACAGACCATGAGGTCAATTAACTGCAATAATGCTCCCTGCTCTACTTAGTACAAAACAGTTCTCTTCCCTTTAATCAAAGGAATATGTCTATGTCCTGAGTTCCATCTGACATTTCACTGTAACTCCGTCTCAATTCTTTTTTCTTCTGCAAGTAACACAGGGTATTTAAACAGTAGAATTTGCCTTGTCTTGGATTTTGTTTACTGCTTCCACTGAGTCTCTTCCAGATATAACTTTGACACACTTTCCAGCTCTCGTTTTCAGGATTCTTGCAGCCCCTTTTCAACCTCCTCTGAACACATTTTACTTTTTCAATTTCCTGCCTAGTTTATTGTTTGGCCACAGTGCAGAACATCAGGAATGTTAACCTCAATTCTTTCCTTCAGGTGTGAATTAAAAGTCTGTTAACAAACTGTCCTCCTTCCTGTAGTTATAACTGATTCTTTTCTATATGATATTCCCCAACAACTCCTCTTAAGATGGAGAATCAGGCCTTATTCAAAATAGAACTTTGCAGTTAAAAGTTCCACGTCTAAATAAAACAAACATCATTTTATTCAATTTTACAATTTGAAAACCAGAAAAAATGCTCCGTAACAGTGAATATCTTAATATAATTTTTCAAATGATTTTGACTGCTCTATTTTCACTCATGCACTGGTCAGAGATTAAGTGAAGCACACAGTACACTCAAGGTCAATTTTATGAGACCTCCTTTGACCATCCTACATAAATTAACACCCACTCTCTCTTCTTGCTCTGTTTTTTCTTCATAGAACTTTTCCATTAGGCTTTACATCATGAGAAATGTACAGCTTTTGGACAAACATATCCCTTTTCTTCACTCTCATATTGCTAGGTTAGAATGGTCTGGCACCTACACAATCAAATTATTTGAGGTGAGGTGGCTGGATGGTTGGTTGATGGATAAATATCTCCAAAACCTAAGCAGACACAAAACTATACACATAGATATAACTGTCCAAAAAGTAATTTTCTCATCTTGACACCAAGTGATTAGCATATGCCCTGATGAAATTGTCTTCTACACGATCCCTCTTATCTATAGTCTAAAACATATCAAAACAAGTAAAAGTGTGTTTGCATTACTTGTTCCGAGAAAAGACATTTATTGAGGGATTACTAATTTCTTCTACAAATGCTCAAAAATCACTTTTGAAACCATTCCAGTATTTAACAGACTCTGTAGTCTCATTCTGGAATACACCTGTCTCCGCAATTTCCCAAAAGCTATCTTCAAATGTTCTACAGAGTTTAATATATTTTCTGAGTCCAGAGATCTATTTAAAGCAATACCTAAACTACTTCAGATGTCTATTCTTGTCTACTTGTAAGTTTGTTTTCCTGTTCAAAAGTCACAGTAATACAGGAAGAGAGGAAATTGAGTACTTTTTGTCTTCTGTAACTACAAATAAATTTTGCAACATTATTTCAAAATACTGAGACCAGCTTTCCCTGGAGCCTTAGGAGCAGCTTAAAAAGTAATTTGAGAGGAAACATTTAAAAAATCTGCTAGGTAAACTAAATGTTTGTGTGAATCCTTTGTAGGCATCAGGCCAATTCCGAAGTATCCAAGATAATGTAAGTGCTCAGACCAACATACATACTCTCAAAAGACATGGTGGTTTATCTCTGTGAACATAGCCAGTGATAATGAAAACTCATGCTCTTCAAAACCTAAGCCCAATTTATGTTCTCATTAAAAAGTCTCAGCAAACTATATTAGTACTTCCAAATCAAAGGAACCCCTCACAATAAACAAGAAAAATTGTATTTCAGTTCTTTGGTCATTGGTTTTAGGTCATTTAACAGCAAGAAACTATGGTGTGGAGTATGCATAGTGTGCTAGTCTGTTAAAGAGTTTAGAAGATGACAGTTAAGTCATATAAACTTGTTAAAAAGTCAACAGAACCAGTTTTTCAGAAGAAAGCTTTCCTACCATGCCTTGCAATAGAATAAAACAGTGCTTTTCCCCAGAAGCAGTAATATGGCATTTTCAAAAAGTCCCTTGGATGCTATTCAAAACATAAAATGAGGATGTCATTTGTGCTATATCAAATTTGCTTTATGTTAGAAGACTTCAGTTGTGAAACCGTTCAAAAACATTTAAAGAATCTAGATAAATAAGACTGCAAAGGATCTTCTTTTCTTCTGGCAAAATACTGAAAAGTTAAAGCATGCTATAATATTATATTCCTTATTAATTTGGACATTGCAACTCAATGCTTCTGCAAAATATAAGTTTCCAGATTCCAAACCAAAAACTCCCGTTACAGGAAAAACAGGGAGTAACACTAACTGCACTTTGAGATTTGAACTAGGAGCATAAAGGTTGGGAACACTGTCTTACTGTTAATCTTTAATGTATTGGTAAAAATAAGGGGAGCATCCATACTATCCAATGCTTTGTGAGAATTCAAATCCAGTGTTACCAGCTTCTCATTTTTCAGGGGAAACCAAAACTCTGTTTATGTAAACCCCTCCAACCCCCATTTAAAAATGCTAACAATTATTTTTTTAAGCATTGTAGCTTGAACTATATTCCTGTTTGATTGTATCCTGAACTGGGTTATCTTGCAAGCTGGGGGAAGGGTGGCGATGGTGAGTTTTGGACTTATCAACAGCAACAAAAGTGGCTGTCTTGCCAGGGGAAGATGTGCCTTTTTGCAATTCTCACAAATGTACCTACACAAACAATAGTGGCCCTGCTTCTTGCAATCTCTAGATTAGATGACAAAATTAAAGCACTAAAGCTGGAGACAACTTATGGGTCATTACTGTATCCACATAGCCATGAAGACATCATTCTACCAACCAAAGCTAGGCGTTTTATTCTTACAGCAATTACAACGGATTGCACTAAAGCCTTCTGATTTTATTAAGTGATGTATCTGTGACACACCATCTTTAAAAGTGCCAGGTGTTACTGTGTATAGTCAAAGGTGTGTAATAGGTGTGAATAAGTATTCAGCTGAACTTAAGGACTTCTGACTAAATAACAGATACAGCAGCAATAGCTTTCAGTCACTGAGCTTACAAGAAGTTCTGAAAATCCTTCTTCCAAGAATTTGAAGTTATTTGTAGAAGTGGGTTGTGGGGCAGTTATGTGTGTTATATTTAAAATGAAAGCTAAGCATCTCCTCACAGATGAAAGAAAATTTCTGTAATATTTCTCTATCCAGGACTTTCCTCCTAGTCTAAAAACAGGCACAATGAAGCCAATGTGTCACAAGACAAGCGTACAGGCTAGGAATGAGGAAACGTGGTTTCTAACGCATGTCCTGCTACTAGCTAGCTATGTAGATGTTTTTGAAAATGGTTCCAGTTCTTAAGAAAATTCATGCTTTAAAAAAAAGTCATTGATGTAAACACTGGTTTTAAGACTTTAAAAAAATTGATAAAACGTTGAAGTACAAAATTAAGTAGTTTCCAGTGAGGTCTCCATCATATAGTAAGAGCACACAATAGCTATTATTGGCACACGTGGATCTCATAGGAATTCTCTAGTTAGTATAAATCTAATTACAGCACAGAAATATGCAGTTTCCAGGGCTACTCCACTCCTAGCTACTTTCTCAAAATGCTTGACATCAGCTCAGCAGGGTTTGCTATAAATAGCTCATGTCTGTGATACAAATTAGTAATTGAACCCATCCCCTCCTTTCTTTTTTTAAACATTCATTTTTTAAGTAAGGAAGACTGGATTGGGGTGGGGGGACCACAAAGAGGTAGAGAATAAAAAGAAAGCATCATCAAATATTTAAAAGTCATTTTACAACTTTAAAACTATTTTCCTCAATTTATATTCATGATTTTACAGCCAAAAAAACAAACATGTGACTTTTGTTTCCATTAAACTTGCCTACTCATAATTATCTTAAATAAATAAAGTAGAGCTGAGAAAAATAATGAAATACAAACTAAAAGGCTTTAAAAGCAGATGAAGATAAAAGAATTGTAAAAAGTTTATATTTGCTAACTCCTGTTGCTTAGAGGGAGAAGTCAGGGCTGCCACCCAGTGGCAATCTAAGTCTTTAAATGATTTGAAGATTTAGAGAATTAAAATACAAAATAAATCTAAAACCACCAAAATCAAGAAATTCATGAATTAGACTTCAATTTTAGAATCAGTAATTTTGTGTCTTAAATGTCTGTTTATAATAAAGAATAGAAACATTCATTTGCCTAAGCAGCACTGGTGAAATGTTTAAAAAAATCTCATGACTTTCTCCTAATTACTAAATTGTTTTAGCAAGTATTTTCTATTAAAATATTGAAGGTACTTTCCTTAAATCTCCAGAATTTATAATGCGGGGGGGGTGGGGGGGGGTAGGGGGGGGGCCGCGGGGAGTTGTGGCCAAAAATGTAACTAACTGGTTTTCTTCTGTGATGTACAGAAATAGATTAAATTCTCTACAGTAGCCTCAGCCTCTTACCCATACACCCAAACTTCTGCAGGATAAAAATATAATAGAAGAATCTGCAAAAATAAGATTCTAAAAATTTTCTCAAAGCATTAGCACATCACATCTTTTCATCAAGTATTTATCAATTTTAGTGTCCTGGTCAATAAAATTCAAAGCTGAATGAAGAAAATAAAACTACTACAACTACTATGCTTGATTATTACTGATTTTTCTGGGGGGAAGGGTGGTAGGCAGAGAACCAAGTATCTATCTCATTGTCACCTACTTCTTCAAAATTTGGCCATAGCTTTTTTTCACAGTGACAGTATATAACTAGGGTAAAAAAATAACACTAGAGCATCCATTTACAGTTAAAAGCGAAATATCTTGAGAATGCTTTTTTCTCTTGAATAACCAGATGAGAGAGAAGTAGGGGGAAAAAATTCATAGGAATTTGGAGATTTTTGCTTCCAACAGATGTAAATTTAAATTGTACAAGATATGTTTTCTAACCTATGTCCCATATGGTTTGCTTTAAACTGAAAACAAATGAATTCTGAAAAATGACAGACACAACATATTTGGTATTTACAATGGTTTGTGACAAATATAATAGGTGAAAATAATTTCTAATTTTCCATTTATTATTGCTATTTAGTCACAGAAAAGATTAACTCTCCAAGAAATTTCTTTTAGCATATGGTATATGTTGATATAATAGATATAATAATTTTATATGAATAAAAACCATTGCAGAAGTAACTAAGGTGGTGCCCTTAAAAGAAAATAAAGGAAAGGCAATAAATTCTTTCATATAAAGACTTTTGATTTGCATCATTTTTTCAAAATATAAAACCTTAATATTAGAAGCAAGAGAAGAGCAAGAAAACAATAAAACAGAAGACCAAGGATAAGGAACTGCTCTATGCAGATGCTTGGTGTATGTAGTATATATATATATATATGGGCTGAGTTATAATAAAAATATTTTATGTATTATAGTCAATTCTCATATAGAGTTAGAAACAGCAATTTCCAATCAAACATGACTGGACTGACATTTTCTCAGTCTTCAATTACATGACGAATTACAACTGTACAGCAGTTCACTTCGGTCAGCAGTATCATGATAAATGCTTGATAAGATATAATTTTTCTCCTTGTTCACTTGTAAAAATTGGTGCCTTTTTGTAATGTTCTACAAGTTCTTCCATGGTGCTGAATTTACGCTGCCCAATGCAGTAGACAGTCTCTTTTAGTTGTACTTTAAAATGCTTGTTTTTCCCTTGTGCTTTTAGTGATACTGAGAAATCATTTGGCTAGAAGAGAGAAAAAACATTTTGAAAGACATCTATTAGCATTTTTATATAAACTAATAACAGCTAAAATGTGAGCACTTTAAACACCAGGCACAATGCTAAATTATTTACATGAATTGCCTCCTTTATGCCTCAAAACAAACCCATTTTACAGATGAAAAAATAAAGGCTGAAGAAAAGCTGAGTTGCCCAAGATCATCTATCTAGTTAAAAAAGCCAGGATTCAATGTTGAACCAGTTAGACACCAAAATCTCCCTAACGCCAAGGCAAATCCTTTAGTTTAATATTTGATGTGTAAGATCTTCTCTTCATTCAAACTACTGGAGAAACACAGCAGAAAATCCAAAACATCCACCCCTTTTCAATTAGTAGCAAACAGTAGGTATCTTACAGAATAGCTTATACATGCTGTGAATTCTCAAAGATGAAGGACACAAAAATGAGAACTAACATAAACTCTAAGAGGTCACAAAATCAAAACGCCTGTAAGGGGAAAGAAAGAAATATAAACAAGGGCCAGGGTGGTTACACAGGGGGAACAACAGTGTATAGCCACTCAGCTGCGACTGTTGCCCTGTAGGAATACAGCTCAACACTGACAGGCCTTCCAATTTTAAAAGGGAAGTCTGATGTCTAAATTTTTATTCGAAACCTCCCAATATTTAAATACTGACAATGAATTCAAATGATTAAAAACACTGTGCAAGTCAAACAAAATATGCTCATTTGCACAGTGTTTTTAATCATTTGAATTCATTGTCAGTTGCAGCTAAGTGGTCATGTACTACTAAAAATAATGGTATATTTTGGCTAATATCTATACTCAATTACCTACAAGGAAATACAAGGTATTCTGCAATCAAGCTACTTTCTTGGGTTTTTTTCTTTTTTTACATCTAACACTCTTTTGAATAGTCTAGATCATCCTCTTATGCAGTTACTGTCAAAGTTTCAAACAGTGGGTTTCTTGGAAACATCTTATGGTTATTTACCACCCACTCCAGGGTCACTCCCTTCCTAGCCCTTCTGCCCACTGCTTGTCCTGGGAACCAGGGCCAGGCCAGGCATCTAACAGAAAACAAAGCCCACTACTCTTCCCTATCATCAACCACCTGCTCTTCCTGCGGGGTTACATACAGACCCCCATTTCCTGAACTTCACAGCAGGCAGTTCAATTAATTTCAGTCTTGCTCTCTCTTCCCCTACTCCTTACACATATGCACATACACACACACACAAACACACCAGACAGGTTTTCTTCTTTCAACCTTTTGTACAATCACATGTAAACTTTTTGTACAAATATATACACACAAAGCCAATACTAATCATGGAAAAGTAGTGATATCCTTTATCAAGGAAAAATAAAGGTCATTTTTAAGGGAAATGAGTATTGTCAAATTCTAAAATCCTATACAGTATGCAAAAGAGTCCACATAACTATTTTCTTATTCAATTTTTATGGTTTTACAATTTTATTGTTTTACTACCATGGGAACAGAATTTATGGTTATTGTAAATGCCCTCCAAATACGGTGCATGTTCAAATACCTAAAAGTGTATTCCAACTTCCAAACAGAAACAAATACAGATTTTTTTCTAAATTCAGGGATTTCCTTTATTGTAAGGGTGACAGTGTACCCATTATGCAATTTAAGAAACGCTTTTCCAGTTTAATCTACTGTATTGTTCTCAGTGAAAAAGTCAACGTTTAATTCTCTCCATTTTTCAGTTTAATGCAAAAGAAATATTTCAGGGAGGCAAAACCAACAGAAATAGACAAGGCCAAATAATCCTGTTTAAGGCTATATTTTACTAAAAATAAATATACTTGGAAAGAATATTGACTTCACTCAGAACCTTCACATGTTAACAAACATTCTACCTGGTTAATTTTACAGAGCCACTGAACCTCTCTGGTCTTCCATCTATTTTTTTAACATCCAGGGCTCTATTTCCATTTACCTTTGAAAACCACTTACCGAAGATTCACTATCGCGAATGAGGAAATCACCTTCATGCCCTCTTTCATTTAATGCCATTTCTGCTTGGTGCCGGGTGACTTTCCCATAATACCACGGATTGCCAGCAAACTTTCCAGTGAGCGAAGGCCTAATGAAATCACACTGTGGAGGCGATGGTTCCAAACCTGATGTTAATGGATTATTCTGCATAACGGTAACATAGTTTTTTGGCACCAGACCAACCATTCCATTGATCTTCCTGCATTTCCACCACTCAGGGTCATTTTCAGGTTTTTCAATAACATCCATTATATCTCCTTTCTCAAAATTAAGTTCTTCATCATTGGACGAGCTGAATGGGTAAAGAGCCTGAACCACATGTAATACTTGCCCCGTATTCAGGTTATTGACGACTGCTGCTAACTTCTCTGACAAAGAACCCACATGGTCACCCAAAGGACTGTCACCTTCCTCAGTCACATAGTTTGAAGGGAACCATCCAACTTGTCCATTGTAGCTACCCCGCCACCACCCGTCACTGCATTTCTCCATAACGATCACCTTTGTCCCTTTTATCAATGATAATTCATCCTCTCTCTCTGCCATATAGTTAAATTTTACATAAGCAGGCATGTTGAGGTCATAGAGACGTTCCCCTGGGTCAACAAAGCTATCATCAGCAGGAGATGCAGAATCTGGCACACTAGGTTTTCTTTTCACTTTTCCAATGCCTGTTTAAATAAAAAAGGGTAATGAGAATATAAAGCAATGAAAAACAAAAAAACACCAATTCATTCATTACAAAAGGATCTCAACTCAGTAACTAAGTTTTTTACCCTCCCTCCTCCTCTCCATGTCACTCTTCTTCTTTCTTTACATCCTCATGAGTTATTTATTTTATATAACTGGAAGTTTGTTACTTTTGACCCCCCCCTCATAAATTCTCTATTCTCATGTTAAAGGCCCTGAAGTAACTGCATTGCATCATTCTAAAGTTGCCCTAAAATTAATAAACTGTCTCTTAAATGTAAATATTAAATTATTTCCCACATATCTACAATCTAAATACATAAAGGCTCCAGCAAACCCAACTTCTTCTTTATTAACTGAGAGTCTATAACTAGCTGTATAGAAATTAAATATTAACTTAAATTACAACTTGATATGTAATATAAAATTCTAATTATGTCTGGGTAATCCTCCCATTTGCTTAGTTTCCAAGACTCGGGTTGCTCTATTTATTTCAGGCTTATTTTACAATAATATACTATTTACTTGCTTATCTGTCTTCACCCAATTCACATATAAATAAGCTCCAAAAGAGCAGAGATTTTTGCTGACTTTGTTCACGAACATAATCCCAAGGATCTCACACAGTGCCTTAGTACACAGGAGATGCTTAATATATATTTGTTAAAGGAATGAAAAAAATAACCAAATGGTACTATCATCGTAAATATATGCTACAGCAACTTTAATCAGGCATTTTCACTACTGCTCACTTCTTAGCATATGAGTTTGTGCTCTCCTTTTACTGAAAAAATTAAGGCATCCTTAGGTAAAATTTCTCAAATACTTTCTATCTCAAAATTCTTTCTCATTACCCTTACTCTTTTTCTTCTGCCAAGTTCCCAACCTCTAATCCTTCTGGACGCTTAATAACATCTTTCCTGCCTCTTTTTGAGACTCTTGACCATCCAGATCTGTTTTCTTCCCACTCACTCCCAAAGTATAGAAAAACACTTAGGTCACTTCTATTCCGAAATAAAGTTACACAACTTTGCTATTGTTTTTTAACTACATCATTCTTAAAAGGTCGTCTTCCCTTTTTCCTTCAACTCTTTCGCCACTCACTCACTCCTAACTCCTTATAATCTGGTCCTCCATCTCCACCAAAACTACTCAATTACAACTGTCATCTTTTCACTGCAAATCAGACCATTTTAGAGTCCTCAGCCTTTTCAAACTCTCTATACAGAACCAAGATCACAGATTACTCTCTACAACATTTTCGCCTTCTTTAATTTCCCCGAGAGTATGTTGTTTTCCCCACTGACCTGCTTAAATATTCTTGTGTTCCTCTGTCTGGGCTCCTGTAAACCTTGTTATAAAAACTGCATTTTTACTTGCTTACTTGTCCATTTTAATAAAACAGTGAGTTTCCTGGGGCAGTAAACTGGATTTTACTACCTTGTCTCTCTAGCGCTTAGCAGTAACTATACTAGTAGCAGCAGCAAAGGGAATGTCTGCTGAAAGAGTAAGTGAATGATTCCTTAGTTCAAAGTATTTCCCAAGATGCCATGCTTGGACTTAGCCTCTACTTCAAGAAAATCACTTTCATTTTCTGTAGCTTCCAAAGAGAAAATTCTAAGGTCTCTTTGTAGCTCCAAGCTGGAATTTACACATTACAATTCTAATTGCCACTAGTCATCCACAGAAGGCACCATGAGCACCTCAAATACAACTGCCATGTCCAAATGAAAATAACCTCTCTTATATCCATAAATCAACTAATTCCCTCCCCTCCTAATTTCCTTCCTTCTGGCTAATGATATATCATGATTATGAAAAATTTGTACATCAGGGATTTCTGGCACTGTAGGGAACTCTAGGGCTCCATCCTTCCAAAAGAGTAATTAATGAGCTCGTGAATACTGTCAAAATCAACTTTTGTGGAACTCTAGAATCTAGTAAGGAATTTACAATAACTAGGGCAAGGCTTAATGAAGAAAGAAGCTGCTGCTGTGTAGTGAGAGAGCATGCTAGCATTTTAAGTTGTCTGCCTAAGTATCTCTTAATTCCAAACCAGCAGTGACTGTGAGGACAGCAACCTAAACTAATAATGTCAGAGAGAGTAATACAGATCTTTCTCACAAAGAATTGTAATTATGGGTTTCAACCTCTCGGGCAGCTACCTGAAGGACTGACACAGTGGCTTGCCTTGCTTTCACCTGACTTGGAGCATTTTCAGGGTTAGAGTGTTTTCTGCTGAAATTATTTAATTGATATAGCAGCCTGAGGAAAAAAATAAAAATCTTAAAAAAAAAGAGAGGAAAAAAATTTTAGAAAGTTCCAAAAAGGAAAACTTGCATGTACTATCAGCAGCAGCTATTTACATAGAATCTACACTGTATTAGGTATTGCAAGTAACCTAGAGATGATTTAACATATGTGGGAGTATATGTAGAGTATATGCAAATACTATGCTGTTTTGTGCAAGGATAATCCTTAAGTTTTTTGCAGGGGATACTGGAACCAAAACCCAGCAGATACCAAGGGAAGACTATACTATCCAAAGTGATGTACAGATTCAAAGCAATCCTTATCAAAGTAGCCCCCCCTTTTTTCAGAAATGGAAAAAGCTGACCCTAAAATTCATATGAAATTGTAAAAGATCCCAAAGAGTCAAAAGAAAATCTTAAAAATGGAAAACAGAGTTGGAAGACTCTTATTTCCCAATTTCAAAATTTACTACAAAGCCACAGTAATCAAAACAGTGTAGTACTGGCACAAAAGGAATGAAAAATAGACCAATAGAACAGAATTGAGAGTAGTGAAATAAAACCATACATCTATGGTCAATTGATTTCTGACTGACCACGAGAAGGGTGCCAAGACTATTTAATACAGGAAAGAATAGTCTCTTTAACAAATGATGCTGGGACAACTAGATATCCACATGCAGAAGAATGACACTGGATTCCTACTTCGTATCACATACAAGTATCAGCTCAAAATAGATAGATGATGCAAATATAAGAGTTAAAACTTAAAAATTCTCAGACGAAAACTTAGGAAAAAGTCTTTCTTACCTTGGATTTAGCAAGAGAGTCTCAAATTTGACACCAAATAATAATAATAGACTTTACTTCATTAAAAAAAAAACCCACTTGTGCAAAGGACACTATCAAGAAAGTGAAAAGACAACCTATAAAATTAGAAAAGAATACTTGCAAAAATAATTCTGATAAGACTCTATATCCAGAACATATAAGGCACCTGCAGAACCCAAAAAGAAAAATTTATCTCAAAAATGGACAACGGACTTGAATAAGTAATTCTCCAAAGAAGGTATACAAATACCTCAAAAGCACTTGAAAAGATGCTCAGTATCATTAGTCATTACAGAAATGCCAATCAAAATAACAATGAAATACCATTTCACATCTTACTAGGATGGTTATAATAAAACCAAATTAAACCAAACCAAAAAAAAGGAAAATAAGTGTTGATGAGGATATGTAGAAACTGGAACCCCTTTTACACCACTGGTCAAAATGTAAAATAAAATGGTACAACTGCCAAGGGAAACAGGTGATGGTTTCTCAAATGTTGAACATAGAACTACCATAATTCCATTCCTAGGTATAAACTCAAAAGAACTGAAAATAGGAATTAAAACAAATACTTGTGTACAAATGTTCACAGCTTCCTAGTCACAATAATCAAAAGATAGAAACAACCCACTGTACATCAACAGATGAATGGATAAACAAAAATGTGGTATACAGCCATATAAGACAATATTATTCAGCCATAAAAGGGATGAAGTAGTGATATATGCTACAACATGGATGAACCTCAGAAACAGTGTGCTAAGTGAAAAACTAGACACAAAAGATTAATATTGTATGGTTCCATATTACCTACTCTGGTTATGTCATAAAATGATTACATATTATACAACATAGCCAGAGCAGGGAACTCTGTATAGACAGAAAGCCAATTAGTGGTTGCCAGGGGCTGAAGGGAAGGAGTAATGGGAGCAACTGTTGAATGGGAATAGGGTTTCCTTTTGGAGTGATGAAAACAGTTTGGAATTAGACAGATGTGATGGTTGCACAACACTGTTAATGGACTAAATAATGCTGAATTATACACTTTAAAATGGTTAATTAACTTCATGAACTTTACATCATAAAAATTACTTTCTTAAAAGATTCCCACGTCAACTTCTTAAAGTCATCATATGTCCTTTCTGCCAAAACTTTCCATTTCTACTATTCATGTTCTAGTTCAGGCCCATGTTGTGCTTGAGCCATCACTACCCTCTAGTTTTCTTTTTCTTTTACTAATCCAGTCTATCTCACTTCAACCCATCACCCATATCATCCAGTCTAACTTTATATTACAGCTACAATTACATGACCTATTGTAGCACAAGCTGGAATCAAGAATGCAGGGAGAAATATCAATAACCTCAGATACGCAGATGACAACATCTTTATGGCAGAAAGTGAAGAGGAACTGAAGAGCCTCTTCAAAGTGAAAGATAAAAGTGAAAAAGCTGGCTTAAAACTCAACATTCAAAAAACAAAGATCATGGCATCCAGTCCCATCACTTCATGGCAAATAGATGGGGAAACAATGGAAACAGTGACAGACTTTATTTTCCTGGCTCCAAAATCACTATGAACGATTACTGCAGCCATGAAATTAAAATATGCTGGCTCCCTGGAAGAAAAGCTATGACAAACCTAGAGAGTAAATTAAAAAGAGACATTACTTTACCAACAAAGGTCCATCTCGTCAAAGCTATGGTTTTTCCAGTAGTCATGTATGGATGTTAGAGTTGGACTATTAAGAAGGCTGAGCATTGAAGAATTGATGCCTTCAAACTGTGGTGCTGGAGAAGACTCTTGAGAGTCCCTTGGACTGCTAGGAGATCAAACCAGTCAATCCTAAAGGAAATCAGTCCTGAATATTCATTGGAAGGACTGATGCTGAAGTTGAAGCTCCAATACTTTGGCCACGTGATGTGAAAAACTGACTCACTGGAAAAGATCCTGATGCTGGGAAAGACTGAAGGCAGGAGAGGAGGGAACAACAGAGGATTAGACGCATGGAGGCTGGATGGCATCGCCGAAATGATGGACACGAGTTTAAACAAGCTCCAGGAGTAGCTGGTGGATAGGGAAGCCTGGCGTGCTACAGTCCATGGAGTTGCAAAGAGCTGGACACAACTGAACGACTGAACTGATTGCTCATAAGCCAATAGTGACTCTTCTGCCTAACAAATTAAAAGAAATACTGTGCCTAGAGTCTACAGTCCTCTACAGAATGTCCTCAAACCTTTTTTTCCAGGCTTATGTTATAGACTATAGAAAACAGTAGAGGCCTTGAAACATTACAGGCCTTTGGGTTCAAATCCCCGGTGTGCATCTTACCATGCCATCTTGAGCAAGCTATTCTCACTTTTCTGAGCTCAGAAATGGAGTAGACAGCACTTACCATGAGTGTTACGAGAACTAAATAAAATAATGTAAAGTAATAGCACAGTACACAGGAGTAAATGTTAAATAAAAGCATCTTTCTGTAACGCCCTGCATTGAAACTACTCTAAATTTTAATAAAAATGTGGAAATATCTAATTCATGACTTAGTTTACCTCGTTTGCTAGTTTTTTCCCAAAACCTTATTAAAAATTCTGTCTTTTAAAGAATCTACCCATTCAAGAAGTGTCATTTCAAATAACAACTATAAAGTTGTTATTTTTATCTTCCTGCTTTGTGTTTTTCAACATCCTTCATTCTCCATCCTCACCGCCCATGATATATAAGCTCTCCTTTTTTTTTTTAGTATTTTTATTTTAGTATTCTGTATTTCTGAGGTACTTGTATGCTAGCATTTCCTGTGTTTATCTTTTAATCCTATCTACTAGAATATAAGCTTTCAGAGAGGATCATTTTCCTATCTCACTGATCTTTTGCATTTTCTATATACTATTTATAAATGTACAGATGGAAGATGATCAATGGGTTTATTAAATTGATTAAATCGAATACTGATATAAGCAAATGCAAAATTTCAACCTGAAAATGAAGACTAGTTCTAAAATATTTTTTTTATTCTGAAAAAGATAATGGTCTAAGACTAATTATACCTTGTCCAAAAAAAGAAATGAAGAATTTCTAGACAGACCCAACAACTAAATCCCAAGTGGGAAATAATCAAAACAACTTATTTTAATCTTAGAGGCCAGAAATAGTTCACAGAAAATATAAACTTAGAATATCTGTTTTCTGTGCAACACAAAGTCCTGTTTATGATGTGGATGATAGACAAATGCATGCAAAATCGATGGTTTGCTTTTTCCCCTGCTTACAAATCTTTAGGAAGGGCTTGTTTATTTCTTTTGTTTCCACTGCTTAAAAACAGTCCTTCTAATCTCATGTTTCATCAATGAGTAGATGCAAATGCACTTTGCAAAATTATACAAATGTAAAGTATTAATATCTCAATTTCTCAAGTATGTTATAATCAACAACAATTACATCATTCCAACAACACAGGGCTTTCTGGATAGCTCAGTTGGTAAACAATCTGCCTGCAATGCAGGAGACCGTGGTTCAATTCCTGGGTCAAGAAGATCCACTGGAGAAGGGATAGGCTACCCACTCCAGTATTCTTGGGCTTCCCTTCTGGCTCAGCTGGTAAATAATCCGCCTGCAATGCGGGAGACCTGGGTTGGGAAGATCCCCTGGAGAAGTGAAAGGCTACCCACTCCAGTATTTTGGCCTGGAGAATTCCATGGACTGTATAGTCCATGGGGTAGCAAAGAGTCAGACACGACTGAGTGCCTTTCACATCACATCACATCACATCAACAAGTAGGCTACCTCAGATTAATGTATAATCTTTTCTAAATTTTTCTCAACTTCAGCTGGTTCACCACAATCCTAATTTTAATCAGACCCTTTTGCAGCAAATCCTGACAATCCATTACTTATCTGACTCTAACACTATAGTCATAAACGTAATGTGTGCACTAGGAAAACTCTTTAACAAGAGACCCTAAGTTTAAATTTCAATGGTGCTGCTGCTGCCGCTAAGTCACTTCAGTCGTGTCCAACTCTGTGCAACCCCACAGACGTCAGCCCACCAGACTCCCCTGTCCCTGGGATTCTCCAGGCAAGAACACTGGAGTGGGTTGCCATTTCCTTCTCCAATGCAGGAAAGTGAAAAGTGAAAGTGAAGTCGCTCAGTCGTGTCCGACTCTTAGCGACCCCATGGACTGCACCCTACCAGGCTCCTCCGTCCATGGGATTTTCCAGGCAAGAGTACTAGAGTGGGGTGCCATTGCCTTCTCCATTCAATGGTGCTACTTACAGATTAATCGAGCTTGGTCAAGTTATTTAACCTTCTTTAAACTCCAGTTTCCTTGTTTCTGAAACGTGTGGTGTATAGTAACTACCTATCTCAGAAAAATTTTGTAACGAATTTTTAAAAGTTTATATGGAAAGCACTCAGCACAGTACATAGCACACAGCAGGCACTCAATCGATGGTGATGATTATCAATATTTTCCTACCTCCTAACCAACCTAGACAGCATATTAAAAAGCAGAGACACTACTTTGCCAACAAAGGTCCATCTAGTCAAGACTGTGGTTTTACCAGTGGTCATGTATGGGTGTGAGAGTTGGACTATAAAGAAAGATGAGCGCCAAAAAATTGATGCTTTTGATCTGTGGGAGAAGACTCTTGAGAGTCCCTTGGACTGCAAGGAGATCCAACCAGTTCATCCTAAAGGAGATCAGTCCTGGGTGTTCATTGCAAGGACTGATGCTGAAGTTGAAACTCTAATACTTTGGCCACCTCATGCAAAGAGTTGACTCATTGGAACAGACCCTGATGCTGGGAGGGATTGGCGGCAAGAGAAGGGGACAATAGAGGATGAGATGGCTAGATGGCATCACCGACTTGATGGACATGAGTCTGAGTAAACTCCGGGAGTTGGTAATGGACAGGGAGGACTGGCGTGCTGTGATTCATGGGGTCGCAAAGAGTCGGACACGACTGAGCGACTGAACTAAACTGAATGCTTCTGGAATTTATTTTTTCAAAAACGAGCATTTTTTTAACTATACTTTTTACTTTTTTTTTTTTTTTTTACTATTTTTACTATTTTGTTACTATACTTTTACTATAGCATGAAATAGTTGGACGTGCCCAGGGTTCGGAGGGAAATACTCAGTCCTATGCACTCAGGATGTGCATAACTCTGAGGTAGTCATTTTTATCATTAGCTTTGTTTAAAAAAACCAAAAGCTTTAGTATAGCTTTCAATCTTCCCCTCACTCACACTCTTCCCCTTCCACTCCAATCCACTAGTCTTACTTCTTTCTTCCTATAGCATGATTTCTTGACCAAAACAATGTACTATTAACTCCTCAAAAGTTTTTAAGAATCTAGTCAAGCACTGTGAATACTCCATCTTTATAAAATAGTTGTCCTCTCCTATAGGATAGTTAAGGCAAATCTTTGTACCCATTAACTATTCATTATGTAACCTGGTTTCCAAATCCTTTGATAAACCTGATGCCAGTATTTGGAAGCACGTGAGTTTCTCAAAACCACTGTTAAAGTGTAGCTCTTCAAAATGAATAGACTATGTCATGTTTTATTTGGCCAGCACACACTGCAGCCCTTTACCTGAGCGCCTCATAAATTTGAATCAATACCATCATATAAAAAGCTGAGATTTTTTTTCAGCACATACATTATCACAGCAGCTCCTGCTAAGTCTTTTACTCATGTAAACTGCTGCCAGGACAGTTTCTCATCGATTTTTCAATCCCTTTTAAAAACTTAATGTAGACTTTTACATTAATGTCTGTCTCTATTAATCTGTTTCTCAGTTTTTAGCTTTCAAATGTGTTTCTGAACTCAGTGTACTAGTTACACTTTCATCATTAGGTCTTTACTTTAAGAATGTCATTTTCCCTCCATCTAAATCACACAGTAAACAAATGTTCAACAGAAATGAGTCTGACGGGGCACTTCTATGGTGGTCCAGTGGTTAAGAATCCCCATTCCAATGCAGGGGAGGCAGGTCAGTGAGCGAAAATCCCATATCCTGTGTGCAGTTAAGCCCACATGCCTCAACTACTGAGCCCTGCGTGCTCTAGAGCCCGTGCTCTGCAACAAGCGAGGCCTGTGTGCCACAATGAAGACCCAGCGCAGCAAAAATAAAAGAATAAAATTATTACTGATCCTTGCTATTTCTTTAGGGAACTATAATTCTGTTCTTATGTTCCTATTTCTTCAAAACCAGTTTCCCCCTTATGGATTTTCCCCTGATTTCTATAACACATGTAAGGCTGATCAGCTGTGTGCCAGGACTATAAGACTTAAGACTTTCAGAGTCAGTAGGGAATTTCCAAGATCATCTGGTCTTGCCCAACTCTCTCCTTTACAAATAAGAAACAGGAAATCAGCAAAGTCATACACCCTTAGCCACATGGCTAATAAGTGGTATATCTGGGAAGAGAATGAAGGAATTCTAAATATTATAAATGATGTTCTTTCCAATAGAGGCTTTTATTTAATTTTTTTTATATTTCTATCAGTTCACCTGATTTACATGAAATAAGATAAATTACTGCTTTTTATTATTCTCTGCTTTATCTGAAACAATGCCCTTTCTGTTCTCAAGGGTTCTAGTTGCCTACCACACAAGGAGCACAAATATTTTTTCCTCTATGTTTCAAGTCCGTTCAGGGAAACAGTGGGTGAACAACCTATTTCTATTCTAACAAGCTATAAAACTAAATTAGTAAAAATCTCGGCTTATTGTAAGCAATGAGGAAACGAATATTTTGGTTATAAATCTCAAATCCTGACTCTAAGTCTGCAAATGTATTTAAGTATAACTATCAACTTTCTAAGAGTCAATAGAATGATAATTTTATATGAGCCTGGATAGCTCAGGCTATTCTTCAGGCTATGACTTTTAATCTGAGGGTTCAGGGTTCAAGTCCCTGTTCAGACGTGCAATTATATTGATGGTATATATTAAATCACTGTATCAGTTATACAGTCTCTTTAAGATCTTACAGATATAAAAAGATATCCTTTTCATATCACTTCTGTTGGTTTACGATCAGTATCACTTAAAATCAAATTTAAGAAATATTAACAATAAATAACAACCATCACCTACCTCTCCATCAGAATCTTAAGTTTTGTGACAATTAGTTTTTATCTGGCTTGCAGTAGGTAGGTTCTCAATAAAAATGTTGATGAATGAATGAATGAATGAATGAATAAACTCTTTAAAAGGAAAACTAACTCCCAAAAATGGATCTAAAATTTTAACAACTCCCTAAAAAGTAAATAAGAGAGACATATTCCAGAAGGATTCATTTGGCCACCAAAGTTACCGAAAAAAATGAATCACAGCTTTTTTGCCAATGAAGTACCTGATGCCTTTCCATTTTGCTCTTTGCCCCAAAATCTCCTGACAGGTTACTCTGTTTCCTTAGACTCCTTACATAAGAGAGTTCTATGACAATTTCTCTGTTCATTTTTCTAGAACCACTGAGCAACTGTTCAAAGAGACCAAATCAAGTTCACTATCATAGGAGTATAAAGAGGCTATCAGCAGATCCACAGGTTAGGTTCTTTATTAGTATCAGAATCACTTTAAAACCTCGACTCAAAACAATCCAAGAGTTCACTATTTTCTGTCAATGTTTTCAAATTCTTTGTATGCAGCTGCTCTCACAACTCATTTCAAACTGTCAAATCTCACATTAACCAAAACAGCAATTTCTAGCAATCTGACACTGATTAAATTAAAATACTCTCTATACCGGTGCTTTCATTAAGCATTATCTTCTACAACAGTCCTCTAAAGTCTAAGTAAAAAGTAATAACAGTATCATGTTACTTCAAATGCTGAGGATGAAGGAACTTGCTGACTTAAATCCTTTTTCTCCTCTTGATTTTAATATGTTTACAATTTATTTAGTTCATTTCAAAAGTCTATGCTAAGTTCAGAGAACTAACTACATCAAAGTCAAATCATTTATACTTTTTCTATTTGTTATTTAAATATTGATATTAAAAATTTTGAAGTTATTTTACTTATCAAGTCAAAGCTATTAATATCAGATATATTGCCAGTTAGCTTATGATTCACAAACATAAAGCACCAGCCTATATAAACCCGCCATGTTCTCTCCTTATAGTTTTCCTTTAAATTCACAAACTGAAAACTCTAATTCAAACACAAGAAAGCTATAGATATAATAAACAGATTAACTTACTGAAAAAATCTTTAAACACCTTTAGCCAATCCATTTTGAAAAAAAATCCCGTGTTCTCTTTCGTCAGTTTGTTAACACAGCTCAGGATAATTTTCAGTGAACTTCCTGGTTCTGCAACACTGAAACTCCCCACACCCCATCCATGTGACCTGGCCCACATCCAGGCAATAGAAAGTTTTCCTAAGGCTTTTCTCTTGCCAAAACATTTTTTCCCTGAATGCTAACAGAACTTATAAAACAAGAATATCATGATGGCCACAAATATGACCTTACTATTCAGATTTACTTTGAAAGAAGTTTTATAGCACATATTTAAAGCATGTATTTTTTCAGTAGTTGAAAATATATTCATGTATTCATTCTTTTTTAATTGGAGTAGAATTACTTGACAATGCTGTGCTAGTTTCTGCTGTACAACGAAGTGAATCATCAATATGTGTATCTACATCCCCTCCCTCTTGGGTCTCCCTTGCATCCTACACCCCAGCCCACCCATCGAGGTCAGCAGAGCACTAAGCTGAGCTCCCCGTGCTGCAGAGCAGGCTCCCAGAGCTATCTGTTTCACACGTGTTAGTGTGCTTCTGTCAAACCTAATCTCCCAGTTCATCCCACCCTCCCCTTTCTAACCCCTTCTTCCAGGTTCTGTATGTCTGAGGACTACATTCATCTGTACTATTTTTCTATTTTTCATCATGTATTCATTCTTTCCTTTGTTTTCTCCTTTTCTTTCTTAACCTTCAAACAGTATCTCCATCAGCACAATCATTGTGAAAGAAATCCATTAGTTATATGGAACATTTAAGTTACCAAAACGGGATTCAGAAACCTTGAGAAAGAGGAGAAGCCTGTCTATCCAAGGCAAAAGCTGGATTTACATCATTATACAGGCTAACTATAGGTCACTACTTTAAAACAGAACATTTCCAAGTACTTTGGAATAGACAGCAATAATTTTAATAATACAATGATAGCCTAGAACCTCACTAGATAACAGTCTCAATAATGCAGTCTCAAGGCAGTTAAAAAGATACAGTCTCAAGACACCTAAAACTGTCTCAATAATATCAGAAAATAGTATGGAAGGTTTCCCAGGAGTATTAATAACAAAAACTATATCTAATAAAGCTTTCAAAATTTATATGAAGTTTTAACTAAAACTGGGATTTTTTTTCTCCTTGCTCTATATTAGTGTTTTCATTGTCTTTTGTCAATTACTGTCACATCTGCTACAGTCTCAGGATACCACTACCCTTTTTAAAGGACATGAAAGTTTATCTCGGTGTGTCCCTAGTCCTGTCTGTGCCTTCATCACTACAAAGCATACTTTGACAGAAGTCACCTTAATTTTCCCAAAGACCCTTAATCAATATACTTTAAATAAATACTCAATTATTTAAAAAATTGTAAGTATTCCTGGTTCTAACTTTGATCTTTTCAACCATTCAAGGACAATCTCTTTCTGACTGTCTTCCATTTAAAAACTAATATTAAATAATTAAATAATATTAACTTATAACTATGACCTCAAAAATCTCACATACACAAAAAAAGGTAAGCCTAATTAAATTAAAGCATTTAAATGTATGGTTAATAACGCCATTTATTAAATTACCTTTAGAATAGAAGAACAATAATGCTGAGTAAGAAATAAAAATATAAAGCAGTCAATAATACTCCATGTTCAATCATGTCACATTATTCTCAAAAGTCACATTATTCTCAAACTACCTTTTTCAAGGAGAAATTATACTTTTTCTTCTACATATACACCAAGAACTATTAAGTAACAGCATGCTTGCCTGAATACCTGAGGGAAACTCTTCCTTCCCAATTCCTTCCTGTCAGCTAAGGAGAATTTTTTAAAAAGAGAGAGACAGACTGGTTCTCATCTGTGCATATTTCCTTCCTATCACAGCGTGGTCAAGCCCAACATGAAGTAGGTTCCCCTATTTATGGTCCTAAGGGAAGGTCAGTAGAAACAAAACTTACAGTTACAGGAAGAGAGAAGAGAAAAAAAGAGAAAATAAGAAAGATAAGCTTTGTAGATGCTAATATATGGTAATGATCCAAAACTTAAAACTCTTTTATCAAATATAAGAACAAAATGAGTTTGTTTTTAAAAGCAAATATCAAAATGTAAGCCATCAGATATAAAATCCATCAATGTATCCTGTAAAATAAGTGACCTTAATGACAAGGAGGATATTCTGCATCTCATTCATTTATCCCCATCTCAATTATATGGAGAAACTGTCTAAACTCCAATAGGTACCTACCGTTCAAGAAGCCCCTGAGAGAAAATCAGAGTCAGTTCCACTAGCTAGATTTACAGAAAATGACCTTCACTGGTCTCTTTGAACACACCTGATTTGAATACACTTGCTAGGAGCCAAACTTACCTTGCCTAGCTGAAATCCCAGCTTGGGATGTTCTAGTCAGTTCTGCCCACTGATGCCAAAATTCTGTACAAAGAACGAATTTCTAGCATTCATTAAAAAAAGTATTGCTGTTTTTGTTTTAAAACAAAAATAACTTACCTAAGGTATCTTTTAGGTTTTTTACAATAGATGCTTTCCGGGCACTGTTTTTCCTTTCCACATAGTTAGAAGGCACAAAACCCGTTTTATTCATGGAATTTCGAACTCGCCACCAGGACTTAGAATCATCCAGAAGCCACAATCTCTCATTCTTCTTGATGTCCAGCTCTTGTTCTTGTTGGGCCACATAATCAAACTTGGCTACTACTACCACTTCCTCTGCCATTTTTCAGCACCTTCTGCACTGTAACCACACAGAAAATATTTCATATAAGATTGAGAAGTCGTCTACATGCTTGTCAAGAGAAACACACCTAAGAATCCAGGAGTAGTGAATGGTTAAAAAATAAAAAAAGGGGAAAAAATTAAAATACCAGGCAAATACTAATCAATACAAAACTGGTATAGATACATTAAACACACAAAAGGACTTTAAGGCAAAGCTATCACTAGTGATAAGGAAAGTCACTATATCCTTATAAAAGGTTTTATTCAATATATATAACAGCTAAGCTTATGTGTACCTATTAATATAGGTCCAAACTAGATTGACAAAACAAGAAAAAACTGACAAATCCATTGTCATAGAGGTTTAACTTTTAACATATTTATCTCAGTAGTAAATTAAGACAAAAAATTAGAAAGGTTAAAGAAGAACTGACATCATAACTATTAATAAGTTTGATGCAATAAACATATACAAATATAACTTCCAAACAGAAGAAAACAAACAAGAGTATATACAAAATTCAAACAAATGCAATAAAAATCTCTACACATTCTTCGTGTACTTGGTATCCTAAATCATATTCTCTGACAATCATAACAAAAAGACAGCTTTTAAAAAATCTTATAGGTTTAGAAACTTCTAAAAACTGATGTGGAGAAGGAAATGGCAACCCACTCCAGTATTCTTGCCTGGAGAATCCCACGGACAGAGGATCCTGGTGGGCTATAGTCCACGGGGTCGCAGAGTCAGACACGACTGAGCAAAACAATAACAACAAACACTGATGAGCCAGAGAAGAAATCTTAACAGAATTTTGAAAATACTTATAAGTAAAATTAAAGACTTTACAAATAACTTTGTGTGATGCAGCAAAAGGAGTATATAAAAGAGATCTGTAGTTATAATTACATCAGAAAAATAAAAAAAGTTAAAAATAAATTAATGAACGGATCATCTGTCTTCAGTTAGAAAAGAACATAAAGAAAAGCAGATAAAAGGAAATAATACAAATAAAAGCATAATTTAATGAAATAGAAAGCGAAGACATAGTTCTGACAAGACTAAAAAATGAAAAAAGGAATAGAGAGTCCAGAGATAAACCCACACCTATGGTTAATCTTCAGCAAAGGAGGGAAGAATATACAATGGAGAAAAGACAGTCTCATCAGCAAGTGGTGCTGGGAAAGCTGGACAGCTACCTGTAAATCAATGAAGTTAGAACACACTCTCATAATATCATACATAAAAATAAACTCAAAATGGCTTAAAGACTTAAATATAAGATATGACACCATAAAACTCTTAAGAGTATAAGCAAGATATTCTCTGACATAAACCGTAACAATATTTTAAGTCAGTCTCCTAAGGCAACGGAAATAAAAGCAAATAGGACCTAATCAAACCTTTTTACAAGATTACAAACCTAATCAAGCTTTTATACAGCAAAGGATACCACAAGCACAACAAAAAGATAACCTATGGACTGGGAGAAAACATCTGCAAACAATGTGACTGACAAGGGCTTAATTTCCAAAATATACAAACAGCTCATACAACTCAGTAAAAAAAAAAAAAAAAAAAAAAAAAAAAAAAAAAAAAAACAATCAAAAAATGGGCAGAAGACACCTACATGATGCATTTCTCCAAAGACAACATATAGATGGCCAACACGCACATGAAAAGATGCTCAACATGCTAAACATCACTAATTATTAGAAAAATGCAAATCAAAACCATAATGAAGCAACATCTCACCTTGGTCAGAATGGCAATCATTGAAAGGCCAATAAATAACAAATGCCAGAGAAGATGTGGAGAAAAGGGAACCATCCTATACTGTTGGTGGGAATGTAAATTGGTGGAGTCACCATGAAAAACAGGGTCAAGTTTCCTCAAAAAAAATAATAATAATAATTTTAAAAAACAGAAAAAACTAAAAACAGAACTGTTATATGAGGCTGCAATCCCACTCCTAAGCATATATCCAGACAAAACTATAAATAAAAAAGATACACACACATTAATGTTCACTGCAGCACTACTTACAATAGCCAAGACATGGAAATAGCCTAAATGTCCCGGAAACAGGAATGGATAAAGAACATGTGGTATATATACACAGTGGAATACTACTCAGCCATAAAAAAATGAAATAATGTCATGTCCAGCCACATGATTAGACCTATAGACTATTATACTAAGTGAAGTAAGTCAGAAAGAGAAAGACAAATACCATATGACATCATTGGTATGACACATTGAGACTTATTAAAATATGACACATTGAGACTTCCCTGGTGATCCAGTGGTTGGGAGTCCACTTGCCAGCACAGGAAACAAGGGTTTGAACCCTGGACTGGAAAATAAGATCCAACACGCTGCAGGGCAACTGAGCCCGTGTGCCAAAACTACTGAAGCCTGTGTACCCATGACACAACAAGAGAAACCACAGTATTGAGAAACCCGCACACCACTAGAGAACAGCCCCCACTCACTGCAACTAGAGAAAGCCCAAGTGCCACAACAAAGAGCTTCATGGAGTGCAATGAAGATCCAGCACAGCCAAAATAAAATTATTTAAAAATACAATGACATAAATGAAATTATCTATAAAAAAGACTGATAGACACAGAGGAAAAACTGTCGAGGCTGTCGAGGGCAGGAGCACATGCGTGAGGGAGTTTGGGATTAGCAAACTATTATGTATTAAAAAGATAAACAAGGACCTACTGTATAACAAAGGGATCTATATTCAATATCCTGCGATAAACCATAATGGAAAAGAATATGAAAAAGAATATATATAAAACTGAACCACTTTGCTGTACAGCAGAAATTAATACAACCTTATAAATCAACTATACTGCAACACATTTTTTAAAAATGAAAAAAAGGGAAAAGTACACCCAAATATAAATTAAAAGGGAGTCATAATTATAGATGTTAGACATTCAAAAGCCACAGCAATATTAAAATCTTTATCAATATATATGAGAAAAAGTAAATGTATAAATTTATAGAAAAATTAAAGTAATAAAAATAGTAAAATTGAATTAGTTATTAAGAAATCTTCCCATAAACGAAAACCCCAGGGTCAGATAGTTTCACAGGCATATTCTATTAAAATTCAAAGAATAACAACAAAAAAAAAAAAAAGAAAGGAAAAAATAATTCCAACTTACACAAACTCTTTTAGAATAAAAAGAGGAAATGTTGCAAACTTAAGTTACTCCTGAACCCTTAGCTCTCTACTTTCTTCACAGAGATTATCATACATAAATAGCTACCCCTGGTTTAGCAAGCAAATAAATTCAGCTTCTGCTTATTGAATAGCATTGTTTTCTCAACAAGGAAGTTAAGTTCTTCAGCATATTCAGAGAAATGCATTTTAATTTAGAATTCAACAACCCCTAGCATTCAACTGTATCTACAAGGAAGATACCTTTGGGGAGTTATTGCAAAGGCCTCAAAACCTACCAGTCTTCTAAAATAATGACTCAAGTATGGTCAATTCAGTTCAGTTCAGTTGCTCAGTTGTGTCTGATTCTTTGCAACAACATGGACTGCAGCATGCCAGGCCTCCCTGTCCATCACCAACTCCCAGAGTTTACTCAAACTCACAGCCACTGAATCGATGATGTCATTCAACCATCTCATCCTCTGTCATCCCCTCATCCTCCTGCTTTCATTCTTTACCAGCATCAGGGTCTTTTCCAATGAGTCATCTCTTCGCATCGGGGGCCAAAGTATTGGAGTTTCAGCTTCAGCATCAGTCCTTCCAATGAACACCCAGAACTGATCTCCTTTAGGATGGACTGGTTGGATCTCCGTGCAGTCCAAGGGACTCTCAAGAGTGCTCTCCAACACCACATTTCAAAAGCATCAATTCTTCGGCGCTCAGCTTCGTTTATAGTCCAACTCTCACATCCATACATGACTACTGGAAAAACCATAGCTTTGACTAGATGGATCTTTGTTGACAAAGTAATGTCTCTGTTTTATAATATGCTGTCTAGGTTGGTCATAGCTTTTCTTCCAAGGAGTAAGCATCTTTTAATTTCATGGCTGCAATCACCATCTGCAGAGGTTTTGGAGCCCAAAAAAATAAAGTCTCTCACCGTTTCCACTGTTTCCCCATCTATTTGCCAGGAAGTGATAGAACCAGATACCATGATCTTAGTTTTCTGAATATTGAGTTTTAAGCCAACTTTTTCTCTCCTCTTTCACTTTCTTCAAGAGGCTCTTCAATTCTTCTTCACTTTCTACCATAATGGTGGTATCATCTGCATATCAGAGGTTATTGATATTTCTCCCGGCAATCTTGATTCCAGCTTGTGCTTCATCCAGCCCCGCATTTCTCATGATGTACTCTGCATATAAGTTAAATAAGCAGGGTGACAATATACAGCGTTGACGTACTCCGTTTCCTATTTGGAACCAGTCGGTTGTTCCACTGGAGAAGGCAATGGCAACCCACTCCAGTACTCTTGCCTGGAAAATCCCATGGACGGAGGAGCCTGGTAGGCTGCAGTCCATGGGGTCACTTAGAGTCAGACATGACTGAGCAACTTCACTTTCACTTTTCACTTTCATGCATTGGAGAAGGAAATGGCAACCCACTCCAGTGTTCTTGCCTGGAGAACCCCAGGGAGAGGGGAGCCTGGTGGGCTGCCATCGATGGGGTCGCACAGAGTGGGACATGACTGAAGCGACTTAGCAGCAGCAGCTGTTGTTCCATGTCCATTTCTAACTGTTGCTTCCTGACCTGCATACAGGTTTCTCAAGAGCCAGGTCAGGCGGTCTGGTATTCCCATCTCTTTCAGAATTTTCCACAGTTTATTGTGATCCACACAGTCAAAGGCTTTGGCATAGTTAATAAAGCAGAAATAGATGTTTTTCTGGAACTCTTGCTTTTTTGATGATCCAGCAGATGTTGGCAATTTGATCTCTGGTTCCTCTTCCTTTTCAAATCCAGCTTGAACATCTGGAAGTTCACAGTTCACATACTGTTGAAGCCTGACTTGGAGAATTTTGAGCAGTACTTTACTTGCATGTGCAATGAGTGCAATTGTGCGGTAGTTTGAACATTCTTTGGCATTGCCTTTCTTTGGGATTAGAATGAAAACTGACGTTTTTCAGTACTGTGGCCACTGCTGAGTTTTCCAAATTTGCTGGCATACTGAGTGCAGCCCTTTCACAACATCATCTTTTAGGATTTGAAACAGTTCAACTGAATTCCATCTCCTCCACTAGCTTTGTTTGTAGTGATGCTTCCTAGGGCCCACTTGACTTCACATTCCAGGATGTCTGGCTCTAGGTGAGTGATCACACCATCAAATTCAAAGCAATATGACTATGATATTTCGAAAAAAATCCTACTGCATTAAAAGTTCAAGGGGGATACACATCAAACCGTACAGTGGTAGCCTCTGTGAGTGGTAAGACTTTCATTTCGCTCTCTACACTCCATATATATGTGTGGTTTGACTATTTTTCATTCATATTACTTGATTTTTTTAATGTACCAAAAAAAGAGAAAACCAACTGAAAGCTTGCTAATCAGAACAGGCATCCAAAACACAAAATATGGATGAGGAACATGGGGCAAGTAAGATAAAAAAAAGAAATATAAGAGTAGTTAAGTTGATATAAAATGCAATCTGCTTTACAAGCAGAATTACATTCAAAATTTAAACAACTACATTCTAAAACAAAAACAAAACCCACTTACAATTTAGCTTTCCTCTGATGACCATCTCTCAGTTAAGAACCAGATAAAACAGCTAACTTTATAGAGTTCAGACAGTGGGGAAAACTCTGCATCTTTGAAAACACGTCACAAAGTGAAATGACATGACACTAAGAGAGGCACAGCAACTGAGGCAAACTGAGAAAACAAAAGTAAATGCTTCCCATCTCATGCTTGCCCTGGAACAGACGCTCAGAGGAGAGTTACAAGTAGCAACATTTGCACTATTTTAACAGCCATTTCTCTCTTGCTCTCTTTTATCCAAGCTTAGTTTAAAAGACCTAAATTAAAAATGTAGTGACTCCACCGCACTCTCTTTGATCCAACCCAGAGCGCTGGTTGTAAAGACTGTCAATTAATATTCCACACTCTCCCACAAAAGCTTCAGCTCCATATTTCCAACTACACTAATAATATTTGCATTGGGATGTTCTCTGCCCCCATTCTTGCTTTCAGGAATGAGATTCCTATCCTTTTGTCTCTGTCCTTGAACCTAGCACCTAAACCAAAGAGCCTCACCAGTGTCCAATTCCTCCCTGACATTGAGTGTTGGATTTCCATTATAAAGCTGTCCACTGATCTTCACTGACTGCCTGCCCTGCTCTCATCATATAAACATCATGGACCTCGCACTTGACATCATTCTCACTTTATAGTACCCACATCCTGCTTGTCTTTTTTTCCTGGACTTATTGCCTCATGTTAGTTTGTTTTTCAAACTCACTTCCAATCTCATTCCCAAACTGGATCTTCACACACTCACTAATCTGGTTACTACAAGAACAGAACCAAGTTGGAATTAAAGAACTTGATCATTTCAATATGGCACTAAAAACAATATGAAATTTACTGTTCTAGGAATCTTCATAAATTATACCATTCACTCTAACTGGAAAGCGATCAACGGACTGAGTTAGAGAACACCTACTGGCTTAAAATGAAAGGTTTTTACACTCACAAAAAGGCTGAGAGTTGTTAAAAATATGTAACTCTACACCAAGGAATATTTACTGAAGGTCTATGATTCAGGCATAACCTAGCATTTCCCTCACAACAATCATTTAAAGTATTATCCTCACTTTATAATACAGATATTAAGAAATTAAATGGTTTTTCAACCTGTGAAAATAAGCAATGGAAACTGGGAGTCAAATACATGTTCTTTTCACTCCCCCCAGAGTACATGTGCTTTTGATTACTGCTGACTCTTAAGGAACAGAAGAGGAATATACAAGTTATAAACACATGGAAACCAATTACCTACTAAATCAACAATTCTCAAACTATTTGGTTTCAAAACCCCTTCACATACTTAAAACCTGAAGACTCAAAGAGCTTTTTTATGTTGGTTCTATCAATATTTACCGTGGAAATTAAAGGTAAGAAAATGTTAGGACATTTTTAGTTCAATTAAATATAATCACATTTAAGCAAATATGTTTTAACATATTTTAAGTGAAAATTATATTTGCTAAAACAAAACATTAACAAAAAGAGTAGGATTATTTTAATTTTTGCATACCTTTTTAAAATGTCTGACTATTTAATAGAAGGTCGGTTCTCATATCTGTTTCTGCATTTACTGTATTACAACATTGTTTTGGGCTTCCCTCATAGCTCAGTCAGTAAAGAATCTGCCTGCAATGAAGGAGACCCGGGTTCGATTCCTGGGTTGGGAAGATCCCCTGGAGAAGGAAATGGCAATCCACTCCAGTATTCTTGCCTGGGAAATCCCATGGACAGAGGAGCCTAGCGGGCTACATACAGTCCATGGGGTCGCAAGAGTCGGGCACGACTTAGCAACTAAACCACCACCAACATTTTGGCTGAAAAGAAAACCTGGTTTCACATAAACGCATAGCTGGAAAAGGGAAAGAGTATTTTTAAAGTGTTTTCAGATAACTGTGGATCCTTTTTTGGTACTACACCAAAACATGACAAGCTGTAGTTTCTTAAAGACTAGTTTCTAATGTGAAATCTAAAACTAGTTTCTAATGTGGAATGAACTTTTCCATACTGTTTTAAATATTAAAAATCATTGGCCCAATATTTTTAATTTCAGGAATGATGAGTGTAAATAAGCCTGCTGCAAATCCTCTCTCCAACCGATCACAACTAAAATACATGAAAAAAATGCAAAGAATCAGCTACCTAAGGACTCTGGGAAGTATACAATAGGTAGTTTGGAGAGGAAAATAAACTTGGAAAAAAGATCAATACATAAATTTCTCTTTGAATACATAAATTTCCTTTGAAATTTGACTGAACAATAAATTTCCTTTTGGTCATCACCCCACCACACACACACTTTATTTCTTAGCTTTGACCTAAAACTAAGCAGAACAGGAAATTGTGTAGCAGGTACAATAAGGAAAAACTTCAGATGGAAGAGAAGCTACCCGGACAAACCACTGGGGGAAAAGGCTCTTGAAAGCCAGAGAGGTTGTTTTCTTCTTTTCCTTCTCTCCCAGCCCTGTCCCAAGGCCAGCAACAGTGGATCTGCATTACTGCCACAATGGTGGAGATAGCGTATACATTAAGACCCTGAGAGGGGACTTTCCTGGCAGCCCAGAGGTTAAGATTCTGCACTCCCAATGCAGGGAATGTGGGTTTGAGTCCAGGTCATTTAACTAGCAACCCACATGCTGTGCGGCACAATCAAAAGAAAAATAATTTTTCTTAAAAAAGAACCCAAAGGGACACCTATGCTTTCTCTAACCACTTCACCCTGAAGGCAGGCATAGTTGTGCCCAAAACTGAGCAACAACACGGGAGACTGAAACTGTACATGTTGTTGCTTCAGTCGCTAAGTCATGTCCAGCTCTTTGAGACCCCATGGACTGCAGCACACCAGGCTCCCCTGTCCCCATCTCTTTCTCCCCCAGTTTGTTCAAACTCATGCCCACTGAGTCAGTGACGTCAACCAACCAACTTATCCTCTGTCATTCCTGTTTCTTCCTGCCTTCAAATCTTTCACAGCATCAGGGTGTTTTCCAATGAGTCAGCTCCTCACATCTGGTGGTCAAAGTATTAGAGCTTCAGCATAAGTCCTTTCAATGAATATTCAGGGTTGATTTCCTTTAGGATTGAATGATTTGATCTCCTTGCAGTCCAAAGGACTCTCAACAGTCTTCTCCAGCACCACAATTCAAAAGCATCAATTCTTCAGTGCTCAGACGTCTAGTAAGAGAACCCAACTTCTCTGGCTACAGGAACTGGAGAATATGGTGGAAACTTCCATGAAAGAAGAGCAGAAGAATGTAATCTATAACAAAGACTTCTTCTTGACCAAATTCTAGTCAGGCTCCTCTGAACTCTCTTCTTGACTAGGCCTCAAACTTGATCTATAAAAACTGCAGACTCTCAGCATAAATGCTTTGTCATAAATGACTTCTCACACTAACAGACTTGAACAAACACTAGGATAGTTTCCAACAACTTATGGCTCCATCCCTAAGATGACTCTTCCAGCCCCCTTAATTTCCTGCCTGAGAAAGTTCAATGTTGCCAGAAGAATTTATTGTTTGTTCCAGCTAAAACTTGATGACAGGCTCCTGAAATCCCTCTTAAAGCAGTTACTTTAGAAAGCTTGCAATTATAAATATTTCCTCTGCCCCCTTGAGATATAAATTGTCTACCACCTAAAACTGCCTTTTAAGGACCGCAGAGCAATCTGCTTAAAATGCAAACATTCAAGAAGATAATTCGAATTTTTGTTCCCAGACCCTGTAGGAAGATAGGGACTTAACTTTGGTGGGTGCCTTGCTCTGACTTGGGCTTCCCTGGTGGCCCACTCCAGTATTCTGGCCTGGAGAATTCCATGCACAGAGGAGCTGGTGGGCTACAGTCCAAAGGGTCGCAAAGAGTCGAACATGACTGAGACTTTTACTTAGCTCTAAAACCTGCACCACTGCCTCTGTTATAAAGAGAAATTTATTTCTCCTCCGGATAAGTAACAATTACAAACTCAGGTTCCCCTAGGCATATGGACCAACTGCACTTCAACACCACTTGATGCCTTTCCCTTAGCACACTCCAGTTTTTAAAAAGTCTCCTGCCTTTTGTTTTGACAAAGTTGAATTCTCTCTTCCCTATTGTAATATTTATTGAATAAAAGCTATCCTTAACACTTCAACTAGTATTGTTGTGAATCTTTAATATCTATAATTCTAGTTATGAACCAACTTAAGTACTAAACCTCCACCAAGTTGGACATTCATGGAATTTCCAAAGAAGTATTACAAAAGCAATGAGAAATGAAATACAAAATAAATGCCGCCCAAGCCCAGTCCATCCCTGACCGGTGCATACAGCAAACAGATGCAATCAGTACAGCAAAGGTTTAGAAACAAACTGATATTGGAACTACTGTCCATAAAAACCCAAGCAAAAACTGCTCTGAACCTAACCAGATTGATGCCTGCTTAAACAACAGCAAATTCTCCAAAGAATTTTAACAGGATCCATATTCTCACAACAGAACACTCAGAATGTCCAGTATATAACCTCAAATTAGCCAACATACCAAAAAGCAGGAAAATTTGGCTGAAAATTGGAAGAAAAGGACAACCAATAGATGCCAACCAATAAATAACCCAGATGTTGGACTTATCAAAAATCTTAAAGTAGCCAATATAACCGTGTTCCATTAGTAAAGGTAAAAACTCAAATGGAAAGATAAATCTGAGAAGCTGCTATTAAACAGAATCAAATGTAAATTTTAGAATTAACAAACCACAATATTTGAAATAAAAACTTCACTGGATAGAACGCAGAATCAAGATGGCAGGTGTACTCATTTTCTATGACTGCTGTAACAAACTGGGTGGTTTAAAAATAACAGAAATTTATTCTGTCACAGATCTGAAGGTCTCAACCAAGGATACAATCAAGAAGTCTGAAATCAAGGTGCTGACAGAGCTGTACTATCTCTGAAGGCTCTAGGGAACAACCTGTACTTTGCCTCTTTCAGCTTTTGGTGGCTGCAAACATTCCTTGTGACTGCATCATTCTGCCCCTGCGGTTATACTGTCTCCTCCTCTTCTGTCTAGCAAACCTCCCTCTGCCTCGCTCTTAAAAGCATACTTGTCATGGGATTTACAGCTTAACAGATAATCCAGGAATTTATCCTCATCTCAAATTCTCAAATTAATTAATCACACCATTTATCACATAAGGTAATATTCACAAATTCCAGAGATTAGGAAATGAACATATCTTTTAAAAGGGTCCCATTCAGTAAAATACCACAAAGGGAAAACTATGTAAACCTGAGACAGATCAATAAAAATTATCCAATCTGAAGAACAGAGAGGGGAAAATATTTTTGAAAAAGAAAAAAAACAGGGCTTCAGGGACCAATGGGACAATATCAAAAAAGCTATTCATGTCTTTGGAAACCCTAAAGAAAAGCTACTGGTGCAGAAAAAAATACTTGGAAGAAACAGTAGTTGAAACTTTCCAAAAGTTAGCAAAAGTCATGAACTTATAGATTCAAGAAAATAAGCAAACCCAAACAGGATAAATTCAAATCATGTCCAAGCCCATTATAATCTAACTGCTAAATACAATAAATAAAAGAAAAATCTTGAAAGCAGCCAGAGAAAAACAACATATTACATACAAGTCAGTGGTTCTCAATTGGGGGTTATTTCACATCCCTGGGGATATGTTACAAAGTCCAGAGTCATTTTTTTATTATCATGCTCGGGGCGGGGGTGGGGGGTGGAGGGGTGGGAGGGGCAGGGGTGCTAAATGGGTATAAGCTAGGGTTACTGCTAAACATCCTATGAAGAACGGGATAGGACTCCACAACAAGAAATTATCCTGTCCAAAGTACTAAAGTTGAAAAATCCTGATATAGGGAACAATTTGAATGAAATGACTTTCATCAGAAACCATGAGCCATATCTAAAAATGCTGGAAGAAAACAAGTGAAAATCCAAAATTCTATATTCAGTGAAAATATCCTTCAGGAATGAAATGAAATAAGATATTCCCAGATGGAGCAAAATCATGTCATTTTGTTGCCAACATTCCAGCTCTAAAAGAAACTTAAAGGAAGTTTCTAGGCTAAATCTGGTTAAAAAAAAACAAAAAGGTATCAGAGGGAAATGAAACTTCAGGACTGATGGAGGAGCAATAAAAATGGGAAATATCTGGGTGAATATAAGAAGATTAATTTTCATCTCTTAAGATCTTCAAAATACACACAGCTCTTGAAAGGGAATATTAATAACATTTACATGGGGGGTGTTTTTAACCTATATATGTACAATTCATATGACAATTATCATGTAAGTGGATTGGGCAATGGAGCTTAAACTGTTGTTAAGGCTTTATGTTCTAGCTTAAGTTGTAAAATATAAACTTAAAAGATATACGGGGAGGTGGGGGAAGAAGGAGTAAAAGTGTTAGCCACTCAGTCGCATTCAACTCTGCAACTCCATGAACTGCATAGCCCACCAGGCTCCTCTGTCCATGGAATTCTCCAGTTAAGAATACTGAAGTGAGCTGCCATTTCCTTCTCCAGAAGGTCTTCCTGACCCACGTGGGTCTCTCACACTGCAGATAGATTCCTTATCAACTGAGTCGCCAGGGAAGTATAAAGTCTAATTTAATATACTATATTTAATAATATGGGGGAAATTAAATATTAAATATATGGTATATTAAATTAGATATAATCTTTAGAGCAACTACTAAAAAGAGGGACAAAGAGATATAGCCAAAAACCAATACATTAAAACAGATATTAAAAAAAAAATACTCAATCGGGAAAATGGGAACAAAAAACACAAGAAACAAACAGTAACAAACATTAAAACTGAAACATATCAACAATTATATAAATGACCTACATGATTAAATTAACAAATAAGACCCAACTGTTACCAAAAATCCATTTTAAATATGATGCTGTATAGATTAAAAGTAAAAGGATCAAGCATATATTATTTCAAAAGAAAGCCGTAGTGGCTATATTAATATCTAACCACATAGATTTCAGAATAAAAATTACCAGGGGCTTCCCAGGTAGCTCAGAGGCAAAGAACCCACCTGCCAATGCAGGAGATGTGGGTTCGATCCCTGGGTCTGGAAGACACCCTGGAGAAAGAAATGGGAACTCACTCTAATATTCTGTAGATCTGGTAGACAGAGTGCCTGAAAAACTATAGACAGAGATTCCTAACACTGTACAGGACTCAGTGACCAAAACCATTCCACAGAAAAAGAAATGTATGAAGGCAAAAAATGGTTGTCTGAGGAGGCTTTACACACAGCTGGGGAAAGAAGAGAAACAAAAAGCAAGGGAGACAGGGAAAGATATACCCAACTGAATGCAGCCTTTCAGGGAATAGCAAAGACAGATAAGAAAGCCTTCTTAAATGAACAGTACAAAGTAGAGGAAACAATAGAATGGGAAAAACAGAGATCTCTTCAAGAAAATTGGAAATATCAAGGGAAGGGAACATTTCATGCAAGGATGGGCATGATAAAGGACAGAAACAGTAAGGACCTAACAGAAGTAGAAGTGATTTAAAAGATGTGGCAAGAATACACAGAAGAACTGTATTAAAAAGTTCTTAATGACCCAGATAACCACAATGATAAGGTCACTCACCTAAAGCCTGACATCCTGGTGTCTGAAGTCAAGTGGGCCTAGGAAGCTGTATGACAAACCAGGCTAGTGGAGGTGATGGAATTCCAGCTGAGCCATTTCAAACCCTAAAAGATGATGATGTTAAAGTGCTACACTCAACACGTCAGCAAATTTGGAAAACCCAACAGTAGCCACAGGACTGGAAAAGGTCAGTTTTCATTCCAATCCCAAAGAAGGGCAGTACCAAAGAATGTACAAACTACCATACAACTTATTTCACATAGCTTATTTCACATGCTAGTAAGATTTTGCTCAAAATCCTTCAAGCTAGGCTTCAACAGTACATGAACTGAGAAATTCCAGATGTACAAGCTAGATTTCAAAGAGACAGAGGAACCAGATATCAAACTGCCAACATTCACTGGCTCAGAGAAAGCAGGAGAATTCCAGAAAAACATCTACTTCTGCTTCACTGACTACTCTAAAGCCTTTGACTGTGTGGATCTCAACAAACTGCAGAAAATTCTTAAAGAGATGGGAATACCAGACTATCTTACCTTTCTCCTGAGAAACCTGTATGCAGGTCAAGAAGCAACAGTTACAACCAGACACGGAACAACAGACTGGTTCAAAATTGGGATAGGAGTTAAGACATGGCTGTATATCGACACCCCACTTATTTCACTTACATGCAGAGTACATCACGTAAAATGCTGGGCTGGATGAATCACAAGCTGGAATCAAGACTGCCAGGAGAAGTATCAATAACCTCAGATATGCAGATAATACCACTCCAATGGCAGACAGCAAAAAGGAACTAAAGAGCCTCTTGATGACAGTGAAAGAAAAGAGTGAAAAAGCTGGCTTAAAACTCAACATTCAAAAAACGAAGATCATGGCATCCAGTCCCATCATGCATGACAAATAGATGGTGAAACAATGGAAACAGTGACAGAGTTTATTTTCTTGGGCTCCAAACAAAATCACTATAAACAGTGACTGCAGCCATGAAATTAAGACGCTTGCTCCTTGGAAAAAAAGCTATGACAAACCTACACAGCATACTAAAAAGCAAAGACATCACTTTGCCAACAAAGGTCTGTAGAGTCAAAGCTATGGTTTTTCCAGTAGTCATGTATGGATGTGAGAGTTGGACCATAAAGAAGGCTGAGTGCCGAAGAACTGATTCGTTCCAACTGCGGTGATGGGGAAGACTCATCTTGAGAGTCCCTTGGACTGACTGCAATTCTACAGGATATCAACTCTGGATATTCATTGGAAGGACTGATGATGAATCTGAAGCTACAATAGTTTAGCCACTTGATGTGAAGAACTGACTCACTGAAAAAGACCCTGATGCTGGGAAAAGATTGAAGGCAAAAGGAGAAGAGGGTGGCAGAGGATGAGTTGGTTAAATAGCATCACTGACTCAATGGACATAAATCTGAGCAAACTTCAGGAGATGGTGAAGGACAGGGAAGCTGGGCGTGCTACAGTCCATGGGGTCGTAAAGAGTTGGACACCACTTAGCAACTGAACAACAACGAAACAAGAGTTCCAAAATACATGAAGCTAAAACTACTAAAACTGAAAGAAGTAAAGAAATTCACCATTTTTCTTGGGGACTGTAACACTATTTTTGATAAAACAGACAACAAGAAGACAGAAAAGCAGCAAAGATACAGAAGATCTAAACATCAGCCCTCTGAATCTAATTGAAAATTATACTCAACAACAGCAACATATGTACACTTCAAGTACACCAAGACAGACCATATTCTGGACCATAAAACAAACTTAATAAATGTAAAATAATTGAAATCACACAGCATATGTTCTCTGACCATGAAGGAATTAAACTGGAAATCAGGAATAGAAAGGTAACTGGAAAACCTCTAAATATTTGGAAATTAAACAACACAATTCTAAATAATTCATGCACCAAAGGGTCTTATCAAAAGAAACTAGAAAATATTTTGAACTGAATGAATATGAAAACACAACAAATGAAAATTTGCTGGATGAAGCTAAAGCACTGCTTGGAAGGAAATTTATAGCATTAAAATGCTATTACAAGATGTATGAAAAGAAGATCTCAAATCAATAATGTAAGCTTCTACCCTAAGAAACTAGAAAAAGAACACACTAAACCCAAAGGAAACAGAACAACTTAATAATGATCAGAAATCAATGAAACTGAAACAAAACAAAAATGAATGTGGGAGACTTGGGTTCAATCCCTGTGTCGGGAAGATCCCCCTGGAGGAGGAAATAGAAACCCACTCTAGTATTCTTACCTGGAGAATCCCATGGACAGAGGAGTCTGGCCGGCTACAGTCCATGAGGTTGCAAAGAGTCAGACACAACTGAGAGACTAACACTTACTTACTTACTCTGAAACCAAAAGGGTGTTCTTTGAAATGATCAAGAAAATTGCTAACTTTCTCGCAAGAATGACCAAGATGACAACTGGTTTGTGTATTATTGTTCAGTGGAAGGTAGAACTTTTGAGGATGAAATTGAACTATTTGGCTGATGCTATTTTTTCCAAACAATGTGCAGAACCAGCAGTATGGCTTCTCTTGAATGCTAATATTAAAATGCCAAGTAGAGAAATAAAGATGGAATTGTTATTCAAGTGGTAAACAGAAATGTAAATGTTAAGTTGAAAAACTCTCTGCCTATATATATTGGAAAAAATGAGAAAGCACTATGTTCAGAACAGAACACTAAGGTTGTGGCCAAGGACCCCTTGAGAAGGAGATTAGTACGGGTGTGAAATCAGACTTAATTAGGCACCCAAGCAGGAAACAGCCAATTTGAACTGAAAGAAGAAGACTGTCAGTTTTCTTAGAAGACTTTTTACAGGATGGGACCATAACCTATTCAGCTGGGAACTTGGGACATTCTTCAAGACATGAGAACAAGGACACCAAAGGCGACTCTGAAATCATGAAGGCTCCCCCCCAGTTTCCAAAGAGGAGGCTATTACCTGGGTTTCAACAGGCCTGACAAAGACTCCCAGTCCAAAGCCATGGGGGCCAGGCCAGTATCTCACTAGTATGTGAGATTTCATACACTAAATGATTATTTAATAATAAATGCTTTGCCACTGATTATCAAATTAATATATTTAATTAAATGCTAAATATTTAATATGTAAATGGGCAATTTTTAAAAATATTCTTTTTTCTTTCTGGCCACATTGTACAGTATGTGGGATCTTAGTTCCCAACCAGGGATTGAATCCGTGCCCCCAGCACTGGAACCATGAAATCTTAACCACTGGACCACCAGGAAGTTCCAGAATAGACAAAATATTTGAACAGATACTTCACCAAAGAAAACATAGACAGCATATAAGCATATGAAAAGATCTTCAATATCATTAGTTATTACAGAAATGCAAATTAAACCCACAAAACGCTATCACCACACAGCTATTAAATGGCTTAAAAAGAGAAGAGAGGTAAAGAAGGAAGGAAGGAAGGAAAGAAAGGGAAAGAGGGAGCAAGGAAAGCAAGTGAAACACAGAAAGAAGGGAACACAAAAACTGTCAAGAATAGGTGTGAATGAGGCTGCAGAGCAGCTGCAGTCCATACACTGCTTGTTGGAATGCAAAACAGCACAGCCACTATGGAAAACAGTCTGGCAGCTTCTTGCAGAATTAAACATAACTTACCATAGGACACAGCTATCTCACTGAGTCAGACTCAAAAGGCTACATGTGACATTCTGGAAAAGGCAAAAAATGTCAACAAAGACTAGATCAGTGGCTGTCACAAGTTAATGGTGAGAAAAGAGTATGACTACAAAGCAAGAAGGAAATTTTTTTTTCTTGAGCAGGTGAAGGAACTGTTCTGTACTAACACTGTGGTGTTACATCACTGTGATTACATCACTCCAAGTATATGCCAAATCTCATTTATACCCCAAAGTGTGAATCCTACTGTATGTAAACTAAAATAAATATACAGCAGAAAACATTAATTGGTTGGTCTTAAATGTAACTATTTTTACTCACATATGGTATTGTATCATCACTCAATATACAGTCACCAAGTTTTGCAGATCTTCCAAATGCTGACATCTTTGTAACATTGCATTTCAAGCAGTCTCTAGTAATTTCAGTGTGGAAATAGAAACTGAACATCTCAGTCTAATGAAAACAGTTTGGGCCTTACGAACTCCCTAAGGTCCACTCTAGGAACGCTGTTGCTGTTGTTACTGTTGTTCAGCCGCTAAGTCATGTCTGACTCTTTGCGACCCCATGACTATAGCCCACCAGGCTCCTCTGGGTTCCTTGCCACTGAACCACCAGGGAAGCCCCTAAAGAGAACTGCTTATCTAAATGTGGGAAAAACATCAAGCCAAACACCTAAAAATAAGCTCTTCCCAATCTACTTTTATAAATTCATTAGGTTTATCTATATATTAATGACACTAAGTCATGCTAACAATCTTCATATTGTACAGGATATGTACACATTGAGAAGGGGTAATGTTTGTTACATATGTTTGAGTGCTCAGTCACTTCAGTCGTATCCAATCTTTGCAACCCCATGGACTGTGGCCCGCCAGGCTCCTCTGTCCATGAGATTCTACAGGCAAGAATACTGGAGTGGGTTGCCGTGCCCTCCTCCAGGGGGTCTTCTGGACCCAGGAACTGAACCTGTATCTCCAGCACGGGCAGGCGGATTCTTTACCACTAGCGCCACCTGGGAAGCTCTTGCTATGTGTATGTGAAGTGTGAAGTGAAGTTGCTAAGTCATGTCCAACTCTTTGCGACCCCATGGACTGCAGCCTACCAGGCTCCTCTGTCCATGGGATTCTCCAGGCAACAGTACTGGAGTGGGTTGCCATTTCCTTCTCCACTATGCTACTGCTAAGTCACTTCAGTCGTGTCCGACTCTGTGCGACCCCATCCTTGGGATTCTCCAGGCAAGAACACTGGAGTGGGTTGCCATTTCCTTCTCCAATGCATAAAAGTGAAAAGTGAAAGTGAAGTCGCTCAGTCATGTCTGACTCTTCGCGATCCCATGAACTGCAGCCTGCCAGGCTCCTCCGTCCATGGGATTTTCCAGGCAAGAGCACTGGAGTGGGGTGCCATTGCCTTCTCCTGCTATGTATATAGATCATGATAAATACAGATCATGATAAATATAGATCATGATAAATATGACCATTTGGGGGAAGCCAGGTATAATTTCCAAGGAAAAAGTAAAGAACCAGCTAGTGATTCTAAAGGGAAATCTGCCATGCTAATACAAATGCAACTTTAGAAATCTACTGTACTTTAGCACATAACTTGACAACTTCCTGTTTCTGATAAAAATCAGCAGAGTGACAATACCCAAGTGACTAGCTCCGGAAGTCAGGCTGGGCTACAGATCTCTCAGTAAACAATGAAGAAGGGGAAATCCCCAAATAACTAACTTCAATATGTTCATCCTGAAAGACTCCCAGTATGTCTAGGGGGGTTACTGGGATGATACCCTTTTCCCTACAGACTAAAACCTGAGAACATGTATACTCAGAGTAACCATCACCACGTGGAACCTGGCAATGAAGCTGAGAGGCAAATAAAGATTAGGTTTCATTTTTTGAGTCTCTAAACCTAATCATTCTTCTATCTAGAATCTCTCTCTGAATTTTTCATTTCACAAGCAAAAAAGTACCTTTCTGTTAAAGACAAACTAAAAGGATCAACATATAAGAATGATAGGCATCTGAACTGACAGGAAAAAAAAGTATTAAATTTAAAGGAGAAAAGAATAGTGTAAGAAAGAAGACTTCAGATGGAAGAAAAATGAACAAAAACAAGAAGATAAAAAGCCAGACGAGGATTAACGCTAACACTAGCAAGCACAGACACTTTCAGATTTACCGACTGTGTGTGTGGGCACTGCCGCAGGCTAGTGACGGCCAGCACCGAGTGCTATGAGGTGCGGACCAAACCGCTGACTCGTGTCGGTGTGCGACAAAACCCACCACAACACGGGAAAGTAGTCAGCCTCCAGCTAATAAAAATAAACGAAAAAATAAAAAATTAAAAAATAAACAACCAGATCACTGATTTTACCAAGCTTTCACTTGTAAACATTTGCCAGGTTTTTGTTTTATTTTGAGGTCCTACTGTGAGACAAGCACAGTGTCAGTGAACCAGCTTATAAAACTAAAGCTGTCCCGGAAGAGCTTACAGACTAGTGGGAAAAGTTTTACTTCTTGTTACTATTATTTTACCTATAACGCTGACTTATCTTAAACACATTTCACTTCCAGTCAGCATCACAAACTATGCCAACTGCATGCATAAATTAGGTCCAGTATGTTGCTACTGTTTATACATTTATCTGGGCTTCCATGGTGACTTAGCCTCTCTTTTCACTTTATAAACTCTTAGCTGCCAGAACATACCTATTTTAAAATGCAATATAAAAACATATGGCCTGTCTTGAATTCCAAAGGCCTAAAAAACAAAAAATATAATGGTCCTAAGAAGGCAAGCTTGGTATCAGGTTAAAACAGGACAGATCCAGAGGAGCAGCGTAACAAGTTAATACTTACTAGTTCTAAGACAGAGGCTGTACATTCTGGCTTCATTCTCCTCACACAGGGTAATGCGAAAAAGGAAACTACTAATAGCTGGAGGAGAGCTTTTCTACTCCATGAGTCATCCATCCTGGAGGTGCTGGTAAATACAAACTATCTTCCTGAGACATGGAAGGAGGCATTTTACTCAGCCTTGTCTGCTCTAACCCCTAACTGCTGGGGGAAAAGACTCTCAAAAAGAAACATGTTCTTTTTCCAAGAAGAATGGAGTTGAACTAGCTGACTCCGCCCTCAAAAACAAAAAAGGAGTCAGAAAGAGACCAGTTTTACTTGACTATGACAGTAAAACACCTGATTTATCTCATGTCTTTTTTACACTTATCTCTCAACTTCCTCCACATTGGTATGTGCGCTGTAACACAGAAGAAATGAGGATTGTCTATAGATTCTCTAACTCTTCAGCCAAGCTTGAGAGAATCCCAGGTGGTTGTGTAGGTGAACACAATTTTAGAAGCACAAAGGAAAATCTACACTCTCTGATTCAAGGGAAAAGAATTGGAAACAGTCCAAGCCTGACAACAGTACACCCTACACTGTTCTCAGAAAGTGAAGCCATGCTCCACAAGTGCTCACAAACTGTGAGATAACTGTATACAGACGGCTAGGTCTTAAGGGACAATTCTCTTCTACCATCCCCCCACCTAGCTTCCTCAGGCTATCCCTCATTGTTGGGCTGGGAGGTACCTCTTAGTCTTATTTCACATTTTAAATCATGTTCATATATTACGCTGATAAATGAGGATCTTGCAAGTGCAAGGTCTGCACCTAAGAATGAGTACTTCCTTCAATTCTGTGTCCTAGGCAACTTAGTTGCTTGTCTCACCATAGTTCCAGTCCTGCTTGACTGCCCTGTGAATAAAACGTGCTTATAATACATTCAATTTCCTTTTTAACCACACACTTGGGTTCTAAACATTGCTCAGTCATTAGCTATGACTCAGGGAATGTCACATCAACCTCCAGGAAACTCCATTTCCTTATCTGTAAAATAAGGGAACTGAATAAGATAAAATCAAAGTCTTTTTCTAAGCATCAAAATTATGACCTAAGTTTCCCCTTAAATTTTATGGCCTAAACAAGACCATATTTATCTTGGGTTTTTAACTTTTTTTCACTGTATTAACCACCTCAGTATTCCACTCCTTACTCTTTAGTATACTCTAATTATTGTACGTCTTAAAGTGTCACTTGAAGTTGTACATATTTCCAAGAGTATGGAACACACAGCACATAGGAATGTACAGTATAAATAAGGTTTAGATTACATCATCACTTTTACCATATTTATGGTAAAATTTACCAACCATATTCTCCTGACATACACCAAACTCGTGGTCACCTGAAATTCCAGCCTATTTAACATGCAATTAATCATAACATTTAGGCATCTTTCACATTAAACTGCTGCACTTAATTCTACTTTCCCCTCAAGGCCTCCATGTGTAATTTTCATTCCAAAATAGATTTAGGACTTCACTCAGAGGTCACCTCACATTTGCCAGAATGGCTATTATCAAAAGGACAAATAATTACTGGTGAAGATGTACAGAAAATGGAAACCTTATGCACTTGTTGGTAGAAATGTAAATTGGTACAGCCTCTACAGAAAACAGTATCAAGGTTCCTCAAAAACCTACAAATAGAACTACTATATGACCCAGCATTTTGACTACTGGGTATTTACCTGAAGTAAATCAAAACACTAACTTAGAAAGATATATACATCTCTGTGTTGACTGCAGCATTATTACTATTATTTTTTGCAGCATTATTTATAAGAGCCAAGATATGGAAACAAACTAAGTGACCAACAGGTGAGTGGATAAAGAAAATGTGGTATATATGTATGTGTACACACACACACACACACAAGAATATTACTCAGCCATATAAAAGATGAAATCTTGCATTTGCAACAACATGGATGGACCTAAGAGGGTACGATGCTAAGGGAAGTCAGTCAGACAGAGAAAGACAAATACTGAATGGTTTCACTTATGTGCAGACTCTAGAAAACAAACAAACCAACAGAACAACAGAAAAATACAGAAAGCAAACAGGTGGTTGCCAAAGGGGAGGGGTGGGGGGAACAGGAGAAGTGAGGGAGATTAAGAGGTATAAACTCTCAGTTACAAAATAAATGAGTCACAGATACGAAATATACAGTGTGGGAAATATGTCAAGAATTAATGTAATACCTTGGTATGGTGGCAGATGACAACGACTTATCACGATCATTTTGAAATATACAGAAATATGAATCACTATGCTGTATATCAGAAACATATAGTGTTGTAGGTCAATTATACTTCAAAACAAACTCATAGAAAAAGAGACCAGTTTTGTGGCTACCAGAGGGGTTGGGGGAGAGGGAATTGGATGAAGGCAGTCAAAAGGTACAAACTTCCAGTTAAAAGATAAATAAATACTAGGACATAATGTAAAACGTGATAAAGATAATTAACACTGCTGCAAGTTAAAGATGAACATTGTTAAGAGAGTAAATCTAAGAGCTCTCATCACAAGGAAAATTTTTTTTCTATTTTTTAATGTTGCATCTATATGAGATGATGGATATTCACTAAATCTACTCTGCTAATCATCTCATGATATATGTATGTCAAATCACTATGTTGTACACCTTAAATTTACATAGCATTCAATTTCAATTATATCTCAATAAAACAGGGAGGAAAGTTTAGGATGGTAAATCTTGTATTATATGCATTTTACTACAATATTAAAAATTTGGGGGCAAAGTTATATATTGGGTTGGCCAGAAAGTTCATTCATGTTTTTCTTGGTCAACACAATAGATTTAAACTTCCTAGGTCTAAATGTTTCCCTTTTTTTTTTTTTTATCATTTTCTGTTTAATTATTAAATTGTAAATGACCTGGTCTCCATGCTACAGCCACAGTAATCCGAGCTTTAAAGTTCCCTACTCAAAATCCTTCAATGCTTCCTCCTAGCCCTCAAAATAATAAAACCACCTTCATACAGACCTATCTTTCCATATTCTCACCTATGCTCCATCATAAAGGTCCATGTTCTGCTCTCCCAATTTGGCATCCTTTAAAGATGTTTGTCTCTGCATTGCTCCTTCTTTGGAACCTAAATTCAAGAGTCATTTCTCTTATCATCAGATAAGGCTGATTTAGGTGCCTCTCCACTGTGGTCCCAGGTGGCACAGTGGGAATCTGCCTGTCAATCAATGCAGGACACAGGTTCAATCCTTGGGTCGGGAAGATTCCCTGGAGCAGGAAATGGCAACCGGCTCCAGTATTCTTTTTTTTTTTTTTTTAATTTTTTATTTTTCAGTGGGTTTTGTCATACATTGATATGAATCAGCCATAGAGTTACATGTATTCCCCATCCCGGTCCCCCATCCCACCTCCCTCTCCACCCGATTCCTCTGGGTCTTCCCAGCCCACCAGGCCCGAGCACTTGACTCATGCATCCCACCTGGGCTGATGGTCTGTTTCACCACAGATAATATACATGCTGTTCTTTCGAAACATCCCACCCTCACCTTCTCCCAGGCTCCAGTATTCTTGTCTGGAAAATTCCTTGGACAGAGAAGCTTAGTGGGCTACAGTCTGATAGCTTATGGTGAACAGTGTCAGATTTGTGATCTCCGAAGATTTAACTTCAGGACCAGGGACCAGGCTTGATCACTCTGCTTTTGAATAGCAGAGTTTTATTAAAGTATAAAAAGGGACAGAGAAAGCTTCTGACGTAAGACATCAGAAGGGGGATGGAAAGTGCCGCCTCTTGCTAGTTTCAGCAAGCTGTTGCATGTCTGTTAGAAAGTCATTAATCAGATATGAGAGACACCTCAAGGCTGACAGAGTTTCAGCAGGCCCCTCTCCCACAATATGCATTTTTGAGATAGGATGGCATGAGGTGTGTCATCCCCCAGCCATAAAACAATTGATATGGGTACTGGTTTGTTGACCTATTATTAGACCAAGGTTTGAGAAAAGAAAAACTTAGTCTTAGGTGGAACCATTTTGAAGAAAGGCAAATTCCAAAGCAAATACACAGTTTCATTAACATAGCTTAAGAAAAACATTTCCATAGAGAAACCTCCTTTTAATTTTGTATGGAGAAGGAAAAAAAAAATCTGACACTTGTAGTTTGTTTCCTCCTGCCGCTTAAGAGAGAGGTAAAAAATGTCTGACACTTGCAGCCTATTTCCTCCGTTTGGAGACCCCTGGGCCTTCCTGCCTGTTACCCTCTCAAGTCCACGGGGGTCGCAAAACGTTGGACACGACTGAGCATGCACACAAGGCAGGCCACTGTGCCCTTACACATTTTTTATTTATTAAGGCACTGAGTGTCCTGTGACTGAAACAGGCTGCTTAAATAGTATCTCCCCACCCAGCAAGTTCTTAGATGAACTTGCCAAAGTCTCATTTCACTTTATATTCTTGGCACCTTAACAGAATACCATGTATGTGATAATTAAATTTACAGAACCAACATCATAAATTTAAGCTTCCTTCATATGGTATTCCATTCCTCAATACAAGTGCCCTTCCTCACTCAGCAAACTCCTGAATATCCTTTATGATCTCATTTATGGTTGTTTTTTTTTTTTCATTATTTCCCCATACATCTCTGAGCAGAGTTAGTCAATCCCTTCACTATGCATCTAACTTCTTCTCTTTATATACTTACGCTACGGAATCTGAAATCCTCTTGTACACAGTTCTTACAATTTCCTCCATATGGCAGGAACCATTAGTTGTCTGCCTTTTTGTTTTCTTCTTCCTAAATAATAGAACTCCCCAACTGAGCTCAGCACATGGCAATCACAATAAAAAATATAATGTCAATTTGGACTTAGCTTTGACCATTTAAGTTTTACTCTCAAGTAGCAGGCAGTTGGAGAAGGCAATGGCAACCCACTCCAGTTCTCTTGTCTGGAAAATCCCAGGGACGGCGGAGCCTGGTGGGCTGCCGTCTAAGGGTCACACACAGTCGGACACGACTGAAGCGACTTAGCAGCAGCAGCAGCAGGCAGTTGTAGTGCACCTCCCCATGACAAGTAAGGCAACCCACCCCTATGTCTGGTTTTACTCAGTATCCTTAGCTCTGGTCTACAGTATCAAGTGTGACTCTCAGTCTCTATGATCTTACAGGACACGAATTCAGGACCACCTCAACTATTTCCGTATCTAAACCCTGGTACAGCCAAGGCTTCGACCCCACTTTGCAAGTCTTACTTCTAATCTACTACTTACTCCCACATATAAATTCATCTCATTTTTTCAAACAAGGTTTTACTTTTTAAAATTCTTTTTATTTTATCTATCATTGGTTTTATAGACCAGGCATATATTACCCATTCTAAAAACTTAATCCAACCAATTATTAAAACTATATGGGTCCCTGCAGATACTGGTGAAGAAATGTTAGTATGGTAAAGCCAAAAGGCTATATAGGATATGCATGTACTTATTTTGTTATTAAAAAGAAACACATGCTAAATACAAAAATCTTACTAACTGTTTTTCGTTCCTCCCTTCCCCATCCCTTCCCTTCTTTTGCAGTTTTGAAGGGCAAAAGCTTCCAAATCTACTTTCAGAAATACCATCACTACTGAGATAAAAACAGTATTTATCACTGTTATCACCCAGTTCCCTAGCATATTAGGTACACAAGGATCTAGTGACTGAGGCTGATGCCACATGAGGATTTGGTATCTGAGGCAATGAGGTCAATACGTAATTCCATATTCCCACTTTGTTATAAACTGAGTTATAAGTAGTATTCAATTATCAACTCATCAAAAGACAGAAAAAGAGAAGTAAAAGTGGTAAACAAATCAATGAAAAATTCAGTCTACTAGATGTAAATGTGTTTAGCTCATTTCTAAGAAGTTATCAAATTTGATATAAAAATAAAATACAAAATTTAACTAAAAGCTGTTTATAGGAGAAACAGGCTGAAAATAAATTTTAGAATATTTTGGCAAACACTAACACAGAAAAAAGATGATGCAGAAATCTTAGTATCAGACAAAACAGTATTATGACAACATTAATAGGTATGGAGAGGTATGGTATGCAGTAAAAGAAGTATAAATAAACAGGAATTCCCTGGCTGTCCAGTGGTTAGGATTCAGCACTTTGAGCACTATCAGGGCCTGGGTTCAATCCCTGGTCAGGGAACTAAGATTCACAAGCTGCATGGGGTGGCAAAAAATAAAAAAGCATAAATAAACTAATAAAATGCATCAAAACTTTATTCATACCTCACTCTTAAGTAAGGCAAAACTAATATAATTATAAGAAAAAATCAATCTTCATCCACTGCATGAACTGCTAATTTACTTGTATTAAAAACTGATAAATCAGAATAAGTATATAGAATAGATCCACAAAACTATCAAGTTTAATCTAACGGTTATATAGAAAACTTTCCATTAAACAAAAATACAATGATATAATTATTTTCAAGTACACATGGAACTAAAAAATTGATTACAGAGTCACAAAAAACACAAAATTTCAAAGAACTTATGTCTAAGACTACCTTCTCCGACCACAATATTGAAATCATCAATAAAACATCTTTTAAATCTTTTAAAACTTAAAAATGGGACTCCAAAGGACTTCCCTGGTGGTCCAGTGGCTAAGACTCTGTGCTCCCAATGCAGGGGGCCCAGGTTCAATACCTGGTCAGGGAACTAGATCCCACATGCCACAACTAAGAGTTCACATGCATAACTGAAGACTCCATATGACACAACAAAGATCGAACATCCTTTGTGTCCCAACTAAGACCAGGTGCAAACAAATAAATAATTATTTTTTAAGAATGGATTCCTACACAAAAAATTTAAAAGAAAATCATAATAGAAATGATACAATAAGACCAGGCAACAATAGAAGTATTATGCTATCCAAAGGTAGATCTCAGCTTATAGTTTTAATGCATTTATTACCCTAGTAAGACAAAATACGCTTAATTAATACATTTTCAATTAAAAACTATAAAACAGAGCATAAATCTAAAGAAAGCAGAAATGCATTAATCATGTTTTAAAATTTTCTGTATCTTTTAATGGGCTTCCCTGGTGGCTCAGTGGTAAAGAATCCCCTTCCAAAGTAGGAGATGCAAGTTTGATCCCTGGGCTGGTAAGATCCCCTGGAGAAGGAAATGGCAACCCAATCCAGTATTCCTGCCTGGGAAAACCCATGGACAAAGGAGTCTGGCAGGCTACAGTCCGTGGGGTCAGGGTCGCAGAAGTCACTGGATACAACTCAGTGACTAAACAACAACATATCTTTTAATGCTCGGGTATGGCAGAGCCTTTAGGACCCAGGGAAGGACTGGCTCTCCAAGGATTACCTACCTAATCCCTAGAGATAGCAAATAAACACAGAAGCACATCTTTGATGTACAACACTGAACCCAGGACCCATATCGCCAACCATTTCCATCAAAAAAACACTCTCATATACCAAGCCAGTATTCTCCCTGCCCTAAACCACTCCAGGGCCACTACGAGAAACAACTGAAGACCACCCCTCTCACCTGGAGTTATAAACTATTCAAACTATCCAGTTCCAAACTTGCTCAAGTTTGCCTACCCTGCTTCAACCATGCTTTCTCTCAGAAATCACAATAAAGGCTCCATACAGCACTACCATCCAATGGCTTAACAATGTTTGCTTTACCAAAATGCGATCCCTCTTAACATCACCTCAAACCAAAAGACCTGCTTAACAGTTAAGGAAAAATAGTATTAATAATAAGCATCCACTGCTCTTAGCACATATCACATCATCAGGAAATCACCAGATTAACAAAACAATGGAATGGCATGTTACTCAGCTGAACAGTCACCCTGCTAGTCTTCCAGGATGCAGTATATGCACTGAACCAGTGACTAAGGTGTTGTATCTCTTATTATCCAGAATATGGATGTGTGCTCAGTCACTCATTCGTGTCCGACTCTTCACAATTCCATAGACTGTAGCCCACCAGGTTCCTTTGCCCATGGAATTTCCTAGGCAGGAATACTGGAGCAGGTTGCCGTTTCCTACCCCAGGGGATCTTCCCAAGCCAGGGATCGAACCCACATCTCTTGCATCTATTGCACTGGCAGGCAGATTTTTAAAGAATGCACAAGTCCAGAAACCAAAAAGTAAAAGCTGGACTCTTTTTCACCATCAATCCCAGTAACTCACTTGTGGAATCTGGATTTCCCATACCCATAATTCAAAAGCTCTCTTGTACTAGAGGTTCTGAGGGTAATACTTGCACCAGAAGATACAATAAGGGTTCCACTGAGCCTAAAAGCTACAACCATGGAAATCAAAGAAAGAGAAGCTTCAAAAGGAGGAAGGCAAGAAGCACCTTCTTGATGCAGGGCCTTTGTATGCGTATTATCGGTTGGAATGTTCTTCTCCACTTTACTTAATTTCAACTTATCCATCCAATTTCCAAGAAAGTGGAATTCCCTTAGAAAGACCATCCCCAACTCCTGAATGTTAGGCCTAGTCGCTCTCTCCTTTTATATGTGCTCATGGTCCTGAAAATTTTCTACATAACTGTTATCACAATTGTGTTGGTTGAAATGTGACTAATGTAAATATAACTCTACTAACTGAAATGTAATTAGATGAACTGGCATTTTAAAAAAGCTACAGCCACTACTTGGGCACTGTGGGCTCCTCATGTTGAAAGAACAGCAGACAAAGAAAGGAATAAAATATACTAGCTGTGACAACGGACTCTGAATATCATTAGGAGTTGCACACAATGGAGGTAGGAAGCAGTCTGTCTGAAACCTTTTTCCATGCTTGAGACTAACAAAGGAAACAGGAAATCGAAGCACCCATGGCCCAAAAAGAGTAAGACCATTAAGGACTCAAGTCCCTCAGGTTTGGAAGGGTAGGGACTTGAGGTCACAAGCCACCTATAGCAGCTGAACTGCTGGCCAGCATAAGGAAAATCTAGAATGGGTGGTGGAAGAGGAAAACGACTGAATAGTAATCCTTGCTTCAAGACCAGCTGCAGCAGCCAGTACCAAGGGCATGCATCAACAACCCTTTGTAAATTTCTGTTGAGAGTTCAGTGACTTGGTGAAGGATTAGAATCAATGCTTGGTCCAAATAGATCTGCAGCCCTTCTTGGTAGCTCAGTGGTGTGAAGAATTCATCTGCCAGGAGACATGGTTTCGATACCTGGGATCAGGAAGATCCCGAAGAAGAAAATGGCAACCCACTCCAGTACTCCTGGCCTGGGAATCCCATGAACAGAGGAGCCTGGCAGGCTGCAGTCTATCAGGTGGCAAAGAGATGGACACGACTTAGCAACTGAACAACAACAATCAGATCTGAGCAGAGTAAGAGGGACATTTATGGTAATTTGTTACACAGTGAGAGCCTAAAACAGCTAGAATTGAAGGCGAGGCTGGAAGCAAGGTGTAGAGTCTATCAGAAAAATTTTCATCTTCATGCGGTCCAATTCTCCTTTGATTCTACCTGTATTAATTTTCCTAATGCCATGTTAACAAACTGCCATATATTTAGTGGCTTAAAACAATACCAATTTATCTTAAAAGTTCTAGAGATAAGTTCAAAATAAGTTTTACAAAGCTGAAATAAAAGTCTGCATTTCTTCAAAAAGTTCAAGGGGAAAATCCATTCCTGTCCATTCCAACTTCTAGAAGCTTCCCATATTCCTTGGCTCCTAGCCAGATCATTGTGATGACCTCTGTCTCCACTGTCATATTTATTTTTTGAAATGAAACAGTCAAGTTTATTGAAATTCTTCAAAATGTATACTTAATATGTTGTTTCTAAAATGTTTCACCTTCATATAATTTTTATTTCACCTTTCTTTTTATTTTACAGTTTTTTCCATTTTTTTCCTCTGTCTAAAACTGACACTCCTACTTCCTCTTATAAGGTTCCTTGTGATTACACTGGGTTCACCCAGATAATCCAGAAAAAAATCAACCTATATCCAGAGTTCCTTCTGCCATGCAACGTAACATACTCATAGGTTTAGAAGATTAGGATCTTTGGGAGACCATTATTCTGCCTACCACACTAGGCATAAGCCAAGGCCAATAGTTACGGGTAGGTTCTGACTTACTTCCCCCACAATATTCACTGTGATTCATTTTGTGACCCGAGGCTTCTTTAAAGCCATGGAGACACCACTAAAATAGGGAGGCAGCCCTAAAATAGGGGAGGGAAGGAGAAAGAATCTACTCCCCACTGAAGCAACTGTCTATTGGTGGAGAACAAAGACAGATGGTGTGATACAGTTCACTCCTGACCATCCCTGAATCGACAAACTGAGAAGCATTAAGATCCTCAGAAGCTCCCGCTGGGATTGAGTCCTAATTGTCACATCGCTTAGCAATTCAATAACACACACTTATATCACCTTTTCTTTTATTTCATTCACCTTAGTCCTTTGCTCTTGTTCCCTAAGATCATCTGCCAAATACATTACCTACATGCAACTCTGCTTTTAGATTGTTCTAGCGGAGAGGATGAGGAAGAGACCTGGTTAAGGCAGTCAGTCATGTACAGAGTTTTAGACACAGAAAAGGGAAACAAAAACTATGCATAAAGGAGGGTGTCAAGTGTTGAGATTACCACTGTATAACGTGGACTCAAATTTCTTAATTTCTCTGTTTTATCACCTGTAAATGAATGATTTGACTTCCCAGATTCTCTATAATTCCTTTCAGTTTGAAACTTTTATGATACAACAAACAACATTATGGATTGGTGAAAGGGGGGCAGTAGATAGGCAGAACTGAGAAATTACACCAAAGAGGCCAAACTAGAAAATATTGAAACAAGCCAGTCAGAAGGAAATACAGTGTGAATTCAAGAAGCCATGGAGAAATTAGAACACTTATACATTGCCACTTTGGAAAATAGTTTTGACAGTTCCTTGAAAAGCTAAATATAGTTAGCATATAACCCAAGAATTCCATTCCTAGTTACAAACACCAATCTATATTCACATAAAATTTATACAATGAAGCTGAAGCCTTACCTTACACCATATACACAAAACAAAAGAACCCAAAATGAATCAAAGACCTAAATGGAAGAACTAAAACCATAAAGCCCTTAGAAGAAAACAGGATGAAAGCTTCACAACATGGCAGCAATTTCTTGAATCTAACACCTAAATCACAGGCAACACAAGAAAAAGTCTACAAACTGGACTTTAACAAAATTAAATTCTTTGAGCATCAAAGGAATCCATCCTGGCATAGGAGATAATATCTGCAAGTCACATATCTGATAAGGAATTGACACCCAGAATATACAAAGAACTCTTACAAGTGAATAACAAAAAAAAACCAAGCCAATTTAAAAACGTGCAAAGAATCTGAATAGACACTTCTCTAAAGAATATATACAAATGCCAACAAGCACAAGAAAAGAAGTTCAACATCACTAATCATTAGGAAAATGCAAATCAAATAAAATCTGCCACTGGTTTAAAACTCAACATTCAAAAAACTAAGATCATAGCATCAGGTCCCATCACTTGATGGCAAATAAATGGGGGAAAAAATATAAACAGTGGCAGATACTATTTTCTTCAGTTCTAAAACCACTGCAGACAGTGACTGCAGCCATGAAATTAAAAGACACTTGCTCCTTGAAAGAAAAGCTATGACAAACCTAGACAGCATATTAAAAAGCAGAGACATCACCTTGCCAACAAAGGTCCATGTAGTCAAAGCTATAGTTTTCCAGCAGTCATGTACAGATGTGAGAATTGTACCATAAAGGTGGCTGAGTGCCGAAGAATTGATGCTTTTGAACTGTGGTGCTGGAGAAGACTCTTGAGAATCACGTGGACAGCAAGGAGATCAAACCAATCAATCCTAAAGGAAATCAACCCTGAATATTCATTGGAAGGTCTGATGCTGAAGCTGAAGCTCCAGTACTTTGGCCACCTGATGCAAAGAGCTGACTCTTTGGAAAAGCCCTTCATGCTGGGAAAGACCAAGGGCAGGAGGAGAAGGGGCAACAGGCTCTGGGACATAGTGAAGGACAGGGAAGCCCAGTGTGCTGCAGTCCACTGGGTCACAAAGAGTCATGTGTAACTTAGTGACCGAACGAGATACCACGACCTCACACTCATTAGGATGCTAATCCTATCAAAAAACTGAAAATAACAAGTACTGGTGAAGACATGGAGAATTCAGAACCCTTGTGCATTACTGGTAAGAAAGTGAAATGGTACAGCCACTGCAGAAAAGTTTGGGGTCCCTTAAAAATTGAAAATATAATCAAACAACTCTACTTCTTGGGATACACTCAAAAGAAATAATAGCACAATCCTGAATAGATATTTGTACACACATATTCACATAGAACTATTCACAATAACCAAAAAGTGGAAGCTACCAGAGTCCATCAACAGATGAATGGGTAAATAAAATACGATATATACAATCAATGGAATATTACCAGCCTTAAAAAATGATGTGCTACAATGTGAAGACATTATGCTAAGTGAAATAAGCCAACCACAAAAGGAAACTGTAAATGAGGTTCCTAGGTCAAATACGTAGAGACACAGTACGGTGGTCACCAGGGCAGGGGGAATGCGAGACTGAGAAGTTAGGTGTGTGATGGGCACCGAGTTCCAACTGAGGAAGATGGAACGCTCTGGAACTAACTGGTAGTGATGGTTGCACAACACTGTGAATATACTTAAAGCCAAAGAACAATACTTAAAAATGGTTAAAATGGTAAATTCTATGTTATGTATATTTTAACCATAATAAAAAAATTCATACATGAATGTTCCTAACAGTATTACCTAATAGACAAAAGGGAGAAACAACCCAAATGTCCATCAACTGATGAAAAAGGCTAAATCTGGTATATCCATACAATGGAATACTATTCAGTAATAAAAATAATAAAGTACTAATGAATTAACAAAGTACTAAATACATGTTATAACATGGATGAACCTTAAAAACATTATGAGAAGAAGCCAGCCACAAAAGACCACATAGTGTATGATTCCATTTATATGAAATGCCCAGAATGAACAAATCTAGAGACAGGAAGTAGATTACTGGAGAACTGGGGGTACGGTTGGTCAGACGGTGACAGCAGGAATGGGGTTTCTTTTCAGGGGTGGTATAAATGTTCTATGTGGTACTGGCGACAAAACTGTGACAGTACTAAAAGCTACTGAATTGGACATTTTATCTCAAGGTATTTTTTTTATTTCATTGGTGATCCACTGGTTTTTTAGTAGCATATTGTTAAGTCTCTATGTAATCATCTTTTTCTCATTTCTCTTTCTGTGACTGATTTCAGACTGGTACACTTTAAATAGGTGAACTGTATGTATAGGAACTGTATCTCAGTAAGCTTTTCTTTAAAATGTCAACAGGGCCCAGGGACTGACTGAGACTGTAAAATGAAGCAAAGGGATGAATAAAAGATGAACTACAAGAAAACAGAGACATCGCAGCTTGAATTCTAGCTCTGACACTTATTAAGTGTGTGACCATGTGCAAGTTACTTAAACTCTCTGTGCTTTGATAACATCTACTTACAGAGCCGTTGTGAAGATTAAACAAACTAATATGTAAAACAGTACAGTGCCTGCTACATAATCATCCTTTCCTGCCCTATCCCACCTAACTTAATGATAGTTATATCTGAATTTTATAAGGAAATTATGTCCATTCCAGGTAGCAAATGACCTAAAAGTCATCAATTACATGCTACTGGCAACACAATTTTCAACTGCTAATTCACTGCAAGTTGAAACTTGAGGCAAAGCAAAAGATAAACCTTTAGAAGCTCCATTCACCAATTATCTCTCAGCTTCCTTTTCTCTTCCCCTCCTTCACTTTATACACATCTTTCCTTGCCTCTCAGACTTTTTTCCTTACCCTTTATTCCAAACTACTACTCTTACTTACAGATTGCTATTGATCATGAAAAGGCAACAATAATTTACTTTTTTTCATAATAACACATGCAAAGATAAGAAAAGAAAAAAAAAGAGAAACTCGTCAGGCAAGCTATGGAACAATCAAACTGTTTGTTGGCAGCTAACCTGCCAAAAAAACCCCTAAACAAAAAGACAATTAAAAAAATGAATGCAGGAAAGCTCCCACACCTTTCCTCGTGGGGTCTCTTACTTGATATCTGGAGACAGAATCTTGTGGCAACTACATAAAAGGAATTGGAATTTCGTCACACTACCTCTAACTAAGTTCCACTACCAAAAGTCAAGTGCTCTTTGAAGTTAATACAATTTGACATATTAAACTACGCTTCCATTTTAAATATACCTTCATTTAATTTCAATGTTAAATAAGAATTTAATCTCAACCCAGTTTAAAGGACAATGCCTTTCAAAGAAGCACCTGCATTATAAATGCATCTGGAGTAAGAGTCAGTAAAAGGATGTGGTTAAGAAGCATGAACAGATGAACTGTCATTGTACTGCTATGATTCTGCATACTTTCAGGTCAGAAAATTCCTACTAAAAACACTTCAAAATAAATTCATAAATGTTATCTACAACATTTAAAAAGAAAGTACATCTAAAGAAAAGATGCTACAGTAAACGGAAAAGTCTTTTCTTCCTCTACAAACTACTTAATGTCTCCTTGATGCTTAACTGTATTGTTATTGAATTTCACTTCAAAACATTTATTGGGCACTTAAGGAAAAGAGCAAGTACACTAAGTGCTTTTAATATAATATGTTAATAATCCCCACCATGAGCTTATGAAGCAGACATTAATATTGCCATCACAAGGAATAGCCACACTAGCTGCAGTCAAGTTAAACTTCCTTCTTTCCTGAAATGCCTTGGCTTCCTTAACCCTGTATTAAGTTGGTTCTCCTCCTCCCTCTCTACCTACTCCTGATTTCCATATCTGGCGTCTCTTTTTTTTTCTTTTTCCCTTGCTCTTATCAGTATATACACTCTCAGTAGATCATCCATTTTCATGGCTTCATCTTACCACCTTAGTCAACTGATTCCCAGATCTAAAATTTCACCGGTGTGCTCTAATCCAAGTTCCTCAATATTTCTACATGAAAGTCTTGCTACCACGTCAAACTCAACACGTACCAATCCCAACCCATCATTAACTCCAAATGCCAGCCCTTCTATCCTCTCTGTGCTGAGTCATGTCCAGCTTTTCGCCACCTCATGGACTGCAGCCCCCCAGGCTCCTCTGTCCTCCTTACTCATCTGTAAATTACAAACCATTATCATTCCCTCTACCGAGACTCCCCACTTTAGACACACAGCAAGTTGCATTCATTTTTCCTTTCTTGTCCATCCTTTTCTGTTCCATTGGCACTGCCACCACTAAAATCCAAGCCCTCAGCAATTCACCTAAACTACCATTAGAAGTGTTTGTTATAATTAATTCACTCCAACCTCTCCATTTCAGTCTGACGGAATGACGAGAGTGCGCTAAGCACTGGCTGGATATTGGAGGGGTACAAAAGTGAAAAAGACATCTCTTGCTTTACTTAAAGCAAACATTTTTTTTTTCCAAATAAAATTAAGGATTGTGGTAAATGCTGTACAGATATAAACATAGTGCTGTCCTAAAAGATAGAGAATAGGAGAGCTATTTTTCTTTGGGATTTTAGTTAGAAATGGATTTTAAGCTGATAACAAAGATGAAAATGAGGAAGTTATCTAAATATTTAGAGTGCTTCAAGCAAAGGAAACTGCAAAACACACAGGTTCCAGCAAGAAAAATGTTTGGCATGTTATGGAGAATGACCTATTCTAATATAACGTGAGAATAATAAGGGGGAAGTGGTACAAAATAAGGTTGGAACAGAAATAGGCTAATTTTATTCTGTGGGTAATAAGTTATTAAAGGGTTTTAATCAGGGGCTGTGCTGTGCTGTACTCAGTTATGTCTGACTCTGCAACCCCATGGACTGCAGCCTGCCAGGCTCCTCTGTCCATGGGATTTTCCAGGCAAGAATACTGGAGTGCATTGCCATTTTCTACTCTAGGGGATCTTCCAGACTCAGGGATTGAACCTGCATTTCCTATACTGGCAGGCGTATCCTTTACCACTGAGCCACCCGGGAAGCCCTTAATCAGGGGAGTTCTAATCTGATACATACTGTGACAGAGACTGAAGAGCTACTGCTCATGAATATCTATGTTTTCTCATTAGTACAACAACTATTCAACATTTCTCAGCGGCCTCTGTAGTTAGGCGGAGTCATGGGACTCAGTTCTGACCAATGAAATGTGGGTGAAAGTGATATATGCCACTTTCTGAGCAGATCCCAGAATCTTCCTCCATACTTGCTCCCCTTTTCAAGACCATCTCAAAAGCTACATTGTGATGTGATGGTGATAACTTAAAAAGATACAGGAGCCTACACCTCTGAATTAACTGCATAGAGGTAGCCCCACTCCTCCTCTATTCACACAGGGGCTGCCCTAGCGGCTCAGTGGTAGAGAATTCACCTGCCAATGCAGGAAATATGGGTTTGCGTCTTTGGTTGGGAAGATCCCTTGGAGAAGGAAATGGCATCCCATTCCAGTATTCTTGCATGGGAAATCCCATGGACAGAGGAGCCTGGCAGGCTACAGTCCGTGGGGTCACAAAAGAGTCAGGCATGATTTAGTAACAGCTCCTCCAAAGTACATATACAGTAGACTGACGTGAGAAAGTAATATAAACTTCCATCATGTTAAGCCACTTAAGATTTGTTGCTTAATAGAGCTGTTAGCATATCACAATTAATACAGAAATCTTAAAAACCATTCTTTGACCACTGGTAAAAAATTAGTTAAAGGAAAAAATAAAACAGTAGAAATATAAACTGGTCCATTAGACTACTTAAGACTCACCAACAAAAATTTTAAATACAATACTTATACAGACATTTCTCTAAAGATAAAAGAAGGGAGAGACAGAGGATGAGATGATTAAACAGCATCACTGACTCAATGGACATGAATTTGAACAAACTCAGGGAGATAGGGAAGGACAGAGGAGCCTAGCGTTCTGCAGAGAATGAGGTAGGGTCGCAAAGAGTCAGACAGGACTTAGTGACTTAACAACAACAACTAAATATATACAAATGACCAACATGCACATGAAAAGGTGCTCAACATCATGAATCATTAGGAAAACAACTATCAAAACCACAATGAGGTGTCACCTCATATCCATTAGGATAGCTACTATCAAGAAAGGAGTGAAGGGAGGGAGGAAAGATAGTTCCTCAAAAGAAAGTGCTGCAGTTCCTCAAAAAACCAGAGAATTATCATGTGGTCCAGCAATTTCTGAAGAGACTTGAACAGGCATTTGTACATTCATGTTCACAGCATTATTTATAATAGCCGAAAGTGGAAGCAAACTAAGTGTCCATCAACAGATGGATAAACAATATGTAGTATATATAGTCAATGGAATATTATCAGCCTTAAAAAGGAAGAAAATTTTGCACATGAAGACCATGCTAAGTGAAATAATGCAGCCATTAAAAAAAAAAAAAGCCAGTGATTCCACTTACATGAGAGCAAACAAACAGAAAAAGAACCAGAAAGGAGAAAGGTGGGTGCCAGACATTGGGGGAATGGGAGAATGGCAAGCTGTTTAGTGAGTGCAGTGTTTTGTTTTTGCAAGGCAGAAAAGTTCTGGAGATTGGTTGCACAACGTGAATTTACTTAACAATACTCAACTATATACACTTAAAACTGGTTAGAAAGGTAAATTTTGTTATGTGCATTTTACCACAATTTTTTTTAAAGATATGAATCATTACATGGCATACCTGAAACTAATAAAATGTTAATCATATCTCAAATAAATACTGACAAGAGTCCAAGTGAAATGATGATGGTGGCTTGGTAGCCTGGACTTTAATGTTATGGTGACTGTGTAGATAAAGAATAGAAGAATTCAAGATGTATCTGGAGTTCGAAGAGACAGGAAGGATTAGAAGTATGGGAGGTAAAGAAAGCAAGCTACTGGGTGAATGGCAATACCATTTAATGAAATGAAAAAGGAATGAACTAATGGAGGAAAGAAGGGAAAGGGTGCAATTTAAGAGTAAGAAATCAAGAATTCATTTTGACTGTTTTAAGTTCAAAATCTCTAAGATATACAAGTGGCAATAGCAAGGAAACAGTTTGATATATGTGGCATACTGTATTTTCCAAAGATGGTTGAAACAGTATTTTTCAATACTGCATGATTCTCTATGATTTAGACACCACCTCTTAATGGGGGGGAGGGAGGAGGAGACAGTCAATTTCCCTAGCCTTGAACACTGGTACACTTATTACTATGCAGAAGTGAAGCTACGTGACTTCCAAGGCTGTCATAATAAAAACTGTCAGAGCTTCTGCTGGACACTCTAAAAATGCCTGTTCTTGGAGTCCAGCCATCATGCTATGATGAAGCCCAAACAGCCCTAGGTAATAGGAGAGGAAACAAGGTCCCCAACCCATAGCCAGCCACAGAACTCCCAATCAACTATTATCAACTTGTCAGCAACATGAATAAGCCACCTTTAGATGATATCTCATGGAACAGAGACAAGTCATCTCTACCCAAATCCTGCCTAAACATGGACCTATGAACAAAATAAAATAATCATTGTTTTAAACCACTCAGTTTTGGAGTGGCATTTACAAAGTAATAGATAATGGATATAATATATGACTCTGGACCTTGGAGCAGAGGTCTTGCATAGACATAAATTTATGAGTCAACCACATACCAATACTATGTATAATCACACGACATGATTAAACTAAGGGTCAGTACAAGAAAAGTAATTTCAGAATGGAGCTCTAAACTCCAGTTCTTAAAATGAAGCTCTTAGGCTTCAACTAAGTAAGCAAAAGACATCACTAAATCAACTTCAAATTCTTTGCCGACTGCCTAAATTAAGAGATACAGACACAAGGTATTCTAACAGTTTCATTGTCATAAAACTACAAGGGCCTTCTCAGCCATTCAAATCCAGACTCACTGCTCTTTCACTTAGCAATCAGTTAGCATTAAGGGAATTCTCTTTATCACCTTAAGGATCCCACGTGTCCCTTTAGAATTTTATTTCCTGCTTCTATATTGCTCACCTTCTTCTCTCATTGACGTTTACTCCTTCCTTTTGGTGGGTGGAGCAAATCACACAATAGCATTAGTGAGGAAGAGAAATGTTTGGAAACCTTGCATGACTCAAAATGTCTACATTCTATACTTGTGCGCAATAATTTGGCTGGATAAAGGATTCTAGCTTGGAAATAATTTTCCTCCAGAATTTGAGGGCATTGCTCACTGTCTTCTGACTTGAGAGGTTGCAGTTGAGAATACTCAATCTCTGAAGTTGATAGACCCATTTCTCCCCCTCTGGAAGTTTACAGATATTCTTTGGCCCATGTATTCCAAACTTTCACAATAACATACTTCAGTGTCTGTTGGTTAGTAAGCTATTGTCCCAGAGTTCAAACCTACTCTTCACCAGTCTGCTCCGTAGGGGCTGGAACCCTGAAAATCACATTTCTTTGCTAGCTGGCTTCCTGTTAAGACTCTGCCCAAGGGGACACTAGCAGGACACTGGAAGACTGAAGGAGGAAATAGGGAGATACTCCTTCAGCTCAGTATCAACTGTCAACCTTAACTCTGGCAATAGCAATTACTCTACTATCAGCAACTGGTTTCGGTTAACAAGTTTTATGTTTCTCCTGCCATTTCCAGATCAACCTCATCAAGTCTCCTAAAATATTTTTACTTCCTGAGCACACAGCGATTTCTTAGAAGTTTGAGTTCCAGTGCCTCAGGGTCACTCTTCAATATTTCTTATAATTCCAATCTCTTTGTTCTCCCAAACCTAAGGGCAGGCTAGAAATTACTTCCTACAGTTAATTATCTTTGTGATATCTGAAAGTTCCCTTTTTGCCTTTTCAGCCCTCTAATTACCTAGTCTATTAGTTTCTGAGGGCGGCTGTAACAAAATAACACAAACTAGGCTGGCTTCCAACAGAAATCCTTCTCACAGCTGTGGAGGCCACAAGTCTAAACTCAAAGTATTGGCCTGCTCTGTCTGAATGTACTAAGAAGCATCTGTTTCAGGACTCTCTCCTAGCTTCTACAAGGCAGGCATTCCTTGGCTTGTAAGCCATCTTCCCTCTATGCATACCTGTGTTCGGATTTATGTCTAAATTTCCCAACTGTTTTTAAAGAACACAAGTTGGGACTTCCTTGGTAGTCCAGCGGTTAAGACTTTGCCTTTCTGTGTAGGGGCGCTGCTTCAATCCATGGTCGGGAACTAAGATTTCACATGCTTTGCAGCCAAAAATCCAAAACATAAAACAGAAGCAATATTGTAATAAATTCAGTAAAAACTTTAAAAATAGTCCACATCCAAGGAAAAAAAAAATCTTAACACCAGTCATACTGGCTTAAAAAACACTCTATGACCTTACCTTCTTACTTGATTACCTCTGAAGCCTCTTTTCAAGGACACATTCTGAGGTACTGTAGGTTGGACTTCAATATCATTTTGCAGGGATACAACTCAACCCATTACGTATGGCTAAACAATTCTTTGTATTATAAAATTCTGTTATAAGTAGTACGGTCTTCATTTTCCTGACTAGACACTGATTCCAAGTACGTTTATCTTTTTTCATTCATTTTCCTTGAGTACTCAGAGGATCTCTCACAATGCAAAATGATGTTCCTGAACTCTCTGGGTGTTTTTTTTTTAAATATTTCATGAATATTTCTTCTCTACACTGTTCTCTTGCCAGCATTTTTGTTACTTGGAAGTTGATCTCCTGGACCGATTTTTGAATTGTATTGCTGTTTTCTTTTAATCTGTTTTCCATCTTTTCCTCTACTTTATCCAAGGTCTACTCTAGGGCTTCCCTGGTGACTCAGACAGTAAAGAATCCGCCTGCAATGCAGGAAAGTTGGCTTCAATCCCTACGTCGGGAAGATCCTCTGGAAGAGGGCACACAACCCACTCCAGTATTCTTGCTGGAGAATCCCCATGGACAGAGGAGGTGGACAGTCCATGGGGTCACAAAGAGTCAGACAGGACTGACTGACTTGCACTTGCTTCTACTTTAACTTCTATTCTTCTAGAGTGTTTTCTTCTTGCTACTACCCTCTAATTTTCAAGAGCTTTTTTTTTTTTTCTTTTTGCTCTCATTGCTCCAAATTCTTTTTTTCTATTTGTTTTGGTCTCCTGTATTAAAAAAGTTTTTCTCATTAACCTGGTAATCCTTGATTTGTTCATATTTAAAAATTGGGCCCTAAAAACTGACTGTGTATAATTTAAAGAGTTTTTCTTCTTGGTTCTAACCAAGAATCATCCTCTAAGTCAGCAGTCCCCAACCTTTTTAGCACCAGGGACTGATTGCATGGAAGACTATTTTTCCATGGATCAGGTATAGTTTCAGGATTATTTAAGTGCATTACATTTATTGTGCACTTTATTCCTATTATTATTACATCAGCTTCACCTCAAATCATCAAGCATTAGATCCTGGAGGCTTGGGACCCCTGCTCTAAGTTCCTACTTGACTGTCAAGATTCTGGGCCCCCAAGAGAAGAGACTTCAATAAGGTTCTAACATTGAGCACATTTACATAATCCAAGTGTGTTCTCTGTAGGATACCTGGTCTTCAATTATATCTAGTATCTATTCCTCTCTGAGACACTGCATTTTATCCACTGTAGAGGATAAACCTTCAGTCTTCTGCTGAGGTAGTAAAGAGGGCAGTCACTTAGCTGTACAAATATATCTAGGCTCATGCTGCCTTTTTTTGTAATTAATAGCTTACTGAGATATAATTCAAATACTATAAAAGTGACCAATTTAAAGAATACAATTCAAAGATTTTAGTATATTCAGCTGTATAACCATCACAGTTTTAGAACATTTTCATTACACCAAAAAGAAATCTGTACCCTTGAGCAGTCATTTCTCATCTCCCTCTTATCTCCCCAATTCCCAGTCTTAGGCTACCACTAATTTACTCTGTATCTCTATAGATTTGTATTTTCAAGACATTTCATACAAAATAGAATCACAAAATATGCGGTCTTTTGTGACTGGCTTCTCTCACATAAGCATATTGTTAAGGTTCATTCATGTTACAACATATATGAGTCTCACTACTTTTATTATAATATGCATTTTATTTACCATTTATCAAGTGATGGACATTTGGGCTATTTCTACTTTTTTGGCTATTAGAATTGACTGAGCTGGCTCCTTAAACAGGTTTTCAAATAATCCTATTTTTAGTACTACTCTTGCCTCCTCTTTCCACAAGAATACCTGATGATACAAATTCCTGAGCCTGAGGATTCTTTTCCATTTTCCCACTTCCAGTTTAGGACTGAACATTTTTAAGTCTACTAAGATGTTTCTTAGCCCAACCTAGACAGTATACTAAAAAGCAGGGACTACTTTGTCAACAAAGGTCTGTCTAGTCAAGGCTATGGTTTTTCCAGTAGTCATGTATGGATGTGAGAGTTGGACTATAAAGAAAGCTGAGCACAGAAGAATTGATGCTTTTGAACTGTGGTGTTGGAGAAGACTCTTGAGAGTCCCTTGGACTGCAAGGAGATCCAACCAGTCCATCCTAAAGGAGATCAGTCCTGGGTGTTCATTGGAAGGATTGATGTTGAAGCTGAAACTCCAATATTTTGGCCACCTGATGCAAAGAGCTGACTCATTGGAAAAACCCTGATGCTGGGAAAGATTGAGGGCAGGAAGAGAAGGGGACGACAGAGGATGAGATGATTGGATGGCATCACCGACTCGATGGGACATAGTTTGGGTGGACTCCAGGAGGTGGTGATGGACAGGGAGGCCTGGCATGCTGTGGTTCATGGAGTCACAAAGAGTTAGATACAACTGAGCGACTGAACTGAAGATGTTTCTATCAGTCTGTTGCTTTCCAGCTTCCAAATTTCATTGCTTCTTCCATTTTCTTTACCCGTACAGTTCAAATCTATAAAAAATAATTCTATATGGTAATCTTGGTAGGCTTTGGAGGGGAGTAAAAGTCAATGCATCTTTCACTCATCCATCTTTACACAGAAATCTTTTGTATAATGATCTAAGAGTATGTAGTTGTTCTACTATTAATAATAATTATTAATAGTATTCTATTAATTAATTACTCAGTTATGCTAAAATATCCCAAATTATATTTGTAGATTTGTCTCCTTTCCAGTTCTGCCAGTTTTTAATCTACCAGGTTGACAAAAATTAGAATAACAATGCAAACACAAGGAACACTTTGTTGGTAAATAGATAAATCGGTATTTTTTTTCTGAATAATAGTTTGGCAACCGTTATCAACACTTAAAACCTCTTTATCTTTGAACCTTGTTATTTTACACCTAGAAACTGACTGTAAAGCTCTTAATGTGCACCAAACATTGCTTAGCAGTTAAGAGGATTCATGAATTATCGTGTAATTTCAGTTCAGTACAGTTGCTCAGTCATGTCCAACTCTTTGCAACCCTAGGAACTGAAGCACGCCAGGGTTCCCTGATCATCACCAACTCCCAGAGTTTACTCAAACTCATGTCCGTTGAGTTGGTGATGCCATGCAACCATCTCATCCCTCTGTCATCCCCTTCTCCTCCTGCCCTCAATCCTTCCCAGCATCAGGGTCTTTTCAGATGAGTCAGCTCTTTGTATCAGGTGGCCAAAGTACTGGAGTTTCAGCTTCAACATCAATCCTTCCAATGAACACCCAAGACTAATCTCCTTTAGGATGGACTGGTTGGATCTCCTTGCAGTCCAAGGGACTCTCAAGAGTCTTCTCCAACACCACAGTTCAAAAGCATCAATTCTTTGGTGCTCGGCTTTCTTTATAGTCCAACTCTCACATCCATACATAACTACCGGAAAACCATAGCTTTGACTAGAAAGACCTTTGTTGGCAAAGTAATGCTTCTGCTTTTTAACATGCTGTCTAGGTTGGTCATAACTGTTCTACCAAGAAGTAAACGTCTTTTAACTTTACAGCTGCAGTCACGATCTGCAGTGATTTTGGAGCCCAAAAAAATGAAGTCTGTCACTGTTTCCAGTTTCCTCATCTATCTGCCATGAAGTGATGGGACTAGATGCCATGATCTTAGTTTTCTGAATGTTGAATTTTAAGCTAACTTTATCATGTAAACTTATAATACTCTTCTGAAGAATAAGTTTAAAAAAGGCTTAAGCCCAAACAGTGATGAAGTCTACCTAGTGATGAAGTATACCCATACTGGAATTTAAGTTGCCTGACTCTAGAATCTTTATAAACTTAGATATACTGACTCAGGGCTTCCCTGATAGCTCAGTTGGTAAAGAATTCGCCTGCAAGGCAGGAGACCCCGGTTCAAATCCTGGGTCGGGAAGATCTGCTAGAGAAGGGATGGGCTACCCACTCCAGTATTCTTCGGCTTCCCTTGTGGCTCAGTTGGTAAAGAATCTGCCTGCGATGCAGGAGACCTGGGTTTGATCCATGGGTTGGGAAGATCCCCTGGAGAAGGGAAAGGCTACCCACTCCAGTAACCTGGTCTGGAGAATTCCATGGACTATATATAGTCCATGGGGTCGCAAAGAGTCAGACACCAATGACCAAGTGACTTTCACTCTCACTTTCCACTTTCATACTGACTTAAAAGGATGTTTATAAAACACAAGTTAGAAAACAAGATGTAGCATGTGATCCTATTTTTAAGTTAGCATGAGTTTATATATTTACAGAAACAACTCTGGAATATACACATCAAAAAGTAACAGAGATAAGGACTTCCCTAGCAGTCCGGTGGTTAAGATTCCATGCTCCCAGAGCCGGGGACATGGGTTTGATCCCTGATCAGGGAACTAATACCCCACATGCCACATGGTGCAGCCAAAAAAAGAAAAACACATCAACACTAAAGACAATTATCATTTAGAAGAAAGAAAAAGATCAATATACAGAAATCTGTGATGAGACTGCTCACACAATTAAGACTAAACTTAGTTTTTCAGCAGCTAGGACTTAAAGGATAAGACATTTATTTCCTATAACAGTAATTCCTGTTTCCCCCATTCTGCCACATGGCTTACATTAATTCTATCATTTCTGAGTGATATCAGGTGGAAAAATACAAGTGCACAGACACACACACACACATATATACATATACTACTGCCTGAAACAGCTTCCTGTCTAGAGTCGATTTATTCTGCCAGTTATGATTTACCAACTACAGAGAGAGCAGTTGAAAATGGCTCATTTAAAATATGACTTGGGCCTGTTCTTAATACAACTGTCCCTCTGCCATTTTTCAAAGTATATGCACTCATGTTCTGCACTTAGGTGACAAGATAAAGAACAATGCACGCGTATACTCATTATGTGTTGTGATTTATTTCTTCAATATTTTGTGTCTACTTTTTGAGATTTTAAATTAAAAATATCTCATATCTCTGAATAGAGTATATCCTACCAATTCTTAGTCATAACTTCCACGTTATGCATTAGACCAAATTAAAACAAAGAGCTTCAGGAAGTTCCAAGATTGTAAACTTAAGCCTGAGTAGGACTAAAAGTAGTTATAGTCTAGCAGTTTTATTAAAGGAAATCAGAACCATTATAGCAAGAACAAGGTACACACTTTTTCTGTAAAGGGCCAGATAGCAAACGTTTCAGTCTTTATGGGCCACATATAGTCTCTATTACATGCTATTCTCTTTTTTACAACCCTTTAAAAATGTAATACCATTCAGACTACTCTCACCAGAAATAATTAAAGACTGGCATACCCTACCAAAAGTAGGGGACTGAGAAATCCAGCCCCTCACACAAAAAGAAACTGGCAGCCAAACTTTCAGCCCTCAAGCAGATTTGCATTTTCCTTCACAAACCTGACCCAAGAGGAAAACATCTCCTGGACATCAATCAGGGTTTTCTTTAAAAATGGCTCACTTAGGCCACCATGAAGTCTTTAAGTCCCCATCAATTCACTCTCTAGATAACATCCAAGGATTACTGACACTTAAGTAAGCCTCCAAGATAAAGAACATTACAGCATACTAACACATATAAATGGAATTTAGAAAGATGGTAACGATAACCCTATATGCAAAACAGAAAAAGAGACACAGAAGTACAGAACAGACTTTTGGACTCTGTGGGAGAAGGGGAGGGTGGGATGTTTCGAAAGAACAGCATGTATATTATCTATGGTGAAACAGATCACCAGCCCAGGTGGGATGCATGAGACGAGTGCTCGGGCCTGGTGCACTGGGAGGACCCTGAGGAGTCGGGTGGAGAGGGAGGTGGGAGGGGGGATCGGGATGGGGAATACGTGTAACTATATGGCTGATTCATGTCAGTGTATGACAAAACCCACTGAAAAATAAAAAATAAATAAATAAAGTAAGCCTCCAACAGAAAAGCTGGAGACCAGTTTAGAAGGAAAGAGGCTGTAAAAAGAAAAAAAAAGGTTTTTGTCTTTTTTTAAAATTATACTCAGAAATTAAAGACAAAGCATCCATGACACAAGCACAAGATGTGCTCTATAAAAGAGAAGTTTTAAGAAAAAAAGAACTCTTGAAAAAGCAAAATCTTCACAACAAAAAAAGGAAAATTCAACACCAGGATGAGGAAATAAAGTTAACAAAGACTCCCAGATAAAAAAGAGTAAAAAGACTAGGAGGTGAAAAGCAAAAGAAAAAGGAAGTATTAGAGGACTAGTCTAAGAGATCCAAACAAATAACAGAAGTTTCATAGCGAGAGGAGATACAAACAGAAGAGGAAACCACTGTTATGAACTGAATTGTGTCCTGTCAAAATTCGTATCTTTAAGCCCTAGCCCCCAACGTGAATGTATTTGGAAATATGACCTTTAGGAGGTAGCTATGGTTAAAAGAGGTCATAAGGGTGGGGCCCTAATCCAACAGGATTGGTATCCTCCTAAGAGGAGGAAAGACACAGTTCTTTCCACAAAAGGCCCTGTAAGGACACAGTGAAAAGGCAGCAGTCTACAAACCAAGAAGCAAACTCATCAGAAACCAATCCCAATGGCACCTTGATCTCCCAGTCTCCAGAACTGTGAGAAAATTAGTACCTGTTATTTAAAACACACAGTCTGTGGTATTTTGTTATGGCAGTCTTAGGTGATTAACCTAACCATCAATTAAGAAATAAAAGAAAAAAAAAGAAATTAAAGAAAAATTACCAGAACTGATGAACATAATTTGGTAGATTTGGAGGGCATAATAAATAACATCTAGGGAAACGCACAAAACAAGATGTATTTCATGAGAGTATGCAGTCACAGTCTCCTGAAATTAAAAAAATTCCAAAATGGCCAAAAGCATTAGGATCAGGAATCAGAATGTCTTCAGAATTCCTAAAACAGTTACAAACTAGAAAGCAATGGAGAGATGCCTTCAGAATTTCTAAGGGAAATTATTTCCAACCTACAATGCATTACTCAACCAACCAAATCAGTGGGAAGACCTACATAAATAAATAAAGGAGGGGTTACTAATGCAGATCTCAAGCTTTCACAGGAATCTACTGTGGGATATAACCTGTCAAAAAAGGGGGGGGGGGGGGTCAAACCAATGGGAAAAAAAATTATGATTCACAGCAAATAAGAAATTTAAGACAAAGGGAATAGTTTTATGGTAATGGGGGAAATCCCAGGAAACTACTGTAGACCAGCTAAAGAACTAGTTTGATCAAGTGCAAAAACGAGTAAACAAAAACAGAGCAATTCTACTCCCACATATATATACTCAAAAGAAATAAGGGTGTATGTCCACTAAAAAGAGTTGTAAGTAAATGTTCACAGCTGTTTTATTCACAACTGCTTTAAAAAAAAAGGAAATAAATATTCATTAATAGTGATTTTTTTCCCCATATCTATTCATCCAACAAAATACAGTCATCAGTGAATAAGACCAACTACTTCTGCACCCAACATCATGGGTGAATCCACAAACATAAAGTTAAGTAAAAGCAGCCACAAAAGAGTATATATAGTATGGTTCCACTTACATTAAGTTCAAGAACAGGTAAAAATAATCTATGGTAATACAGGTGAAAACGGTGATTACTTTGGGAGGCAAGAGGCACAGACTGGGAGGAAGCAGGAGAGAGCCTTCTGGAGCACTGGGAATGTTCTATACTTTGACCTGGGTGATGGGTAAAACGATGCCTACAAATGGAAAAATTTGGCACCGAAATTTGGGCACCTTAAAATTAAAAAATATATAACAATACTGTCTCTAAACAAGTTTTTAAAGAAATTAATGGACTTTTCAATTGGATCCCACAACAGGAACTAAGCAAAAGGAAAATTTCTAAGGCCTTATACACAAAGATCTTTATTTCAAAGTTATTATAATAGGAAAAACAAACTAGGAATACCACTTAAAAAACGAGTGCCATGCAAACTCTGAATTTCTCTGGCATAGGAGAGAAATTATTATTTGATGTGTTTTTATTATTAGCAGCCAAACTTAATACTTATTACCCTAAGGAAGCCATCTGCCAGACGGGTTTACAGGCTACAAGGCAAAAAAGAGCTTGGTTATTCAAGGCCCAAAGAGCAGCCTAAAGGAAAAAAGATAATGACAAGAGATGCAGCTAGAAGCTGGCAAAAGCTAAATCATGGAAAATTTCACAGGGCTTTCTAAGAACAAGTTAAAAAAAAAAAGAAAAAAAAAAAAAATTAACTGACTTCCCAGGCAGCAAATTGAGAGGTGGTATAGGAGTTATTCTAAATGTACCTAAAAATAATGTTACTTAAAAACATACAGTATCTTGAAGTGATCAAGCATTTCCAAAAACTTTTCCAATGCATTGTTTAATTAATAAAATGTTTTCATAATATACCTGGAATAGGCATAAAGTACAAGAAATATTAAATTCTTTGTTCTATTTATTATCTCAACTGATCTAAGTGCAACATGATTTTTGAAGCATGTACTGAGACTTCTGGAAGGCTAGTTCACACACACACACAAAAAAACCTTTTTAGATGCATTCATTTTTTAAAAAGATTTCCCCAAGCCATACTCTCACTGCTTTATTCAACTGGTCTGTTTGAACAGAAATTACTCATAGCACACTTATCCAATTTAGCACTCCTTAAGTACAATTTCAGGAATAAAGAACAAGAGAATCAGTGTTTCAACAGTTTATTTTAGCAGATAATTTATTTAAACAAATAAAAATAAGCCATTTACAAGCAACCAAGAAATAAAACAAAAATAGCTTCTAATTTGTTTCAGGCCAAAAATGCCAAGCATACCCTCGAGATATTTCACCTAATTTTTCTGTGCTACTTGTCTTGTTACATAAATATTAAGAAAAATACCAAGGAAACTCTATGCTGCTGGTTTTAACAGAAACTTTAGAGTTGGGGGGGGGGGGCGGGCAGAGTGTGAAGAATAAACATACAAAAGCTCTCCAACTTTCCAAGTGGAACAAATGATTTTCAGAATGTTCTGCTCAATAAACAGATTGCTCAATAATCTGGTTCTTGACAGAACAAAATGAAAAAATAGCAAAAGTGTTCCTGTTCTATCAAAAAGAGCATTTAGTTAGATCAATAAACTCAAGATGCCTTACAAGTAATACATTCGTTTACATTTACTTTCAAAGCTCCCAAAGAGTTTCTCTTTTTCAAGAGATTCAAATTAAAATCCAACAGTAAAACTTGTAAGAGATTCATTTTTAATGGGTCATAGGACTCAACAGTGGACACGCCAATATTATTTTAGTTAATGCTGTTAATATACCCAACAAGCTAGAGAAAGACTTCGTATAGACTTTAAATCACTGTTTCAATGATTCAAACAATTCAGGTCATAAAGATTCCCCTCCCCTCATACAGAAGTTCTGAATCTAATTAATACACAAAATGCAAAGTAATGTGATGCAAACAATACAAAAGGATACTGCAAGAGATGAAAATAAGTATAGTTTCATAAGAACACACACATAGATTTTTTTTTAATATACGGAACTTGAGTTAGGAAATAGTAGGAAATTAAGGTTTAAGTGAGCTCTGCCAGGGTCACTAGGTGAATTTCAGTGAACTCAGTCTGTATGGATTACATTTTCCCTATGTATAAAATGGAAAGATGGATTCCAACATTCCCACAATACTGTTCCATAGTATTATAATACAAGTACACATATTAAAAACCAAAGAAATTATAAAACAGTAAGGACTGTGGGTTCAAAGGAAAGTAACAACACAGAGAACAGAAGGATTTAGAAGGCTGTGAGGAAGGACCAAATATGAAATGTCAACAAAATCTTACTTTACTTGCCACCTAATTTAAGGAGGAAAATTTCTTTTAAAGAATACTAGCAATAAACAGGCAGTCAAAGTGTCAACAGACATGAAGGCAGAAAAATACACAATCTAGATGAGAACAAGAGATTGGTCTGTGTTAGGGTGGACAGCTCCTATAGAGAATTACTGCTATCATTTAAAAAAAAAACAAAAAAAAACAGGTTTTGAGCAGACTGTTAGAAGGCTGGGAATTCTGAACTGTACTTTAAATAACAGGGAACGAATGCTGGCTTAACAGTGAGGGCAGTGGAAGCATTATTTTAGAACAAGACAGAAGCCAGGACATACTAAGCAGGGAGAAAAGAGGCAGAAAATCAGGTTAAAAGCTACTGGGGGGAAAAAAGAAAACTAGTGGGAAGAAAAGATATCTGAAAGAAATTTCAGAAAATGGCTGACAAAAATTGGGCAATGTTATGTGGTGAGAGGAAGTCTAAGATAAAACCAAGGCTTATGCTTGGGTAGTTGTAGGCCTGATAAATATCACCAAAACAAAGTCAGTATATGGAATCAGTTTTGAAGGAAGACTATAAATTATATCTTTCAAAGAAAGTGAGGAACATCCAGACAGAATTGTTGCCTTATTAAATAATCTTTAAATGTCATTTTTGGTCCTGTCAGTTGTCTTCCTAAAACAGCACAGCAAAGTATTGACAGAGAATTTGTTAAATGCTTAGTGATTTCAAGAGTTTCCTCCAATTCTACTTATTGACTAAATAAGTAAATCATTTAGTCTTCTGGTGTAGGCAGAAAAATATCTGGTATTCTTCCATATTACAAAGGTAAGTAAATTGTAAAAATTGTTAAACTATAAAAGAATAAAATAAACAGGATATGTATTTATTAAGTCTTCTTGACAAGTGATTTATAACATTTTCATCAAATCTACCTTGAGTTTTGACAGGGAAGTTCTCAAAGGTGCAAAAATCCAGTGGCCTAAAACATATTTCAATATCTAAAAAAAGTACCATGTATGTTTCAAGTTTTATTTTCAAGGACCTGAAAGCACTAGAAAACTCTAGACTAAATATTTAGAAAAACAGAGAAAACAAGTTTAAAATTTAATATATGAACAAGCACAGCTGAGAAATCTTGAACATTCTGCAAACTGTTCACAATTTTCGAAAGAAAATGGTAAAGTTTGCAATGAAAATGAAATAAAACTACTATTAATCAACCAATGCATAGTTCTCGAGTTTCTATCAAACTATGAATGGGATACCTATTTAAGAACTGAACATTACTGACAATTACCAGACAAACAGAACCTTCTTCTTGGATAATTTCCCCATTTACTCTGTAAACTCCCTGAAGGTTGAGACACAGCGCTTTCCAGTTGCTTAATAAACTGTATGGCTGGTCTTTCTTACAGCTACCAAAATAAGATTTTAAAAAATGAATACGTCTTGCAACACTTACTCGTCCTGACTGGACAGTGAGCTTTTTTTGCTCACCACCCAAGATGCGGATAGAAATTTCTCCTTCAACTCATCCTTTCCTAATTCCCATGGTTTCTTGCCAAAGTCAACGGGCAGAATTATTTTAAGTGACTAGTTCATTAGTGTGACACTAAACTGGGCGTCTATAAAGGGTTCTCAGTCCCACACAAAATCCAGCTTCCCGAGCTTCTAACGGCAAACTTTTATGGACACACATTAGAAAGGTTACAAAACCAACTATCAAGATACATTTTTTTCCCGGGATATATTACAACTCAAGTCAAAAGCTTACAGCCCAAGTAACTCACGTACGAATCCATAAGGTTAAAATAACCCAGGTTTCCCGACGAGGGAAACGGCTGGGGGCTGAGTGGGGGGAGGGGCGGGAGGCGCATCCCGAGGATGTCCACCCTCCGCACCCGGAGCGGTTCCCTCCCACTCCTAGAGGTGAGCGCCCCCCCCACCACCTCCACCACCACGTCCCTACCTCCGCGGCCCCGGAATGCGCCACAACAGCCGCCAGGACTTTTAGAGAGGACAAGAAAAGGAGAAGGGTGCACGCCACACACTCGACCTCCCAGCCTCCGGGGGCGGCCGGCCGCAACGCTCACCCGGACCCAACGCTCCAGGGATAGACAGGAAGGTCGTAGAGCTGCGCCGCCCAGGGCAGTGGCCGGAGGGTCGCGCGGAGCCGCGAGGCAAAAAGCCCAGGCCCGACCAAGCGGCCTCCCCGCCCCCTCCGGCTTAGCTCCGGGCCGGCAGACGGCGCCCCGGGAGCTAACTTCAGCAGAGAAGAGGAAGCACCGCGGCAAGTAACGGGCTATGTGGGTTCCCCGGACGAGAAAAGACTGTCTGTGCGTCTGCCTGCCGGCAGGACTGTCTCACCTCCCCTCTGCCGAGCCCGGGCGGCGCCAGCTCACTTGAGGAGGACAGGGACGCCGCCACGGCCGCCGCGATGGCCGTTACGGCACGAGGCCTCCGCTCTGCCGCCGCGTAGCTCTGGGGAGAGGGGCGGGGCGCGCGCGGCGGGAGGGCGGGGCTGCAGCGCCGACTGGTCGCGAGGCCCGGGGCGGACCCGCGCGGACAGGAAACCCCCCTCCCTGCCCAATCTGATAGGTTCAGTCTTCCCCTTCCCTCCTATCACTGACGCGAGGGCGGTCTTCGCCACGCTGGGATTGGGCGAGCCTGCCTGTCAATCAATTGCTGTGCTGGGTGCCTCGCTGAGGCTGCTTCGCGGAGAGGGAGTGAGAGAGACCGAAGCGCCCTGCCTGTCTCTGGGTTTTAATGCTTTTGTGTCTCTGGCTGATTATTCTGGGGCCTTCCTCCTCAGCGCCACAGGAGAGTCCAAGCAAAACTGACTGCTTTCCGAGTTAAGCCCCGACTGCTCTGGGAGCTTCCTTCTGGTTTCTGCACCTGAAGAAGGTCTTACCAGGGAAAGTTGTTAGGGACGGGGAGCGAAAATGAAAAGCAAACAAAAAGGCCTGAACGTGGAGTCCTGAGAGAAAAATGTAAGACGTGTCCTTAATTTGAACCACAAATCAAAATAAGCTGAGTCTGAGGGCCTTCGAAGCGCCCTTGTGCGTGGATAGCTTCCATTCTTGGCTGCGGTAGCCTTGCTGTGAAGACAGTGACTTTCGGTGCCAGGTCTGTCCTTAGCGGCCCAGCCCCAGACACCTGCCATCAGTAAGTTGGTTCTCCCCACGCCGGCGCTTCAGACTCCATCACCTGCCTCTTCCTCCCCAGGCTTCTCTGCGGCTCTGCTTAGGCGTTTCCCGCCCAGGAGAGCCTGGTGAGTGCACAGGTGTTTTCCCCATCCAGTTGCTGAAAGAGCTAGACTTTTTGCGACTCCATGAATCTGAAGCCCACCAGGCTCCTCTCTCCATGGAATTTGCCAGGCAAGAATACTGGAGCCGGTTGCCATTTCCTAGGGATCCAACCAGCGTCTCCTGCACTGGCTAGGGGATTCTTTACCACCTGGGAAGACCTCCCTACCCCTACCTGGATTGTAAACTCAAATCAGGAGTCATGTCAGTACTCAGTTTTTCCCCAGTACCTAGCACATGGTAGTGTTAGGCACTTAGTCCTGTCTGACGCTTTGCCACCCCATGGACTGTAACACATGGAATTGTCCAGGCAAGAAAACTGGAGTGGGTTGCCATTTCCTTCTCCAGGGGATCTTCCCAACATAGGGATCGAACCCAGGTCTCCCACTTTTCAGGCAGATTCTAGCACATGGTCGATCATCAGTATTGTTTAAGGCATTAGTACAGCTTCGATTCCCAATTTCATTCGTTTACGCTTTTCTGTATTTAACTTCAGAATTATTCATTTGGATCCTAATAGAGGAATATGGTTCACTTGCCATATATAGATTCAAACGGTCAAGCATAAATCACTTGTGGCCCCTTCCTGGCCTCAAGTTGAGAGGGCAAGTGGACCAAGAAAATCTGGGCAGCAACTCCATCTATATCCTATAATTAGGATCTGAAGTCAATAATGTAAGTGGATTTTGGATTTATTCTAAGGATCTAAGTACCTTTGTATATTTTATCATGGCTGCTATGGACTGAATTGTGTCCCCCTCTCAAAATTCATATGCTGAAGTTCTAACCCCCCAATGTGAGTATATTTGAAGACAAGACCTTTCAGAGGTAATTTAGGTTAACTGAGGTGATAAGAGTGGGGCCCTAATCCTATAGAATTAGTGTCCTTTATAAGAAGTGACTGCAGAGACATAGACACTGTCTTGCTGTCTGTCCTCACAACTAGAAGACACTGAGAAGGCAGCCATGTGCAAACCAGGAAGAGAGCATTCACCAGAAACTAACCATGCTGGCATCCAGATGTGGGACTTCCAATCTCCAAAACTGTGACAAGTTAAATTTTTGTTGTTTAAGCCACCCAGTCTATGGCATTTTGTTATAGCAGCCCACACTATTGTTATAGCTCTGTCTAACACAATAGTTTTATTTGTTGATACATCTTATAAAGTTTATGGATCGAGATATTTCATTCATTTTTTGAAGCTGTATAAACCCATTGTCCAGAGGTTGAAACTATTTCTCCAAAATAGTTTCACACAGCAAACTGTTAGGTACACCTGGCTCATAACAAACTTAGCTATACCTGGCTTGTTTCAACTTTAGTTTTTTAACATGTGATGGGATTAGGGGAATGTTAATACAAATATAACAGGTAAAATAGTCCTTGCTATCAGGTAGCTTAGACCATTTCCATAAATGGGGAAAATAAACCCAGAAAAAAAAAATATGCTGAAGTTGTAACTTTAGATTTTATTCTGTAAGGGATTATGTATTTTGAATGGGTCAATGATCTGAACAGACTGTGAGATTTTGATTCAGATCTCTTAACTACTGTGGGCCATCTGTTTAAGTAATAGAAGAAGTAAGGGAGAGAACTTTTTCACAAAAGGATTTTAGTTTCCTGTAAATACGTGTTTTCCTTTTAACTTTTCTTTAAATGTTCCCCAATCACCCTATTCTTACCAGGAACTCTTAAGAAAGAAAGAAAGAAAAACTCAAAAAATATAAGAGAAAGAGAAGGAATTGAAGAATAAAAATAAGGAAACAGCAATGAGAGGAAAGCATTGGGGTAGATAGGAAGTCATGTATGAAATTGCTCTATAGTGTACTTAGAATTATGGACCCCATGTTTGTAAGGGGTGGGTGTTGTCCCAGAGACCTTTCACACTGTCTCCCCAACTTCCGAATAGAAACATGTGCTTGACTTCTTCTTCCTCTCTTTTAGCGGAACTCAAACCAAAAATGGGAATCAACCCTGCTAATTAGTTCTGAGTGGACTAGCCAGAATCAGGCAACAATATTTAGGTCAAAACTTATGATCTATTGACTAGAAATGGGGTTTCAGATACAGGTAGCTAATCAATCTAGGATAAGAACACATAGGTAGTTCACTTCATTCATCCCAGAGGAAAGAATTTGGGAAGACAAGGAAAGGAAAAATGAGCCTCCGTGTGTCAAGACCTTTCCCAGGAAACTATTGAGGACTTATAGTTAGAAATGATTAGAGAGAATGATCTGGTTTAATATCACTGTAAGGACTATGTAGGACAAAACAAACAGAAGCAAAATCCTACCTACTAAATCAGTAAGAAGTCACTAATCACAGGCTTGACTGTGAAGTGTAGAAATTAGTGAACTCTAATAACTAAATTGGAGAAGGCAATGGCACCCCACTCCATTACTCTTGCCTGGAAAATCCCATGGACGTGGAGAAGGAAATGGCAACCCACTCCAGTATTCTTGCCTGGAGAACCCCAGGGACAGGGGAGCCTGGTGGGCTGCCGTCTATGGGGTCGCAGCAGCAGCAGTTAAAAATCACCAGCCTTGATTCATGTCAATGTATGACAAAACCCACTGCAATGTTGTGAAGTAATTGGCCTCTAATTAGCAACTAATTAAAAAAAAAGCACAAAGAAAAAAAAATCTCATTTTTAGTGGCCAAAGAAATTTTAATTTCTCTGCATAAATTTATTCAAATTAGGAAAGCAATAATTAAAGCAATTCAATATTGGAATACCCACTTTGAATTGGTTTAGTAGTTAATTTTTTAATGGTCAATCATAATTCAAATAAATGCACTTTTAACTTGCCATATATATGTCATATTAAAGGTATGTTATTAATAAAAAAAAAAAAAAAAAAAAGAAAATCCCATGGACGGAGGAGCCTGGTAGGCTGCTGTCCATGGGGTCACGAAGAATCTGACACGACTGAGTGACTTCACTCTCACTTTTCACTTTCCTGCATTGGAGAAGGAAATGGCAACCCACTCCAGTGTTCTTGCCTGGAGAATCCCAGGGATAGGGGAGCCTGGTGGGCTGCTGTCTATGGGGTCACACAGAGTCAGACACGACTGAAGCGACTTGGCAGCAGCAGCAGCAGTAACTAAATTCACTTTCTGGGTTGAGTAGTATTACTCTTTCATGGGAATTAATTAAACAAAAATTTATTGAGTTCACTCTGTGTTAAGCACTACAATACATACCAGAGATCTAAAAATCAGTCTTAAAGGAGCTCCATCCAATGTCAGAGAATGAAATTTCAACTGATGCTTATTATTTGTATAGTAAATACAGCAATAGATGTCTACAGGGGGACATTAGGCCACAATGCGAGGGGAGGTGTGTGTGTGGTCAAGACAGTCAAGGTAAACAAGTAGGCAACGAAGAGAAGGGCTTTTCATATAGAGGGGCCTCCATAAATTTTTTTTTTAATTTTTTAAAAAAGGAAGTACACAACAGTAGAATATTGCTAGAGCAAAAGATGACAAAGTATGAGCAAGAGTGGGTTAAACAAGTTAAGGGCCTTTGTTTTTATACTATAGGCAGTGAGAAGTCATCAAAGAGTTTTCTTAACAGCACTTTAAACTGTCATTCTGTTGCTTTCTGGCCTCCACTGTTTCTGATGAGAAGCTGGCTGTAATTCTTACTGTTTTTCTGTAGGTCAGGCTGCTTTTAAGGTTTGTTTCTTTATCTTAGTTTATCAGCAGTTACAGTATGTTTCTAGGTGTGGTTTTCTTTGTATTTATGCTGCTGGGGTGTTCACTTATTTCCCTGGATGTGTGGCTTGCTGGTTATTGTATCTTTTTATTGAATTTGGAAGACTCTTGGCCAGCATTTCTTCAAGTATTTTTACCTGCCCATTCTGTCTTTCTCTGTGACTATATTTACATTTATGCTAAATTTCTTACTCCTTAGTACAGGTCATTCTAAGACCTATTCATTTTTTTACAAATCTTTTTGTTTCTTTGCTTCAATTTGCATAATTTCTATTGAGAACCAGTAGTTCCTGAAAAATCTGAATGTTAAAATTTTCCCAAGAACACAAACACCCTACAAATGGCTGTGGGTTCCTTTGGGTATATCCAAAGGAATGTTAGGGGTATATCCTTTGGGGTATATCCAAAGGCATGTTAGTCAAGAGAACAGAAATCAAAAGATATTACAACAGAGAACAGAACTTATTACTGAGTGTTGATGGACTGGAAAAGCAAAAACAGAACACTGAAGTAGCCCAGATGTGGTAACTACAGAGAGCAGCTATTACCTCTAACCTAGCGAGACAACCAGCTGGCATAGGAAAAATGTTGTTTGCAGGGTCTGAGCCATAGCATCACATAGGAGAGTTACAGATGAGTGTATCTGAAGTTAAGATAGCTCAATAACAATAACTTAATAACCAGTAGCATATAAATATTTGTTTGTGCTAAATTAGTAAAAACTTCCCAAATTGGATCCAAATTAATGCTACCTTATGCAGTTTTACAGACTTGTAGCTCTTTTGAAAAGAATCCAGTACACAAAGTTTTCAGTTTTCTGCTGTGCTATGATTACTGTTAGTGTCTTTTCCAGGAGTAAGGAGTGCCTTTGCTGCAGCTCACACACATACTTGCTACAATATCAAAAACAAAGGCAGATTTGGAAGAGATCGGCATAACTGAGGATGAGTAAACCCTCCTGCAGCATTCAGTCTCACACCATACAGCCCAAAATGGCATAGACTAGGTAGAGCTGGCAGGAATCCATATTCTCCCTACCTCCATTTCCTATGCGTTGCCTAATATGGCCAGAGCAAGGGGAAGACAGTTTCCTCTCCTAAGGCAGGACGACCACCATTGCCAGTGAAAAACCAACTCCTTTCCTTTGTTTTCCTCTTTCTCGCCTCAACTCCAGCTGCTTTACCCAGCCCAATCATCTGTAGGTCCCTAACACAAACAGATGACAAAAAGAGGGCTTGGTATTCAGCATTTCATCTTATAGAGTTCTGAATATTGAAGGATTTTTGTTGAACACTTATAGAACATTGGACATGAACATTTTTTCTAACTTCTTAATCTCTAGGACTGCTGAATTTCCACTGGAAAGGAGTCATTTCTTCAAGTCTTATGTTCTTTAGTGCTAAAAGTTGACATTCTCTACCACCTTTTATTATTTATAATAAATAATAACTTTATAATAAAAATTACCTTTTATTATTAACAGCAAAGAGACCAGATTCATGATATTCCACATAATTTAATATTTAGAAGACTAGAATAAATTTTTCTACATCTGCATATATTAATTATATATAGCACTCTGTCAGTTATACAACACAAAAAAACATGTATAGGTGAACATTAAAATGGCAGTGTACCTATTAGTAACTGAACATTAACAAGATAATAATTAAGTATTCATTTAATGGGAGAGTCTAGTATTTCCTGATAATCCTGCCTTCTTAAATCCCTCCAGTAAAGTTTATAGCCAGCAAGGACAAAAACACTAATCATAATGATTACCCCTCCAAACACATCATAGACACTAGGAAATATATGTAGCACTAGAAGTTGCAACACCATTGCTACCACAATCTCCAGATGTTGTACTGTGCTGACCAAAGCTGGATGGAATTTGTCTAAGGCATAATAAACTCCCAAGAAGGCTGCAGTAGAACAAATGCATATAGCAATTAGATAACTCCAGGTTTCTCCATCTAATGGGATGATGGGTTCTTGAAGAACAAACATAGTAGATATTCCCCAGACTGTCCCAGTCCAACCAAATGTAAACAGTGCAGTCCACATGCTGATCTTCTCCTTAATGGATCTGTATACTATCATGGAAAGAGCAGTGGTCAGTCCAGCCATCACAGTCATAGTGTACCCAAAGGCTTCTTTCCAGGCATTTAACAAAGAATTATCTTCATCAGCAATGTTGGGGATCATGACAAGACAAACACCTAAGATGCTGCAAACAACTGTAAGCATGTCAACATAAGCCATTTTCTCATCTACAAGTAAAAAAGCCAAAATGGCACTGAAGACAGTGGTTGTGGCTCTCCACATAGTGGTCCCATTGCTGGGAGGAACTATTGAAAATGATGTATAAGCACAGGTGATAGAAATGACATTGCATACACCGTAAAAGAAAAGTCGCAGTCTGTATCCACTTGGTCCAAAGGGGGCTTCCTGGTAGTAACACACAACTAACACAGATAAGACCTGCAAAACAGAACGGATAAAGATCAGTTCTAGAGATGGGACTTTGGAACGATCAGAAACAAGCCTAGTGATGAGAGCTACACATCCGTGAGCCAAAGCAGATCCAAACAGCACTATCCACATTTTTCTGGATTGAAAAATATTTTTTTCTGCAAAGCTTTGGAACTGTCCAATCTCATTGGTCACTGGGTCTTCTGCTGGAGGGCGGTTATCCGTGGTTCCAAAGAAGGTTCTTCCTTTTCTTTTCATTTCACTCAGCAGGCCTTTCTTTGGATTTTCTTCCATAAAACTTCCATAGTCTTCATTGATTTCTTCATATCCACCATCCCCAGGCTGAGGATAATGAGACGTATATTTCACCATGACTGTGTTTGGATGTATTTTCACCCGTTTTTTAACTGGATATTTTTTGGAGGGAGAAGTATCCATTTCTCCAGGCAATCAATTCTATTTAAGAAGGAAAAAAAGACAAATGTACATGTTCATCAGTTGAATTATAGTTTTAAATTCCATTATAATCTCATGCATCAATGCAATAATAGAAAGCAGAGGTTGTAACAAGAGGTTTTTTCCCCTAAAGTAATAGGAAGAGATGATCTAACAATATGCCTTATCAGTATACAAGCCCCAGTGAAATTGTCTACCCTTTTTTCACTCTCATCCTAAGTCAACCCCAATTTCTCATCATGATTATTCTTTGTCTCATTAAACTATATTTCTTTAAATAATAAATAACTGATTTTTTCCATTTTTTTCATTCCTACCTCTCTATCAACCCAATAAGATAAACACAGAAAAATAAACAACAAGGTAGATCAAACCTTTCCATCTGATTGTGTCCCTTTGTCTATAAGTTATTAAGTCCAAATTCTTTTGTATAACCACTTCTGTATGATACCAAAACTAGTAGTATGAATTATCGTGATTTTTTAAACATTCATTCTGGACTCCCATATATCTTCAGATATATGGAATACTGAAATTAGAAAATAAAATGGACTTTGTGATATTGATGCACTGTTGCTATATACAATTTTTCTGATGAGCAACTGGGCAATAGGTTTAAGATTCTAACTGAAACTACCCTTCAGTTCAGCAATATCACATCTAAGATTTTACCCTAAAGAGATGAACACAAGATGCTTTTTACCTTATGTGTTTTTTAAGAAAGGAAAAAATAAGAGTATATATTTATTTATATAATATAAAAAGTATAACATAAAGGAATTATGGAAACATACAAAGGAAACTAATAATCATTGAGGTGGGACAGGAAATAAGAATAGAAAGAAAACATTTTGTATACTTTTTAATACATTATTTGAATCATGATAATTGTTTAATTTTTTTTTTAAGTTCATCTGGTATTGAGAAAAGAGAGCACATAAAAAGGTTGGGAAAATGTATGAACAGGAGACTTCACTGTAGCGCACCAGAATGACCCTCCTACACTATGCATCCGTTTAAAATAATAATGCCGATCTTTACTGATATAGAAAGATGTCCATGTTGTATGAAGGATTTGCCATGGTGCTGGCATATAGTAAAATCTCAAAGAATATTAATAAATCCAGCTTCCTTTCACCTATAATTAACTCTTTTGAAACACTGGGTGTCTTCTACAATGTTATTCTTTCTTTGAGACCAGTATTTGTTCATTCAGTTCTCTTTAGTTCTTTCCCCTCTCCCCAAGAACAATTTGCTATTTCCTTCCCAGTGATTTCTTCCCCCCAAAACAAAAAAAATTTAAAAAGGAAACCTTTTTATTTTTTGTCTTCACAACATATTTCCCTTGTTCATTGCCAAAAACTCATCAGTTCCAGGATCTTAAACCATGGTCCAGAAATCAAATCCCATTTTGTTCTTTAACACCATCTGGGTAAACCAACTGTTCCTATTTATTCGTTTCTCTTTTAAATAACACTACCTTCAGTTGGAAGAGTCATTTTAAAAAATACCACCTATGCCTCCAAGCCCTTCAGTTCCTGGCCTGGATCTCCAACTTGCATGCATAATGGATGCATAATTGGATCTTCCAACTTCATGCATAATGCTGTCAAACTAATCTGGATGTTCTCTTTTTTTCAACTTTTATCAGGATATTTCCACTTTGAATCATTACTTTAGCTTTAGTCACAAACTGAATTAACAGTCTTGGTCTCCCAAATGGACTTTCTGTCCCTAAATTCCTCATTTATGTTTGAAATACCACCATCTTTCTAGTTCCCCAAGCTAGAAACCAAGGAACACTCAATTATTCTTTGTGTCATCACACTTCATTTGGTCATCAATTTTATTGTTTTTGTCTCTGAAATATTTGTCAGACTTTTCCTTTCTCCTCCAATTTTTTTTACCTTTTGAATCTGGATCAGATTTTTGTGAATTCCCATACTAGTCCCCTTGAATCCTAGTCCTTCTCTTCTAAAATCCAACTATATTATACTACTGTCACGTTAATGCGTTTGAAAGACTCAAACAAAAAAAACTTCCCTCAAGCTTTCCCCATTCAAGAACATACAACATTTCCTACCAACTACATCACCGAGTCTCAACTCCACTGCCTAGCTCTCAAGACCCTGCCTAGCCTTGCCCCTATCAATACTTAGCTCCTTGACAGAGACTTCACTCCAGTGTTCTCCCTGTCCTGATGCCCCACGTTATATGTTCCTCTTAAGTCTTTATTCCTACTAGTTTCCCCTCTGCTCCCGCTTTGTAAACACTGCTCATCTTTTAAGAAGGCCCAGTCCAAATCCTGCCTTTTAGAAACAAGCCTTCCCTGACCACTCTAGTCACTTTTTTTTCTTCCTTATTTAACATCTGCAATAGTTCTTCTAATTTTTGTAATCTCATCACTTTGTTATTTACTTGTCTCAACTCAGTGGAATTTTATCTGTAGTCATTGTACCCAAATTTGCTGTTAAATCGCCTTTCCTTGCTAGTCAGCAAGTATCTTTTTTTTTTTTTCAGCAAGTATCTTAATGACATCTCATAACTTCCTATTTGCTTAAAATTGTGGCTTATATCCTTCAAAGCTTTTCCCTTCCCACTGCAGCCAGATTTCTAGCCCCAGGAGCACGAATAGGGGAAGGACACATCTGCTGTTTCACTCCTCCTGAGAGAAAGGAGCTAGGCTCCAGCTTCCCTGGTGCACTGGCACAGGGAGGAAGGGGAGGGACACATATCTCAGACACTGGTTGCTGCGGTGTGATGGCTTCTGGATGTATAAACTTGGCTTGGCTGCACTACATTCCCGAGTTATTTAATCTAACACTAATCTATGTGCTGCCATGAAGGTTTTTGCAGGTGTGACAGACGTTCCTAATCAGCTGACTTTAAGTTAATAAAAGAAAGACCGTCCTCGGTGAAGTGAAGTGAAAGTCACTCAGTTGTGTCTGACTCTTTTCAACCCCATGGACTGTAGCCCATCAGACCTCTCTGTCCATAGCATTTCCCAGGCAAGAATACTGGAGTGGGTTAACCTCTGACCTAAACAAGTAAGCTCTTTCAAAAAGAGATTAGGTTTTCCATGAGCTCAGAAATTCCAAATAGTTCATGCCATTAGGGTTCCAGCCTTCTCATGACCTTCCTTCCTTACTACCTGTGGACAAGAAGCTTTGGCCTGTTATGGTTTCCAACATGCTCCTGATCTTTTCTTTCTGATTGCCTGCCCAACAGACCACAGACTTCGTTATCCAGCCCTGACAATTACATTAGCCAATTCCTTATAATAAATATCCTCCTGGTTCTGTGTCTCAGGTTGAACCCAGACTCTAATACACAGTGAAATTCTGTCTTTGATTGTTGTCTTTGTTTCTGTACTAACCCTAAAAGGTCACTGATAGTCTCTAGGTTGTAGACATTCAAATGCATGCTATCTTGCATCAATTATTTAGTCTCCCCAGTGCACAAATCCTTGATGTAGGCTACTATGAGCCACAGATTTTTGCTGTTTGGGTTCTCTTGCCTGTTGGGAAGTTCTGTTAGTGAGGCACCAACAGTATTCACTTGACCCCAGGAAAGTCATATATCCTTACTACTCCAGTGAGTATTATATCAGCTACTCACCACTGCCCGCTTCTCTCCAATCTTACTTCTCTTTGCTCGAGCAAGTAAAGAGCAAATTAAAATGTGCTGTCTAAGCAGACTTTCAGTTGGAGGAAGAAAGCGCACCCAATCGTTGTAAATAATGATTTGGTTACCTTCACCCTCAGTCGATTTTAAAGGGGAATATCCCGCTCCCCTCCCCATTAGAAAAAGCACAATACTGTTCTTGGACCAAGGACCCATAACAGATATGATCCCTTTGACAGATTGTGTTTTCCAAAGAGAGTCACCAATCTAGTATCTCCCATACTACATGTCTAGTTTTTTTTAAATGTGAATTTGACATTATTAAATAGAGAAGTAGGGTCTATGCTCCTTCCCTTTAAAAGTAGCCCCACTTTTGTGACTTTCACCAGTAGAGTATGGCAAAAGTGACCTGTTGCAACTTCTGAGATTAAGTCATAAATATAACTGTGCCTTCCTAGCTGCAACACTGGTGCTTGGAGCTCTGAGCCAGCAGGTCAGTAGTCTGACTGCTCAGAAGCCACCATGCTGTGAATAAGCTCAAACGAGCCATGGAAGGAAACCACATGGAGAGGTCCTGAGACTGAACAGAGAGAAATTCCTGGTCAGCCCCCAGGTGCTCCAGCCCCCTGCTGTTCCGAGTCCAGCCACTCATCTGACTTTAAGTATATATGAGACCCTGAGTCAGAATTGCCCTTCCAAGGTATTTCCAAATTCCTGATCTTAGAAACCATGACAGATAGTAAAATGAGTGTTGTCATTTTAAGCTACTAAAGCTTTGGAGTGACTTGTTATCTGCAATAGATAACTGGAACACCCTATTTCCTTTCCCAGGATTTTAAGGAATGGGAAGGAGGAATGGTCTTAATGATAGTTTAAAGGCCTCTTATATTTGGACCAAATTGATTGGCTTTTGAAAGTTGGACATTTTGTCCCTTATTGTGAGATCCTGGATTCTAATTCTGCGGTAAGAAGAAAGTTTTTTGTTTTGTTTTGTTTTCATTGAAGTATAGTTGATTTACAATGTGTTAGTTTCTGGTGTACAGCAAAATAATTTTATTATGTATGTGTATATACATATATATGCACATGTGTATAACTGAATCACTTTGAGATATATGTATGTGTACATACATATATATGAATGAAGAAGAAAATTTTATTCAGCATCCTGTTAGGCACAGATTAGTATATTTAATCCTAGTCCAACTGCATATTTTAAAGTATTATTTGAACTGTGTCATCTTTTTCATTTCAACATCTTTAATATTATATTGTATCCCACTAATGCAGAAGTCAGTCTTATACTAAAGGGATACATAAAGATTTTGGGCTTTTTTTTTTTTTTGGCTGCACCATTCAACATGTGAGATCTTCCCTTACCAGGGATCAAACCTGTGTCCCCTGCATTTGGAGCATGGAGCCTTAACAACTGGACCACCAGGGAGGTCTCAAGATCTTATTCATTCTCTCTAGTTTTCATTTAATTTCAGGCTTTGTGAGTATAATTCTTGAAGAGAATCTGGAATGCTGACTAATACTTATATTTGTGCACATTTAAGTCATTCAACCTGTGAACATTTCAGTAAATAATGAGGTACCATGTCCCCAGCACCAGTCCAGGCTCGATAAATGGAAAGATAAATAAAACTAGTGGAAGAGACAGCAAGCAATTCAAATTTAATAATTTTAAAAGTCAATAGTGCAAGTAACTGCTTGAATACAGGAAAGGACACATATAAAAGGCATCTAAACCCAAACACGGAGGATCTTTGCAGATTTCCAGGTAGAAAGGATGCCTGAACTGGGGCTTTAAGTATATGTAACCTATAAACAAAAAAAGAGGAGAAAGAGAAAAACCAAAATTTTTTTCTAGAGATAAAAGATTTAGGAATCAGAAATGTTGATTTTGAGTTCTAGTTCTGCCACCAAATATAGCAATAATTATGTCTATTTTAAAATAAAGAGTTTTAGATGATAATTGTTGGGATCTTTCGACTCAACTCTCTTCAAAATCAGTTTGTCAGTTTAATGATTTAACATATCTAGTGTTTTGATATCCCTCCCATGAGGGATCACCATACAATTCAATGATCACAACTTTCTACTACTTGCTGTAAGTTATTCTGACCAATGTGCCAACTCAACTTCTCCTTCTTTACAGAGATTTCATGGCTCCAGGGCCCCTTGACTTTATATGGGGATGTCCCCCTCCCAGGCAGAAATGTACTTTTCAGCTGTGTAAAGCAACTCCTCTGAGCAGAAGGAATGTGAAACAATAGGACCAGAAGACTAGCCTCCCCAGCTACAAATGTATCAAATTGAAATGCTGGGCATAAATGGATTAAAAGGATACATAGTTGGTGTCTACTTGAACAATGGGCACAATTCAAGCCTGAAAGCAATATTTGTATCCAAAAGAGGTCCTTTCCTAAGCTACATCCCACAGTATAAGGCCCAAGATCACCTCTGTCCTAAAGTTGAAAATATTAACACTGAATCCCTATCATTTTAGTGGGAATCCTTAGACATAACCCTTATGGTGCCTAAGGCAAATGGCACTTGGTAATAAGAACTTCTATCTTTCGTTAACAGACTAACCCCTAAAATAGTAAAAAGTCTTAGATATAAAGCTAGCTAGTGCAACTTGATTATAATATAGTGATTTAAATGTAGGCATTGATGTGATATTTGACACTCATGAGTCAGACTGGCTTTGAACTAAATATTTATCAGAAACTAATAGGTTACTACCTTATACCTGAGAAGCCAAGTCCTGAGAAACCTTATTACCCTGGTATCCTTGGACAGTCTTGCCCCTGAATGAAAATAAAAAGACCATACCTAACTGGTCACCTTTGTTGGCAAAGTAGTGTCTCTGCTTTTTAATATGCTATCCAGGTTGGTTATAACTTTCCTTCCAAGGAGTAAGCGTCTTTTAATTTCATGGCTGCAATCACCATCCGAGCTGTGGTGTTGAAGACTCTTGAGAGTCCCTTGGACTGCAAGGAGATCCAACCAGTCCATCCTAAAGGAGATCAGTCCTGGGTGTTCATTGGAAGGACTGATGCTGAAGCTGAAACTCCAATACTTTGGCCACCTCATGTGAAGAGTTGACTCACTGGAAAAGACCCTGATGCTGGGAGGGATTGGGGGCAGGAGGAGAAGGGGACGACAGAGGATGAGATGTCTGGATGGCATCACCAACTCGATGGACATGAGTTTGAGTAAACTCCGGGAGTTGGTAATGGACATGGAGGCCTGGCGTGCTGTGATTCATGGGGTCGCAAAGAGTCGGACACGACTGAGCGACTGAACTGAACTGGTCACCTGAAAGGAAAGACCTAACAAACCATCTTTCCAGGATACTGTGAGACATCACGCTATGCATAGCATCTGTGCTATTAAACATACCTTCTGAGACCTACTGAGAGAAGCCATTCTCCCTCCAAACTGATGAAAAAGGGGACCATATTCTGATGCTCCAAAGACTGTGAGCATGAGTCTACCCATCCTTGTGCTGAACTCTGCCTAGCATAACGTTTAACACCCCTTTTTGAATTCTCTCTCTTCTCCACTGCAACCCATGAGGATCAGAAGAATTAGAGGCATCATTTAAGTCCACTTGTATTTTATTAATACTCTTTGAGTCTATCTTTTTGTAAAGGCCTACTGTTTTAGTGGGAAAAGAACCTCCTTTTAAGCTCCAACTTCTGGAACTAGAAAATTAGTTCTTAAATAAACTAACAAAGTAGAATTTGAAAGACAAGAATGATAAGTAAGAAATAACAGAGTAGAAAGTAAACAACATGCCCTTTCTTAAATCAGTCACACTTAGGAAGCGAGGGATTCACCATGAAGAAGTAAAGGTCTACCCTTCTTAGAAGGTATAATAATATTCACATTACGTATAAGTAGCAAATGATAAAAATGAAATATCTATAAACAAATCATGAAACTGAACATTTTTATGAAGATGTAAATGGGGGGCTGCAAGAAACATTAATTGTATAAGATTTCAAATACTCAGATTATAAAAGAACCAACATAAGCAAATTCAACTAAAAGAGGGGAAAGAAAGAGACATACAACCTAGGAGTCTCCTATGGCAAACCAACTGAATCTCTTGTTGTTGTGTCTAGTCACTAAGTCCCATTCAACTCTTTCAAACCCCACAGACTGCAGCAGACCAGGCTTTCCTGTCCTTCAGTATCTCCTAGAGTTTGCTCAAACTCAAGTCCCTTGAGTCTGTGATGCCACCCAACCATCTTATCCTCTGTTGCCCCCTTCTCCTCCTTCCCTCAATCTTTCCCAGCATCAGGGTCTTTTCCATTGAGTTGACTCTTCACGTCAAGTGGCCAAAGTATTGGAGTTTCAGCTTCAGCATCAGTATTTCCAATGAATATTCAGGACTGATTTCCTTTAGGATTGACTGGTTAGTTCTCCTTGCTGTCCAAGGGACTCTCAAGAGCCTTCTGTAGCACCACAATTTGAAGGCATCAAATCTTTGGCACTCAGCTTTCTTTCTGGTCCAATTCTCACATCCACATGTGACTACTGGAAAAACCATAACTTTGACTATACAGACCTTTGTTAGCAAAGTAATGTCTCTGCTTTTGAATATGCTCTCTAGGTTTGCATAATTTTTCTTCCAGGGATCAAGATATTTTAATTTCATGGCTTGTAGTCATGTAGAAATTTTCTTGGAGCCCAAGAAAAAAAAAATTCTGCCACTGTTTACACTTTTTCCCCATCTATTTGCCATGAAGCAATAGGTCTGGATGCCATGATCTTTGTTTTTTGAATGTTGAATTTTAAGCCAGCATTTTCACTTTCCTTTTTCAGTTTCATCAAGAGGATCTTTAGTTCCTTTTCACTTTCTGCCATTAGGGAGGTATCATCTGCATATCTGAGGCTATTGATATTTCTCCCAGCAATCTTGATTCGAGCTTGTGATTCATCCAGCCTGGCATTTAGCATGATGTACTCTGCCTATAAGTTAAATAAGCAGAGTGACAATATATGGCCTTGATGTACTCCTTTCCCAATTTTGAACCGGTTCATTATTCCATGTCCGGTTCTAACTGTTGCTACCTGCATATGGGTTTCTCCTCTCAGGAGGCAGGTAAGGTAGTCTGATATTTCCTTCTCTTTAAGAATTTTCCACAGTTTGTTGTGAGCCACATAGTCAAAGGCTTTAGTGTTGTCACTGAAGCAGAAGTAGATGTTTTTCTGGAATTCCCTTGTTCTTTCTATGATCCAACAGATGTTGACAATTTGATCTCTAGTTCCTCTGCCTTCTCTAAATCCAGCTTGTATATCTAGAATTTCTCAGTTCATGTACTGTTAAAGCCTGTCTTGAAGGATTTGAACATTACTTTTCTAGCATGCGAAATGGGCCCACTGAATTTCTATAAAAATATAGAAAGAAATTTCAAAGAACCTGGACAGAATAATTCTAACTCAAATGTATTACTTAGGACAGATCCCTGGGCCAGGAAGATCTCCTGGAAGAGGAAATAACATCCCATTCCAGTGTTCTTTGTTTTTTCTTTCAAACTTTAAACTTTTAACTTTTTATTTTGTATCGGGGTATAGCTGATTGACAGTTGTGGCAGTTTCAGGTGAACAGTGAAGGAACTCAGCCATACATATACATGTATCCATTCTCTCCCAAACCCCCATCCCATCCGAGCTGACACATAACACTGGGTAGAGTTCCATGTGCTGTAAAATATATCCTTGTTGGTTATCCATTTTGAATATAGCAGTGTGTACGTGACCTTCCCAAACTCCCTAACTATCCCTTCCCCACTGGCAACCATAAGTTTGTTTTATAAGTCTGTGAGTCTTTCTGTTTTTAAGTAAGTTCATTTGTATCATTTCTTTTTAGATTCCACATATAAGGGATGTCATACAATATTTCTCCTTCTTTATCTAACTTATTTCACTCAATATGACACTCTCTAGGTCCGTCCATGTTACTGCAAATGACATTATTTCATTCTTTTTAATGGCTGAGGAATATTCCATTGTACATATTACCACATTTTCTTTATCCATTCCTCTGTCGATGGACATTTAGTTTGCTTCCATGTCTTGGCTATTGTAAACAGTGCTGTCATGAATATTGGGGTGCTTGTATCTGTTCAGATCATGCTTTTTTCTGGATATATGCTCAGGATTAGGTTTGCAAGGTCATATGGTAGCTCTATTTTTAGTTTTTTTAAGGAACCTCCATCCTATCCTCCATAATGGCTGTATTAATTTACATTCTCAACAACAGTGTAGGAGGGTTCCCTTCTCTCCACACCCTCTCCAGCATTTTTTTGTGGATTTTTTTATGATAGGCATTCTGACTGATGTGAGGTGTCTCGTTGTAGTTTTGATTTACATTTATCTAATAACTAGCAGTGTTGAACATCTTTTCATATGACTGTTGGTCATCTATATATTCTCTTTGGAGAAATGTCTGTCTGGATCTTCTGCCCATTTTTTGAGTGGATTGCTTGTTTTGATGACGTTAAGCATCATTTAAGTGTTTGTAAATTTTGGAGACTAACCCCTTATCGGTCATATTATTTGCAAATATTTTCTCCCAATCTGTGGGTTGTCTTCTCATCTTGTCTATTGTTTCCTTTGCTGTGCAAAAGTTGCTGAGCTTAAGTAGGTCTCACTTGTTTATTTTTGTTCTTACCTCCATTATTCTGGGAGATGAATCAAAAAAGATGTTGCTGTGATTTGTCAGAGAGAGTTCTGCCTATGTTTTCCTCTAGAAGTTTTATAGTGCTGGTCTCACATTTAGCTATTTAATCCGTTTTAAGCTTATTTTTGTGTCACCCCAATATTCTTGCCTGAAAAGTCCCATAGACAGAGGAGCCTGGCATGCTACAGTCCGTAGGGTCACAAAGAATCAGACACAGCTAAGCAACTGAGCATTGAGTACTGACTACATATAATGGCTGAAACTGCAATTAGAATATTAATAGCACTCATATTGCATCAGATTATTGCCTGACAAACAACAGTGTGTCTATATCAACCTGAGAAAAGCAAAAAATAAGGCGTGTTATCAATTTCTCCTTTGTAGCACTTAGATTAAAGCATACTTGCAATAGCCGTCAGAAAGAGACTAAGAAGACAAGATCTTGATTTAGCCAGAGAACATGACAACTTTTTCGGCTCTAAAGGAAACAATCAGAATCAGCATAAAAGCAAGAATGGGAAAACAGAGAAAAAAGAAAGGCACAACTGATGACTCTAAAATCCAATGAAAAGGAAATATGGAAGAAGTCAATAATAATACTATCAGTAGACAGACATATTGATATTTACACTTGTACAGACAATGTGCTAAACACTAAACACGGGTCAACTTAGCTTTGAGAGAAAGTGAAATCTTAGGAGATTGTGGAGTGGGACAGCATTTGGGAAGGGTGGAAAACAAACTCCCCCCAAAAATGGAGAAAACTAATGGCCTACCTCACTTTGAACAGAAAGAACTTAAAAGAAAGGTACTCACTTTAGGAAACTAAATTGGCACATGCTGTTGAACACCCTCTATGTGAAGTGCACCAGGTGGTCCATGTGGAGCAGGTCAGTAGCTTCTATTGTGGAAGAGAATTTGTCCCAGGATTTTGTCTGGAACTTTGTGACATGTCACCCCAAATTACTCTCTCCTCCCTGCTCTCCTGTCACCCTTTCTTCTTCCCAATCTACTCACTCTCTCCCCATCTTGCCTTCTCAGCTTTACTCCTGTCACCCACAGATACAACCTGGTCTGACGTTCTAGCCCAGAAGTAACTACCACTTGTTCGTGCAAATGGTTTCAGGAAAAAAAATTATATTTATTTTATTGCCTAAAAGGACAAGCTATTATCACTCTCAGAGTCACATTCCGCTTTCATAACAGAATAAACTATTTTCATTTTCCTGAAATCATAAGTCCTCTGACAGGATACAGGAGTGATGATGACAAAATATCTATGCAGAAAGTAGGATAAAAGCCTCAGCCTCAGTGTGAGCACCCCTGACACTAGAGCCCCACCCTAGAATCTAGCCTCTTACCATCCAAACCAAAATGTATACATCACTACTCTGGGTCTTTTTCCTGTTCTATCTGGTACTTAGACCCTGCCTCCTTTTGTCATTTTATTCTCTTTGTGTATGACATTGTTAAATTTTAAAAAGCAGTGGGTCCTCAGTATGTCTTTGCAGAAAGAGGGACAACCTAAGTGCCCCAACAGATGAATGGATAAAGAAAATATGGTACATGCATACAATTGAATACTACTCATCCATAAAAAGGAATGAAGTTCCAATACATGTTACATCATGGATGAACCTTGAAGACAGTAGGCTAACTGAAATAAGCCATACCCAAAAGGACAAATACTGCATAATTCCACTTATATGTGGTATTTAGAATAGGCACATTCATAAAAAGAGAAAATCTATTTGAGATTCCTGGGGGCTGGGAGAAGAGGGAATGGGAGTTATGGCTACAGGGTTTCTGTTTTGGGTAATCAAAAAATTTTGGAAATAGATAGTGGTGGTGATTGTACAATATTGCAAATATAATTAATGTAATTGAATTGAATATTTTAAAAGTGTTAAAATGGTAGATTTTGCTTTATTTCTATTTTAACCCAATTTTTTAAATAGGAGAAAAAAGAAAGGTGTGTGTGTGTGTAGGGGGGGTGTTGTGATTCCTCCAGTTGGGAGATAGAGGAAGGCAATGATAGGCATTGGTATTTTTAAAAACCTCCTCAGTGATCCTAATGTATAATTTTCTTGTGCAGGAACCACTCAACTAAATTATCAAGGGACCCTTCTGGCTTTAAGATTTAATGAATCTATGGCTACTGCATGATTGAGGAAGACAGGGATGGAGACTTTTTTTTAAGTGGTCATTGAAGCCAGACTGTCTAGACTTGAGCTTAAGTTATAGACTAAGTTATAGACATATTAAATATGCGACCTTGGGTACTTACTTAACCTCTTCTGAAGATTTCAATAAGATTCTACTCATAGGGTAGAATAAAAATATTAAATCACTTAATACATACAAAATACCTAGTATATGGCACCTAGCAATTGCTCAATAAATTTTAGTTCTTTTTTTACATGATTCCATCTCCCTGGAATGACATGGTCCTCCCCCTTTCTGCTCTTGTCTACCTGCAGGGCTCACATTTGTGCATCAGTGGTTTGCTCAAGTGTTACTTCTTCCTTTGCAGAGTCTTAACTGGTCTCTCCAATCTTTGTGCTCCATTATCTCTGGCACATACTGGTATGAAGTAAATATCTGATGGATGGAATGGAATGGATTTGAAAACCGAGAAGTGGAAGAAATGGAAAAGAATGAGGAATGATGTTAACTACTGACATCTCTATAGGATCTCATAGACCCACATATCCACTTCTGCTCTCTTACATCACTGTTGAATCAATGGTAGGTAACTGAAAATCTGAAGTTTCCCATGATCATTCAAACTAAAGACTGTTCAGAAGAATTCTCCCTGTCCTCTGCCTTTACCCTCTTTATTAGTCAGAGTTCTTCAGAGAAACAAAATTAATATGATGTGTATATATACAGTTATAAGAAAAGAATAATTTTAAGAAATTGGCTAATCCAGTTATGCAGCCTGGCAAATCTAAAATCTTCAGAATACCCCAGCAGGCTGCAGATCCAAGAAACAGTTGCAGTTTAAGTCCAAAAGAGTCTGCTGGCAGAATTCCCTTCTCCTCAGGAGCTGTCAGGTTTTTTCTATTAAGGCCTTCAGCTGATTGGCTAAGGCCCACCCTTATTATGGAGAGCAATCTGCTTTACTCAAATCCACCGATTTAAATGTAACTCTTATCGAAAAACACCCTCACAGAAACATCAGCATCATCTTTTTTTTTAAATTAATTTATTTCAATTGGAGGCTAATTACTTTACAATATTGTAGTGGTTTTTGCCATACATTGACACGAATCAGCCATGGGTGTACATGTGTTCCCCATCCTGAACCTCCCACCTGCCTCCTTCCCCATCCCATCCCTCAGGGTCATCGCAGTGCACCGGCCCTGAGTGCCCTGTCTCATGCATCAAACCTGGACTGGCAATCTATTTCACATATGGTAATATGTATGTTTCAATGCTATTCTCTCAAATCATCCCACCCTCGTCTTCTCCCACAGAGTCCAAAAGTCCAAATGCATTCTTTTTAATAGCTGAGTACTATTTCATTGTGTATATGTACCACAGCCTTCTTATCCATTCATCTGCCAATGGACATCTAGGTTGCTTCCATGTCCTAGTTATTGTAAACAGTATCAACATCAGCTTTGACAAGCCAAGTTGACACATAAAATTAACTATCACAGTCTCAACCATTGCTTGTCCTTTATATGCACAAAAGTTCTGGCTATTGCAAACTGCAGGAAATTCTCTGAATATGTCATGCTCTCTCATGATTCTGGATTTTTATATATGCTGTTCCTTCTTTATGGATTACTCTTTTCCTGCTTTTTCACCTGGTAAATTCCTGCTTATTTTTTAAGGCCCATCTCTGGAAATCTTCACTAGGCCCACTTCCCACCCCCAGTCTGAGTTAGATGCCCACCAAAGTGCTTCAATCATTGAATATATTGAATACATTGAATTATAACTGTATTTTTGTCTTTCTCTTCTTCTAGACCTGTGAGGGTTTTAACCCTACAGATATTAAAATTAGATATTACTGATTTTTATGCTTGCAGCACCTAGCTCAGTGCTTGGCATGAGATGAGTGTTGATTAAGTGTTTGTTGAATGAATGAATGAGTGAATGAATGGACTATTTTTAATGAAGCAAATTTTGTTAAATAGAAAATATAAGTAACATGCGTGCATGCATGCTAAGTCAATTCAGTTGTATCCATCTCTTTGTGACCCTATGGACTATAACCCACCAGGCTACTCTGTCCATGGGATTCTCCAGGCAAGAATACTGGAGTGGGTTGCCATGCCCTCCTCCAGGAGATCTTCTCAACCCAGGGTCAAACCCATATATCCTATGACTCCTGACTTGCAGGTAGATTATTTACCACTGAGCCACCAAGGAAGCCCACAAGTAACATAAACAAATGGATTTAAATGGCAAGTAACTCAGATAGGGGGCCTTATCATTAAAGTACTTTAAAGTCCCTAATAACATTTTGAGAAGGATGAAACATTAAGGTGAGAAGTTTGGCTATTAAGAGAATGTGTGTATTTAGCTTCTTTGCCTCTGGTTCTATTTCTGCTGCTAGGTCTCCCATATTTTCTTTAGTATTAAATTCTCCAGGCATAACTAGAGCTGTCCCTTAAATAATGTGTATCTACTTTTCTTAATTGAACCATTATTAACCAGTTAGGAAGGGTGTAGAGATATACATCTTTTAGCACTACCAGATTGAACTTCAGTTGCTATTTCCCTGCTTTCCAGAGCATGTCTCACAGTTTGGCCCAGTCAGGTGACTCCTACCAATGAGACCACAGCAGTTCCTTAACAGAGTTCCCTGGACTTGCTCAGGACAAGCTTCACTCAGAAGCTGTTCACCACCATCAAATCTTTAAGGAAAAAAAAACCAAAAAACACATTTTGTTTATTCCTGTTTCAAAAGCAACATATTTATTGTAGAAAATTGAGAAATGTGAGGAAGCAAAGAAAATGAAAACAACTCATAATCCTACCGCCCAGATATAACTACTGACCCTCCCAGGCTTTTTTCTATTTGTGAACATTTTTTCCCCAACATAATGCAATATAAATACTCACTCATACACATCCGACTCTGTGGCCCAATGGACTGTAGCCCGCCAGGCTCCTCTGTCCATGGGCTTTCCCAGGTAAGAATACTGGAGCAAGCTGCCATTTCCTACTCCAGGGGATCTTCCCAACCCAGGGATCAAACTCCAGTCTCCTGCATCTCCTATGTCTCCTACATTCATAGGTGGGTTCTTTACCACTGGGCTTCCCTCATGGCTTAGCTGGTAAAGAATCCGCCTGCAATGTGGGAGACCTGGGTTCGATCCCTGGGTTGGGAAGATCCCCTGGAGAAGGAATTGGCTACCCACTCCAGTATTCTGGCCTGGAGAATTCCATGGACAGTCCATGGGGTCACAAAGAGTTGGACACGACTGAGCAGCTTTCACTCACTTCACTTTCACTTTACCGCTAGTGCCACCTGGGAACAAAAGTGATCAAACACTATATCCTATTTTATAACTTCCTCCTTACTTATCAATACATTGTAAACATTTTTCCATATCATTAAATATCATTTTTAATGGCTAGTTACTATGTACCCAATATTGGGCTCTCAACACAACACGTCAGTCATTAACTTCAGCTTTATTAAAGCTGAAAGGCAAATGAGATGACCAACTGCTGCTGATCTTTTATGCAGGGATAGATCTATAACCATCCCAGGAAAAGGCACAGATAACAATGTTGAAGTTTTCTCACTGAATATAAATGAGGAAACAGTTTTTGATGGCCAGGGGAAGATTGTGAAAGAATAAATACGAGATAAGTCAAGAGGATTCATGTTTCTCTCTTTGTTCCCTGTTCAAATGTCATCTATGAGAGAAACTGGCTGAGACGACTAGTGAAAGTCTTCATTCATTTTTTGTGTTTATTTAGGATCAATACACTGGTTTTGAAAAACTTTGAGGTAACCATCCAATTAGAGTTAAAGGAAAAATGAAACCACAGGAAATATCAAGCACAGATGCTTCCAAGCATCTGGGAAGTACTCTTTTGGATTGCTTGGTCCTGAATATAGTTCTAGATGCTCTAATTATAAGGATATGTTTATTTAGCCTTTGTTCTGTGGCAGGCATATACTAAGAACTTTACCATTTAAAGGTCAAATGAATTCTGTGAAGTAGGTTATAATCTCTATTCTGTACATAAGGAAATAGGTTCTGAGAGATTGGATAATTTGCCAGTTAGTAGGTGACATAACTAGTTAATGCTAGAGACAAGATTCAGATCCAGGTCTGCCTTCCCAAACTCTTTCTTCTATGTTACTCTATTAAGTAACCATTCATGGTAGGCAGAGTAATGCCCTCCACTTCATCCTAACTGCCAGAACCTTATGTGACAAAGGGGAATTAAGGTTGCAGATAGAGTTAAAGTTGTTAATCAATTGACCTTAATATAGGGAGACCATCCTAGTTTATCTAGTTGGGCCCATTGTAATCACGAGTGTCCTTAAAAGTGGAAGACAGAGACAGAGAAGATGTGTGAACAGAGACAAAGTCAGAGTGATGCAATGTGAGGACTCATCCTGCTGTTGCTAACATTGGAGATAGAAGTCCATCATGAACCAAGAGATGTGGGCAGCCTCTAGAAGCTACAAAAGGCAAGGAAGTGAATCCTTCCCTAGAACATCCAGAAAGGGATATACCCTGCCAATACCTGGGTTAAGCCCAGTGATACCTGAACTAGACCTCTGACTCACAGAACTGCCAGATAATAAATTCATGTTGTTTTAAGCCACCAAGTTTGTGGTACTTTGTTACAGCAGCAAACAGAAAACTCATACACCATCATTTTGTGAATATCTAAAGATCAGATTTGTATTCCTAGAGAGAAGACCCACACACTTAGTTGTTATTTGGTTGCTACTTCCTGCATGTAAATCCATGATTTTCCCCAGAAGAGAATTCTTAAGATCTAGAAAACTGTTGGATGAAACTACAAAGTTCTGGGTCAAGTGACATGGACAATATTTTAACCTGAGATAGAAAAATATCTATCTGTTTACTACTACGGCTTGCTTACTCCTGTGATACTGTTTGAGACATCTGCTTTTAAGAACCACATCCTCATGGATCATCTAGAAAAAAAAGTGAATTATAAAACACCTCTAAAGGGCTAAGTAAACTGCCTTGTTGGCTGTAGTCATTAAATACTGGGTCAGAACTTTGGTTGGCTACCAAGCTAGGACTTTGGAGTAATAAACAATGCTGGACAACAGGTCTACCAATTCTCAAGGCAGCATATCTGAACCTGAATTCTACCTCTATCCTTTTCTACCTGTGCATGTATAGTGTCATCTTTCTAAACATCCATTTTTTCAAGAGGGGCTGATATTACCTGCTTGGAAAGGTTTTTAATAAGTACTTAATAAAAAGATACATCTAAAGCATCTAGAAAAAAGAATTACCTGGTGGTGCAGTGGATAGGAATCTGCCTACCAGTGCAGGGACATGAGTTCAATCCCTGGTCCAGGAAGATTCCACATGCCACAGAGCAATTGAGCCTGTGCGCCACAATTACTGAGCCTGTGCGCTAGAGCCAGTAAGCCACAAATACTGAGCCTGCATGCTGCAACTAGTGAAGCCCATTTGCTTAGAGCCTATGCTCTGGTGACAAGAGAAGCCACCACAGTGAGAAGCCCATGCACTGCAACTAAAGAAAGCTGGCACACAGCAACAAAGACCTGTCACAACCAAAAACAAACAAATAATAATAAAAAAATTTTAGAGCATCTAGAACAATACCTGGCACATAGCAGCCAATAATTACTAACTTACTTCCTTCATGTTACTGAAATGCTGTGAAGGTTTCTTTTTTTACCAGCAGAGAGGAAATGCTTATTTTCCTCTATCATCTATTTTTATTGCAAGAAGGCTTACATATAGTTTATAAATTGCTAGATTAGGAACTTTTTTTTTAAAGGATATAAACATTCATTCTAGGAAATACGCCTGAAGGCCCAGATTGAAATCTGCTCCTCCAGCCCTTCCAATGATTTTAGAGGCTTCTGATCCCTTGTGTTATATCTCTTACTGATTCAAAGAGCTAGAGTGATTTTTGTTATCTGTAACTACACCCTGCCAGATACACAGATGCACTGTGTATTACACCATGTGCTATGTAAAATTGAATCACAAGGAACCTCTTCTGCTTATTCTGCTTTTAACAACATAGATGCTAGTAAAGCATTAATATTTTAGAATTTATGGAAGAGTATTTACTCATACATAATGCCAATCTAATGAATGAAAGACTGAAGATAATGCTGGTGATCCCTTCCAATAATCTTAAATTGCCATTAACTCTTTACTTGATGAGATAGGGTGGTGAACAACAACAATTCATGGTAGACAATTGCCTAACATTTTGTTCCTCCTGTAGTTATTTTTTGGGGAAAATGGCCTACAATTTATCAAGAAAGCCAGGACAGAGTTTTAAAGCATCAACTAGGATTGGTGTGGAGTAATAATAACATAAGATTTTCATAAAGATGGGTAGATAGCACTTTGAGCTCCTACTGCAGAAATACATGTTAATTGTGGTAAATAAGAACTTAGGACTACTAATTAGGACAGAATCCAAAAAATTCCTTCAATCCATCTTCTGCTGTTGTTAGAAAACTTTGAAGTTTAGTGTGGACTAGTTAATAATTCTCTGTAAATGCAATTATCAAAGTGAGTTTCTTACAACTTCCTTACACATTCTATCTCCTCTGTCAACCACTTCTCAAATCTTGTAGCCCCAGCTAGCAAATTTCAGGCAAGTATTAAACGTTACTCAATCCTCTGATTTTTTAAAAAGAGCTATTTCTGAGAAGACTCAGAGCCACAGAGAAGTCAGAAGTCATCACAGTATGACTCCATCTCCTCCCACATCCATGCTAGGCAGGACTTGTCAGTACATCTCAAGTTTTCTGGGTTGTTCACAGCCCAGTGTAGCTCCTTTAATCTGCCATGTCCACTTTCTCAACAGATCCAGGCACCATTTAAAGGGAGCTTGCCAAGTCACAATCTCCCTTGTGGCCTGTAAGTTCCATGAAAGCAAGAGAGTTCTCATCCATATTTGTATTCCTAGCATACAAAACACATTGAACAAATGCAGGTTGAACAAAAATACTCAGTTATGAACTACAGTCTATATCTGCTTCTTGAACTCTCTCCCAGTCTGCTCTCAGTTTTCATAGGCTCTGCTGTTTAGTCTCTCATTTCTCTCCTGGTTTCACCTTTGAGATTGTCCTCGTACTGTTATCTTTGCCACTTGGCTACAGTTCTGACTTTCTGTGTTAGAGATATTGGTTCCAGATCCCTGAGGAACCCTTCTCCTGGTGCCCAAAAGGTTGGGGACCACTGGTCTCGGTGATCTAAGAAGTACTGCGCTCTGCTGGGCTATGAGAAAACTCGAGCAAGGCCTGAGGATGTTGCTGGGCTGTGTCAGTCTGGGTTATAGAGAGGAGACAATTATAGCTAAAGGGCTTGGAGATGAGGTGAGGTGGGGAGAGAGATCTAGCAGGGTGGATATGGGGTCAGGAGAGGTAGGAAGGAGAAGTGGAGAAATGCACTAAACAGAGAGTTTAGCACTAGTTTGAGCTGGAGATTTAGCTGACAGTTCTAGGGCAGAAAGTTAGGGAAGAGATAGCCAAGGGTTGTCAGCTGTGCAGGAGCTGCCAGGAGTCAACTCTGGGAGGGGAAAATACTGAGAAAAAAGAAATAATTAAATGTAGAGGTGCAAAATATGGAAAAGGTAAAGGGGTGAAAGAGGGAAGGTAAGAATGAGAGCTATCAGTCTGGTTATGTGTGTGCTAAGTCGCTTCAGTCGTGTCTGACTCTTCGTGACCCCCATGGACTATAGCCCGCCAGGCTCATCTGTGAATGGGATTTCCCAAGTAAGAATACTGGAGTGGGTTGCCATTTCCTCCTCCAGATCAGTCTGGTTAGAGCTGGGCTAAACATTCTATTTTGCCATCAGCTTGGAACTTCTGGGCATTCAGTTGCCATGTAGGCAAAATTGAAGTGAGAAGCCTGTCTCCTCTGTACTCAAATGACTTGGGTAGATTCTAATGAACTGTGTATATCAGGAAAGGAAAAGGTTAACTGAGATTAACCTGAAAAACAGCCTTATGTGGCAGTTTTCAAACAAGCAGGTTGACTTGGCTTGTGTGAAGGTGATGATGCCTGATCTAGAAAAGAGCAATATATGTTGTACCGTTTTCAAATCCATTCTGGCATACTGTGATGAATGTGTCGGCTGGCAGCTAAGAACTTGCTGAAATGCAGTCTCTCACCATTTATAATCGACACTCCCCTTCTAGGGAAGAGCCTGTCTCATCTCTGAAGCAGTGGACTTATCAATTTGCATAAACCCTGCCATTCTCAATGAACACATATTTATCACCTACCACTTACTTTCCTACTGCCTTTAAAAAAAAAAATAACAAAAAACAAAACAGAATTAGTTTGCAGTGAATCAGCACCTTTAAATTCAGCCATGCTGTGTGAATCTGTCAAGAGTGGCAGAAAGCCATTGCTGGAAGGGGGAGGGAAAGGAATAACATGATCCTTTTCTGTTTCCATCATCTTTTTTTGTATGTATCTAAGTGGTTAAATCACCAAGTAGGTTAGATATTAATTAAGTGTAAAATAGATTACTGTGCTGTTCTGATATCTTGTTAAAGTTGTACTTGTTGGTTGTTTATTCTTTACCTAACTGTTATGAAAGATGATCAAATAGCCCAACTGAGTACAAAGAAAACTGCCAACCCCCCAGGTCTTAATACCAGTCCCTGAACAAAAAAGGAACACCCAGGATCAGCAGTCTACTTTCAAATCCCACAAACACTACATACACTACTTGCTCACATTTGCCCTGTTCTTGCTGCTGTTTACCCAGGAGAAAGTCAAGCCCAAATTTTCTCCTGAAGCCAAGACTTATGGAAATGCCAAATGAATCAGTTCAAAATTTTACAGATTTGGTTTCATTTAACTGATTCTTCATGCCATAGGCTCCACTTGATGACATTACAACTCAGTCACATCTCTCCATACATCTTATTAAACTGAAATAACATAAAGCAATAGAAAAAATGGTGACCAGATGCCATCTTGTTTCAGACCAAACTATATCAGATTTTGAATGAAACTTGAAAACATCTGGTTGCTTAAATGGCATACATAGATTTATTAAAGTTATTTCAGGGGATTTCTCCGGTGGTCCAGTGGTTAGGGAATATGCCCTGCAATGCAGGGGACTTGGGTTCTACCTCTAATACAGGAAATGAGATCCTACATGCAGCTAAACCTGCACACTGCAACTACTGGAGCCCACACGCCACAACTGAAGGGTCTGTGTGCCACAATGAAAGATCCCACATGGTGCAATGAAGATCCTGCATGCTACAACTAAGACCCAACACAGCTAAATAATAAATATTTTCATAAATAAAGTTGTTCCACTCCTTTAATGTCATTTAGAGCATGCACACAAAAATATGATGCCACTGCAAAGCTGAAAAGAGACTTTATAAAGTCCCATCATTGGCAGGGACACTGTATATGAAAGAAAAGCATAGTACAATCCATCTCATCAAGAGTTAATTTTAACAGCAGCATGTACGAAAATTTAGAATATGTGAAGTCTTTGACCCAGTGGTCCTATTTCCAGGAATATATCCAAAGGAGATCACTAGTAAAGTACATAAAGATGGCAAGCAAGGACACTCATCATGGCTTTCTTTACACAATGAAAAATAGAAAATAACTTTATTGTCCTTTAATGAGGGACCTGTTAAGCAAAAACATCAATGCAATATTATGCAGTCATCAAAAAAGATAATGTATCTGTACACATATATTAACATAGAAAATCATGTCACCTGCATGCGTGCTAAATTGCTTCAGTCGTGTCCAACTCTTTGCTACCCCATGGACTGTAGCCCTCCAGACTCCTCGGTCCATGGGATTCTCCAGGCAAGAATACTGGAGTGGGTTGCCATGCCCTCCTCCAGGAAATCTTTCCAACCCAGGGATCAAACCTCGAACCCACATCTCCTGTGTTTCCTGCATTGGCAGGCAGGTTCTTTATCACCAGCACCACTTGGGAAGCCCTAGTGCCACCTGGAAAGCCCCTTCATGTCACAATGCTAAGTAAAAAGAAAGGTATAAAAGATAAAAAAGCATTCATCCTATGAATCTATATAAAACAATTTGTATCTAGACTTTGGATGGTGAAATTTCAATTATTCAACACTTTCTTCTATATACTTTTTAGTTTTATTTTCCATATAAGCCGTGCATCTAGTTTAAAACCAGGGGAAAAAAAAAAAAAGCTACTTTCATCAGAGGGAAAATAATCATTATTCCGTGTTTCAGTCAGACCGGAAGTCACCCAGGAAACCAAATGTAGCTCTTACATTTCTGTGCCTTCTGTTACAAGGAAAACTGCATATAAACAGACCATATTACAAAGGGAAACTTGATAAGTGGTGTCTAGAACCCAAACCAAAACAAAGGTGAACTACTACCTAAACTAAAGTGGATGCCTTTATTATACATAGTGTTCAAAAGAATTAATTCATTGTGTGTGTGTACATGTATTACTATATTTTCATGACTAACAAAAAAAAAATAATGTGGGTTCCAAATAGCAGCAAAGAATATAATCATCATTGGTTTTTCTTACATAAGTTACCACTCTATAAATCTCCATGTTAATGTGGAAAAATCTGACCTGAACAGATGGATCGCATGCTGTTTTCTAAAACATGAACAGATTTCTGATCTTCTGAACCAGGAAATGAAGTCAGCACTGCAACAGCAGACACCATAATCCAGCTCCTAGCATTTTAATTGAAGGAACTGCTAATAAAAGCAATATTCCCTCTTTAGAAATAACAGCACAGAGATATGTTTTTCTTAATGGAATGTGCTCTTGATACAGAAACAAAACATAGTGGAGACCTGTTGCAGTGGAGGTGCTGGCTGACTGATCACCGAACTGCACTAGTTTTGGAGAATCCCCTCACTGTGGTTCTTGGCAGGTAGCACCATTCAGCTGCCTCCATCCTTCATTCTCCAAGTTTCCCGTGGAAGGCACAGTCCTGAAAGCTGCCACTCTGTCTGCTTAAATCTTCATCTCATTAGCCCTAGGGCCCCTTTTCCTTGAGTATATCTTCACAGCAGCAGCTTCACAATAGACACTCTTGGGTTGGAGAACTTGGAGTCAAGCAATTAAGCAACTTTGCACATTTTTTCCTGCTTCACCACTTTCTAGCTGTGTAACTTAAGGCTGTGAAGAGGCTGGTAGAGGCAGCAAGACTGAGCATGAGAAAGAATTGTGGCCAAGGAGATCACCCATGAGGTCAGGATATTGGTTATATAAAGGGAGAATAAACATATTATAGTTAAATATATTGAGGATAATGGGAACCAGATTTCTCACCATCAGAGAAGGAAGATATAAATAGAAAAAAGGTGAAGACTAGAATTAACACTGTGGTATTGGAGTGCAGTTTAAAATATTAAACTAATTTTAATATAAATAGATTAATAAATATAGATGTGTATATGTACTTATGAGTTCCCCAGTTCTGTCAGCTAAGATGGCCCTTGTTCTTGTTGTTGTTGTTTAGTCGATAAATCATGTCCAGCTCTGTGACCCCATGGACTGTAGCCCACCAGGCTCCTCTGTCCATGGGATTTCCCAGGCAAGAATTCTGGAGTGCGTAGCCATTCCTTTCATCAGGGGATCTTTCCAACCTAGGGATTGAACCCTCATCTGCTTCATTGGCAGGTGGGATTCTTTACCACTGAGCCACCAGGGAAGCCCAGGATGACCCTAAAGTAACCTAAAGTAATGATACTCCAGTAGCAATGACCACACCTAGCACCCAGAGCTTGCATTCTCTACTAAAAGAAAGCAGGGCTCTTTGGAAAAATATCTTTTGAAATGACTGAAATGACAGGGGCAGGAAAAGTACAAGATGAATCTGAAACATCTTACACTAGAGAAGTACTCTGATAATAACAGAGATTTCAAAGCAACACAAGAAACCACTTGAATGGGATTCAAATGACCAAATCTGTAACAATTTCAGCATCAAAGTCAACAATGAGAGTAATCCACTGAACACAACAGAAATCCACAAGCCGAACTGATGTAAATAAATGAATACATAAATAAAGAGAAAACTCTCTTACAATAGAATACCAACTAGTAAAAGTAAAATAAATGGGGGATTCCCTGGTGATCATGTGGTTAGGACTCCACCTGGGGTTCAATCTCTGGTCTCAAGGAGTTAAGATCCCACAAGCCACATGGCATGGCCAAAGAAAACAAAAAAGGTAAAATGAATATTGTAATTGGAAAAATTGCCATTTGGCAATCATCATAGTAATTATTTAAGCAAGAATCATCATAAGTGACTGAAAGTTTGTTGAAGAATAGGATGACATAGTCTCAAAGTATCTCCCCAGAAAATTCTTATTAATTACAAAGGGAGGGCTTCCTTCATGGTTCAGTGGCAAAGAATTCGCCTGCCAGTATAGAAGACACCGATTTGATCCCTGGTCTGGGAAGATTCCACATGCCGTAGAGCAACTAAGCCTGTGTGCTAACTATTGAGCCTGTGCTCTGGAACCGAGGAGCCACAACTACTGAGCCCATTTGCCACAACTTCTGAAGCCTGTGCATCCTTGAGTCCATGGGTGCCATTGCAATGAGAAACCCAAGCACCACAAATGAAGAGTAGCGCCCACTGTCCACAACTAGGGGAAAGCGCTTGCAGCAATGAAGACCCAGCATAACCAAAAATAAATATATAAAATTATCTTTTAAAAATTGCAAAAGGAAAAATTGACAGTAGAGAAGTCATCACCTTTACCAAGTCATCAAATTTCACATCAGCAGCAAAAAGACCAGTCACTGGGGGAAGAGGCGGCAGGCACCATATTGGGCAGCAAAGGTACAAGAAGAAGCCCCTGAAGCAGTCCAAGAAGCAAGACAAAAAGGTGGATGAGGAAGATAAGGCATTCAAGCAGAAAAAGAAGGAGGAGCAGAGAGGAACTAAAAGTGAAGGCCATGGGGAAAGGCCCTGTGGACACAGATGGAATTAAGAAATCTGGCAAAAAGGAAGCTGTACCTTGTGCCTGAGGCAATGATGATCCTTAATTCCATTCATGTTTAAACATCTGGATTTCCTACTGTAACATCTGTTGCCATCTACAGCTAGAATGAGGTGTTGTCTTAGAACCTAGTACATTTAAGAACAAACGTTTGTATGAATTAACAAGTAATCATAGAGTAGCTCCTCTTTAGTTCTTCTTAGCCATTTCTACCTTAGCTATGAGATCTGCATAAACCCAACTCAGAATCCTGCCGAAATGTGTTCTTAAGTCTTTGTTCTATACTGAATTCTGTACTACTTGGAATTAAATTAATTCATTTGAAACGGCAAAAAAAAAAAAAAAAAAGACAAATCAATATTGTGTCTCTTAATAAGATCCACTGAAACTTTCGCCGCTGCGGCCGCGGCCATGAGTATGCTCAGGCTTCAGAAGAGGCTTGCCTCCACCGTCCTTCGCTGTGACAAAAAGAAGGTCTGGTTGGACCCCAATGAGACTAATGAAATCGCCAATGCCAACTCCCGTCAGCAGATCCGGAACCTGATCAAAGATGGGCTGATCATCCGGAAGCCTGTGACTGTCCATTCCGGGCTCGATGCCGGAAGAACACCTTGGCTCGCCGGAAGGGCAGGCATATGGGTATAGGTAAGCGAAAGGGTACTGCCAATGCTCCAATGCCCGAGAAGGTAACCTGGATGAGGAGGATGAGAATTCTGCGCCGGCTGCTCAGACGATACCGTGAATCTAGGAAGATTGACCGCCACATGTATCACAGCCTGTACCTGAAGGTGAAGGGTAACGTGTTCAAAAACAAGTGGATTCTCATGGAACATATCCACAAGCTGAAGGCAGACAAGGCTCGCAAGAAGCTTCTAGCGGACCAGGCTGAGGCCTGCAGGTCTAAGACCAAGGAAGCCCGAAAGCGCCGGGAAGAGCGGCTCCAGGCCAAGAAGGAGGAAATCATCAAGATTCTGTCCAAGGAGGAAGAGACCAAGAAATAAAGTTCTCCCCCTCTTCTCTGTACATAGTGGCCTCGGCAATTGCATAGATCACTCATTCAATAAAAGACAAGCCTTTATCTGCCTAAAAAAAAAAAAAAGATCCACTGAAAACACACAATATCACGTCTTACCATTTTCCTGCCAAAAATGCATAACTTGTATCAGACAAACCTGCATAAACCTAAATGAGGAACATTCTACCAAATGAATGGTCTTAACTTCCAAAAACATCAAAGTCACTAACAACAAGGAAGAAATGAAGAACTATCACAAAGTAAAGATTAAAGGGACATAACTAAATACAATTACAACCCTGGATTTGATTCTAGACAAGAAATAAAAAATATTTTTCCAAAAAGGAAATTACTTGTACAAATACTGAATGAGATCTGTGGATTCAATGCAGAATTACCTGTTAAGTTCCTCATTTTGGTGATAATTCTGTGGTTATACAGGAGAGTGTCTTATCTTTAAGGAAGACACTTAAATAGGCGTAATTAGGCATCACATTTGCAACTTACTTTCAGTTGATTCAGAAAAAAAAGAAAGTATCTGAGTGAATGACAAAGCAAACTTTGAAAAGTGTTTATCACTGAAGAACCTGGGGTGAAGTATAAATGAGAATTATCTTTCACCCCAAGAGTTCGTTGGACTATGCATAAAACTACTATAAATTTGAAATTATTTCTAAATAAAATATGAAAAAAATATATTGAGGATAATGTAAGAGTTTTTGGAAGAAGTACATGAGTTAACACATATGAGGTGCTTATGACATAGGTAGGTATACAGTACCTGTAAAGAAGACTGAGTGTTGAAGAATTGATGCTTTCCAACTGTGGTGCTGGAGAAGACTCCTGAGAGTCCCATGGACAGCAAGGAAATTAAATCAGTTGACCCTAAAGGAAATCAACTCTGAATATTCATTGCAGAGACTGATGCTGAAGCTGAAGTTCCAATATTTGGCTACCTGATGCAAAGAGCCAACTCTTTGGAAAAGACCCTGATGCTGGGAAAGATTGAGGGCAAGAGAAGAAGGGAAAAACAGAGGAGATTTTTGGATGGCATCGATGACTCAATGGACATGAGTTTGAGCAAACTCCGAGAGATAAAGAAGGACAAGGAAGCCTGGTGTGCTGCAGTTCATGGGTTGCAAAGAGTCAGACACGATTTAGCAACTAAACAACAACAACAAGGTACACAGTAGATGTTAAATAAATGTTAGCGATAAAGGTGGTAGTAGTAAGGAATACCTGAACTTTACACCACAACTCATCTGAATCAGAACAAGTTGACTCTGGCTCACTTATTTGTTTTCTCTTTTCAGAGTTAATTTTGAGATTGAGAGAACATTTATTTGCATTTGAGATGCTAACACCATCATTAAACTTTTTATTTGTTTAAGCACATAGTGTACATGTAGGACAATATTTTATAAACTGTTGTCCTCAAGTAAAAAAAGATGTTAGTAAAATATTTTAAATAATCAAGATCAAACTTTTGAAAAGTCATTTTCATCTTTCACTAATTTAGTGATTATATGATCTGTACATACAGAGATATATATGTCTTTATCCATATATAATATTTACATTAACATGTATATATTTACTATAGGGTAGTCATATACAACATTATAATAATACACATAGAATTAATGACCATGAGAGTTGAAAAAGTCTTTGGGGGTCATCTACTCCAATTCCTTTAATAGTAACTATGACCTCTATAGCATCTGCAACAAATAGTACAGTTTCTGTTTGAACCTACTTATTCCTTTTGAAGGCAGTCACCTGGGAATCATTCTGGTTGTTAGAAAATTGTTTTTTAATATTCAGTCAAAATCTATCTATAATTCCCAGAGTCTGTTCCTACATATTAGCTCTGGGGTCACTAATTATTTCTTTTCCACAGGAAATTTCAATACCAGGAACTTTTCTACCCTCCCCATCTCAGGTCTCCCATCATGAGTTTTCTCTTCTCCAGACTGAAAATCTTCTCTTTTTTCAATTACTCCACATATAATCATGGTTTTCATCTCACCATATTAACCACTCCAGTTTTTATGATCTCTCCTATTCAGGAGATTCTGTTTCTATGAGGGGAGCCTGAGATCACACTAGCTATTCTGGCATCCTCACACACTTATGGTTTTTCCTTCATTCAGTCAATATTTACTAAATGCCTATGGTGTGGAAGGCACTGTGCTAAGATACTGTAAGAGACAAAATTAAGAAAACATATGCTTTCTCTTAAAGAACTTACACATCCATTTGGGAGAAAAGAAATATGCTAATAAGTACCAAAAATAAACAAAAGTGCTGTGTATGTTAAAAGAAGGAAATTATACAATTAAATATGTATTTGTTGTAACACTGAGTACTAGAGAACAAAGAAAAAGTAATGACGGTTTCAGACTAGACCTGTTTTGGTTTGGGATACCATGAGAATTGGTAAAAAGCAGTAAGCATGGGATTTAAAAACATTAAGAGAGGCAACATTAAGAGAAGAATTTCTAGATTGGGAGAATTATGCATTGATTCAGAAGACACAAAAGGTTTATATTTTTATCCTTTTGACCTGTGACAATGTGATCAATAAACACTTGTCCAGATTGATTTACATGCAACTTTATAGACAAGAAATAAATTGACTAGACTACTATGCACCTAGTGCTTTACATGTATTATTTTACTAAATCCCACAACAACCCCAACAAGGTAGGCACTAATATTAGTCCCTCTTTAAAAACAAATCAAGTGAAGATCAAGAAGCTTCAGTGACTTGCCCAAGGTTACAGAGCTGCTATGGGAGCCAGTCTTCAAATTCAGACTGTCATCTTCCAGTTTGACTTGAAGTCATCAACTAGTTACTACCCAATGAAACAATATCTGGCAAACTCCCACCCACATTCCCATAACCTTCCTGGAGAACTACTTGGGAGAAATCTGTCACTGAACAACCTGTTCCTCCTCTGGGTTCAAGAACACTTTCTACAGAACTCTGTTACAATCCTTGGCATAAGGTATCACTGTGAATTGTGTATGTAACACTCACTCCTGATAAAGTGTGACTGCTCCAAGAACAGAGATTATGTCCTTCTCTTCTTCATGGTATCCCCATACCTTAAGGCATTGCCAGACTCAACAAATGCTGGGAGCATGGTATAGCTTGCCTGCTTTGAAGAAAGCCACCAGTTTAACCAGAGACCTCTAATTCTGGGTCTCATTTGTTTTGCAGAGCTTTGGTTGCCACAATTCTGCAATCTAACACTATCTTCTATCTCAGCTCTAAATTAAGGGAATCATCCAAGAAGTAATTGTGAGTATCTGGCTTCAGTTCATCCCACCCTCAGCAGGCTCATTCATCTTTGGGATCCTCACTCACTCCCATTTATTATTTTTTAAATTTTATTTATTTTTGGCTCCACTGGGTCTTTGTTGCAGCCTGTGGGCTTTCTGTAGTTGCAGCAGGCAGGGGCTACTATCCAGTTGTGGTGCGCTGCTTCTCATTGTGGTGGCTTCTCTTGTTGCAGAGCAACAGGGACACAAGGCCTCAATAGTTGTGGCACATGGGATTAATTGCCCCTAGGCATGTGGGACCTTCATGGACCAGGGATGGAACCTGTGTTCCCTGCATTGGCAGGTGAATTCTGAACCACTGGACCACCAGGGAAGTCCCTCACGCCTATTTAGAACAATGGCTCAGCCAGAGTTACACAGAGCCCAGAGGCAAAATAAATGGGAAATCAGATTACCTAATAGCTTTACTTTACTTCAAGTTTTTAAAGTAAAAGTCAGGGCTCAATAAAGTTGCTGATACTCGGGGGGAGGGGGGGGGCTTAAGAAAAGGAAAGAGAAAAGTGATTTTGAGAAGTCAGGAGATGACTAAATGAACCTAAGTAATGATGACACACATGTGGATTGAATTAATATAAAATTCAATACATGAAATAGTGTTAAGTGCACACAAATTATTACATATGCCCACTGATCATATATAATTCAACTACAGCAGTGACTATAAGAGAAATCAGAGTAGTAAGTATTTAACATGTATAATGTTATATAGTGAAAGTGAAAGTCACTCAGTTGTTTCTGACTCTTTGTGTCCCCATGGACTGTAGTCCATGGAATTCTGTAGACCAGAATACTGGAGTGGGTAGCCTTTCCCTTCTCCAGGGGATCTTCCCAACCCAGGGATCGAACCCAGGTCTCCCACATTGCAGGTGGATTCTTTACTAGCTGAGCCACCAGGGAAGCCCAAGAATACTGGAGTGGGTAGCCAATCCTTTCTCCAGCGGATCTTCCCAACCCCGGAATCAAACTGGGGTCTCCTGTATTACAGGTGGAGTCTTTACCAACTGAGCTATCAGGGAAGCTCATAAAGGGCCAAAATGTTTAGGCATATATATATATATATATATATATATATATATATATAAACATTTATAGGGCAAAGTACAATTTTGGCCCACAGAAGGAAAAAACTCAATGATCTCAGCTCAGCTCTGACATTTCCCTAAGTAGACGGGGATTTCCTGTGTCTAGACTAGAAGGTAGATGGATGAAAAGTGAGAAGGGAGAGGCACTGGAGTGGGTGTCATTCTCCTTCCAATACCCAAGCCAGTGATCAGCACACATTGACTTTTAAACAATATTTTGGTTACATAGAGAATCAACTGTTAAGGACAGAAAGGCAAAAGGAAAACAAGTGTGGTGATAAAAAGGTTACTGTGCTTGTTTTTATAATAAAAATAATGCCAGAGAAACATGGAATGAGAAAGAGCAGCGGCACATAACATCCTGGAACTGTGACCTACCAGAGTGTTTAAGAATATCATCCATATTTCCTTGCAGAGGCAAAGTGGCCTCCACAAGGAAAATGAGACAAGTCACTCATCACCAATGAAACATTCGAAAGTGCTCAAAAAAGAGAGTTTGGTTAGAATACGATTAATACCATCATCATTTTCCCTATCAACAAATTCCAACCTCAAACTGGAAAATTATATTGCTACTCAGTTCACCAGGAGGTGAAAGACTCCTCAAGCACCCACTAATTGGGAATGATCTAGTCCTCATGAAGACTAGCACAGACTGTCAGATTGCTATAGCTGCTGCTGCTGCTGCTAAGTCGCTTCAGTCAGATAGGCCAACGATTGCTATGATCACTAAAAGAACTGAAGTGGGGATAGCAGTACTGTCCAACTTAAAAGTCACTAGGGATAAACAAAAAAGTCCTAATGTATATCATGGGGATATACAATATTCAATATCCTGTGATAAACCATGAAGGAAAAGACTATTTTTAAACAGAATGTATGCATGTGTATAACTGAGTCACTTTGCTATACAGCAGAGACTGGCACAACTTGTAAATCAACTATACTTCAGTTTTAAAAAGTTACTGGGGAATTCAGCCATCCATTTGAATTAAAACATTGTGAAAATTAATTTTATAAGCTCCAATTAAGCTTTTATTTGATTATGGCATATTCAGTTCAGTTCAGTCCCTCAGTCATTTCTAACTCTTTGCGACCCCATGGACTGCAGCACTCTAGGCTTCCCTGTCCATCACCAACTCCCAGAGCTTGCTCAAACTCATGTCCATTGAGTCAGTGATACCATCCAATCATCTCATCCTCTGTCACCCCTCCTCTTCCTGCCTTCAATCTTTCCCAGCATCAGGGGCTTTTCCAGTGAGTCAGTTCTTTGCATCAGGTAGCCAAATATTGGAGCTTCAGCTTCAGCATCAGTCCTTCCAATGAATATTCAGGACTGATTTCCTTTAGGATTGACTGGTTTGATCTTCTTGCAGTCCAAGGGACTCCCAAGAGTCTTCTCCATACCACAGTACAATTCTTCAGTGCTCAGCTTTCTTTATAGTCCAACTCTTACATCCATACATGACTACTGGAAAAACCATAGCTTTGACTAGATGGATCTTTGTCAGCAAAGTAATGTCTCTGCTTTTTAATGTGCCATCTACATTGGTCATAACTTTTCTTCCAAGGAGTAAGCATCTTTTAATTTCATGGCTGCAGTCACCATCTGCAGTGATTTGGAGCCCAAAAAAACAATATGTCACTGTTTCCATTGTTTCCCCATCTATTTGCCATGAAGTGATGGAACCAGATGCCATGATTTTAGTTTTCTGAATGTTGAGTTTTAAGCCAGCTTTTTCAGTCTTCTCTTTCACTTTCATCAAGAGGCTGTTTAGTTCCTCTTCACTTTCTGCCATAAGGGTGGTATATAATCTGCATATCTGAGGTTATTGATATTTCTCCTAGCAATCTTGATTCCAGCTTGTGCTTCATCCATATTAATGCATATTAATTAATATGCATATTAATCCATATTAATGCATATTAATTCAGTAAGCAAGGTGACAATATACAGCCTTGATGTACTCCTTTCTCAATATTCCAGGTATATTTGTATTTATACATATTTTCTTCATTATCATATTTTCTTTCATCTACAAAAAATAAAGAATAGCTCCTTTTTTAAAAGATTGGATAGTAACAGTTTAAAAATATGACAGACTAAATGGCATTTAAATAAAAACACTTTCATTAAGTATTTTTTAATTAATTTTTATTGGAGTATAGTTGCTTTACAATGTTGTTAGTTTCTGCTGTTCAGCAAAGTGAATCAGTTATACATATACACATATTTCCTCTCTTTTGGATTTTCTTTCTATTTAGGCCACCACAGAGCACTGAGTATACAGTTCCTTTTGCTATACAGTAGGTTCTCATTAGTTATCTGTTTTACACATAATTGTGTAGATATGTCAATCCCAATCTTCCAATTCATTCCACCTCCTCACCTCCTTGATATCCATACATTTATTCTCTACATTGGTGCCTCTATTTCTGCTTTACAGATAAGTTCATCTGTACCATTATTCTAGATTCCACATATAAGTGACACTATATGATATTTGTTTTTCTCTTTCTAACTTACTTCACTCTGTATGACAGTCTCTAGGTCCATCCTCATCTCTGCAAATGGCACAATTTCGTTCCTTTTTATGGCTGAGTAATATTCCATTGTGTACATATGCCATAACTTTTTTATCCATTCATCTGTTGATGGACATCTAGGTTACTTCCTTGTCCTGGCTATTGTAAATATTGTTGCAAAGAATATGGGGGTGCATGTATCTTTTTGAACATTAAGTATTTAGAAACTGAATAAGTATTAAAAGGTTCAAACTGAGTAATGTGTTACTCCTCATAGAAGACAAGCCTATTTACATGTGGGTTAAAATAAGCAATTACTTCTCACAAAGCCATCTTCAATAGAAGTTTACATCTAGTAATGAAATGAAATTAAAAAGGAAAATGGGAGTATAAACCTAGAATTTAAAATGTAATCTTTTTATAATATCATGAAACATAGTAGATTATCTTTATTATAGAAGGATGAACAACCAAATGTAAATGTCAGATATTATAAAGGGTAAAAAGATAGATTTGACTATATAAAATGTGAAATTTTCTATACAGTAGAAAATATCTTAAAGTTTAAAAATTAAAAAAAAGTCAGGAAAAAAGTTGCGACATATGCAACCAAATCTTTATCATCTGAAGAATTTTCACAAATAAGAAAAAGCCTATAAGCATACCAACCGAAAAATAGAGCTATGAGCTGGAAACTCACGAAACAAAAATAAGTATAACCAGTAAGTATATAAAAAAATGCTCTCTACTGCCTACCCAATTGACAAAAAACCTTATTTTGGTAATAGTGTGGGGATTCTGACATTCTAATTCAGTTTTTATACTGGTATATATTGCTACATCTTTTCTGTAGCACAATCTAGAAATATCATTTTTGCAACAAATATTTCTTGAATACACATAATATATCTGACATTGTGTAGATGCTAAGAACATAGTAAAGAATAAAACAGACAAGGGACGAGATAAGAAATAATTAAAGAAATACATAAATAAATGTAGCAAAAATAAAATGTACATATCCATTGAACCATCCATTTCACTTCTAGGAATTTTTTCCAAGGATATAATCAAGTGCACAAATATTTACTCAAAGATACTATTTGCTGAATGGTATAACAACAGCAAAAATCAGAAATAAGTAAATGTTCTTTATTATGAGATTATTTAAAGAAATTGCTCTGCTTACATAGTACAATATTACACAACACTTAATAATGATGACCTAGTTTTATATGTATTGATTTGAAAGACATTACTGATAAATTATACAGTGAAAATGCAACCAACAGAATACTGGTTCATTTAAAATACATGTGGATTTATTTAAAAGAAAATCTGAGTATAAAGGTGTCATAAAAAACTAAAAATAGAATTACCATAAAGATCCAGGAATCTAACTCCTGGACATGCATCCAAAAAAGATGAAAGCTCTAATTCAAAAAGATACATGTACCCCAATGTTCATAGAGGCACCGTTTACAATACCCAACACACTGAAGCAACCTAAGTGTCTATCAACAGATGAATGCATAAAGAAGATGTGGTACATATATACAATGGAATATTACTCAGTCATAAAAATAATGAAATAATGTCATTTGCAGCAATATGAATGGACTGACAGATTAACATACTAAGTGAAGTCAGAGAAAGACAAATATTACATCACTTATATGTGGAATCTGAAAAATAATACAAATGAACTTATTTACAAAACAGAAACAGATTCACAGACATAGGAAACAAACATCGTTACCAAAGGGAAAGGGTGGCCTAAGTCGGAATATGTGATTAACAGATGCACACTACCAAATATAAAATAGGTAAGTAACAAAGATTTACTGTATAGTACAGGGAACTGCACTCAATATCATATAATAAACTATAATGGAAAAGAATCAGAAAAAAATAATTTAATGCATATATGTATAACTGAATCACTTGCTGCACTCACACAATATTGTAAGTCAACTATAATTCAATTATTTAAAAATCTATTTACAATGTTTTTCTCTGGTTTTATGTATTGTCCTATTATCCAAATTTCTTAACAATGAGCCTACATTTTATTATAGAAAAAACACAGCTATTCAACATTTTGAAGAGCATATATGTAGTCTTTACAGAGTTCACAAAGCGTATCCCACCAGTATAATTGAGATTATCAGCATTATGATACATCTTAGTCATTATTTTCTTCAGGTTATAACTTTCCATAAGATTGTTGGCTAGCTATTGTTTCCTATTAAATTTATCATTAATTCTTTTTGTTTAAACTTCATTTAGGAACATCTTTTTTGTATTAATATCAATTTTACCTATATAGGCTATATTTGTTCTGTAATTAAAATATGTGTATTTTCTTTTTTTTCTTTTTTTTAAATTTTTTTTTAATTTTTCAGTGGGTTTTGTCATACATTGATATGAATCATCCAAAAATATGTGTATTTTCTTATACTTTAAACTTTTTATCTTGTTTTGGGGGTATAATTGATTAACAATGTTGTGATAGTTTCAGGAGAACAGCAAAGGGAGGAAGCCATACATACACATGTATCCATTCTCCCCTAAATTCCTGTCCCATCCAGGCTGCCACATAACATTGAGCAGATTTCCATACGTGCTCAATGTGCTCAATCACTAAGTCATGTCCGACCCTTTGTGACCCCATGGACTGTAGCCTGCCAGGCTCCTCTGTCCATGGGATTCTCCAGGCAAGAATACTGGAGTGGGTTTCCATTTCCATCTCTAGGGCATCTTCCTGACCCAGGGACCAAACCTGCGTCTCCTGCATTGGAAGGTGGATTCTTTACCACTGAGCCACCAGGGAAGCACCATACTATACAGTAGGTCCTTGTAAGAATAAATAAATAACTAATTTTAAAATATGTGTAAATACTTTCTTGCTCAGCCAAATATCAAACACTTTAATTCACAGGTTCTGTGACTTGGGAACAGATAATTATGAAAATTAATGGTTCTGCAGAGTTCAGAAATACTAAAGGTGTCAAAAATAAAGATGGATTATAAAAAAGTTATGGAAAACATGTGTAATTTGTAGTGTGTAATGGCGCTGAAAACCAGTGAGTGTATTTACATGTGTGTAATGTTTGTGTGTATATATTCACACATGCATCCTACATATGCTATGTATTTGCATATGTGAGAGTTCTTGTTTATGCTCACGCTGTGCCCTCCCATGTAGGTAAATCAAGCCTGTTAGGCTTATGCTTTATCTGCACCCCCAGGACGAGCCACATTTGCCTTCAGGTTATCGTCAGGAAAGAAGCATCAACTCATCTGAAAAGGGTTTCACTGTCGAGCGGGCGCCACTCTGGCCACCTGCCTTGGAGGCCGGCTATTTCTGGCAAAGGTTCAGGGTAGAGCCGCGAGGCAGGCCGCCTCCAGGGAACTAAGCCGACGAGGAAGGCGCGGGAGGTACTTCAGCACCACGGACACGGGCAACCCCAATCCGGTCCTTTAGAGCCTCAAGCCAGCCGACACCTCCCCTTCCCCAAGCGCTCCCAGGCTTCTCCCAGTGCGTCACTGTCTCTGGGCCCTCGATTGTCACTCAGTCGCCAGCTTTTCATCCCGCTCCCGCGGCCAAGCCCGGCAAAAGCCTGGACAGAGATGCGAGTCTGCGCAGTCCCCCTACTCGTCCTTCCTGCTGGCCCGCGCGACCCCTGCATCCTCCTCTCTCCGAAGAGGCCACACGGGCGCACGTGGCGCACAAACCCTACGGCCCAAAGGCGGGTCAGGAGCGGGTGGTACTTTCCTCCTCGGAGGTGGGGGAGGCTGCACGGACTTGCCCTGCGCCTCTAGCCACCACACTCGGCCGCGGCCTGGCCCTTCCTCCACTACTCCTTGCCCTTGCCTTTCACTGGGGAAAGATCGCGCTATACCGTTTATTCTCCGCGAAAAATCTCAAACCATGCAGACAGGCGTCCAAGAGTCGGCAACAGAGTAAAGGAAAATACTCATTCTTGGCCTTATTTCTGAAACCACCCAGCATTCTTAAAAAGTTTGAAACTGATGCCACGGCGCCGCAGGGACTCACCCTGGTTTGGGTGGGCTCCTGGGCGTGAGGAAAGCTAGAGCCCCTGGCCTTTATCAGAGAAGCACACATACACGCCACGGTGGCAGGAAGCGGGGGCGCAGAGGCCACAGCTGAGGCTGACCCTACCGAGCCCGTGTCCAGGTTTTCCAAGGGAGCAGTGCTGGGAAGTGGGGCCCCGCGGACCCTCAGGCGTCGAGCAGAGCCCCGCAGAAAGGGTGTGAAGGGGGCGGGGCGCTTCACCCGCGTCCGGCCCAAGCCCCAAGGAGGGAGTCGGCCTCTTTGGTGCCTCGGCTGAAAGTGAGTGTGTGGGCTTCGGGGTGCGCCCTCACTCCTTATGGGTGGGGGCGGCCCGGCAGGCAGGGTCAAGACCCCAGTCTGCTGTGCTGACCGGCGGCCGGGGCCGGGTTACCTGCGTGTCGCGGCGAGGAAGGCGCGAACAGGTGCTCCGGCCGGGGCTGCCCGCTGCCGCGCGCCTAGTCCAGGCTCTGAGCCCGCGGAGGCCGCGAAAACCGCGACCCGGGCGGCGGAGGCCGCGGGACTGGGCGGGGAGAGGGGCGTCGCCCGCGCGGACACTGCGCCTGCGCTCTCTGCGGCTCCCCCTGTCCCCCACCCGCAGGTGCCCCGGTGGAAGACGACTCGGGGCGCCGGGCATTCGTGCCAGCGCTGAGGGACTTCCCCTGCCCGCGCGGTGGGCGGGCCCAGGAGCCGGGAGGCTGCCTTCCCGGGCCGCCAGAGCCTACGCCCTCAGAAACACGCCCTTGGAGAGACCAGATTTGAAGCAATCGCCAGCCAGCCCGAGTGACTTGGTTTTCTGCAAGGGGGCAGGGAGGCAGCCTCAATCCATTTCGACCCTTTTGTTTGTGTTTAAAGCCGCAAGTCGATTCCTTGATATTTAAAATATGTTCTAGTATCAGTAAATCATGGTCCGAAAAGGTCTTCGGGCATCCCGGACTCCACGGGAAGTTTTACCCATAAGGTTTCTGGGGGGAGGGTCTTGACGCTCCAGGGCTGGCTCCTGAACTGAGGTCTATACACCCCAATACTGTGCTGAATGAATACAGCTTCTTGGAAACAGGCCTGATCATCAAAGCAATGGACTAGATGGGTCAAGACGACGGGCAAGAAGGCCAGCATCACAGGCCAGACAAGAAAGGGTGATGCCTGAACCAAGGTGCCAGCTGCGGGAAAAGATAGGAAGTGACTGTAAGTTTTCCCCGTGTCCTTCCAGACCCACTCAGCACCCAGCTCTGTGACTCAGGGCTGACTTTTACGGATGACATCAATTGTCCTCTGGCTTTTTGCCTGGTGTTGACCAATGGAAGGCACCTGCAGGAGATGGATCACAGTGCTTGCACGCTAAGTGGCTTCAGTCGTGTCCCACTCTTTGTGACCCTATGGACTGCAGCCTGCCAGGCTCCTCTGACCATGCGGATTCTCCAGGAGAGAATACTTGAATGGGTTGCCATTTCCTTCTCCAGGGGATCTTCCTGACCCAGGGATTGAACTCGGGTCTCCTATGGCTCCTGTTCTGCAGACAGAGTCTTTACTGCTGAGCCACCAATGGATCACAAGGCAGAATATTATTCAGGACCTCCCCCTTGCAGCATCAGAGGGCCAGTCTGTTAGCTGTGGCTGCATTCTTTATCTGACCACCATTTCTCCAATGCTATGGCATTCTCCTACAGTTCTCTTAGTTCTGTTTACCACCTGCTGCCTCTCCCCCTACAGACCTGGGGCTAGTTATGGTTCCCAGTACGTGCATGCTCAGTGGATCTGTGGTGTCTGACTCTTTGTGACACTATGGACTATACCCACCAGGCTTCTCTATCCATGAGATTCTCCAGGCAAGAATGTTAGAATGGATTGCAGTGCCCTCCTCCAGGGGATCTTCTCAACCCAGGGATGGAACCCAGGTCTTCTGCATTGGCAAGTGGATTCTTTACCATTGAGCCACCTGGGAAGCCTATGGCTCCCGGAGGTTTCCTTTAACCCTGCCCACATCTTTTTAAATAGTCCCTTCGTTAAATTCTCAACTATCCCCTGATGTGCCATGCCATCGTTATCCTCCCACCTTTTTTTTTAACCATTCCAAGATACTATAACAGACTTTGACTTTACTGTGGCTGGGAAGATTCATTTAAAAAAAAAAGGTGTCCATGGAATATTACTCAGCCGTTAAAAAGAATTCATTTGAATCAGTTCTAATGAGATGGATGAAACTGGAGCCCATTATACAGAGTGAAGTAAGCCAGAAAGATAAAGAACATTACAGTATACTAACACATATATACGGAATTTAGATAGATGGTGGCGATAACCCTATATGCAAAACAGAAAAAGTGACACAGAAGTACAGAACAGACTTTTGAACTCTGGGGGAGAACGTGAGGGTGGGATGTTTTGAAAGAACAGCATGTATATTATCTATGGTGAAACGGACCACCAGCCCAGGTGGGATACATGAGTCAGGTGCTCGGGCCTGGTGCACTGGGAGGACCCTGAGGAGTCGGGTGGAGAGGGAGGTGGGAGGGGGGATCGGGATGGGGAATACGTGTAACTGTATGGCTGATTCATGTCAATGTATGACAAAACCCACTGAAATGTTGTAAAGTGATTGGCCTCCAACTAATAAAATAATATTTAAAAAAAAAAAAAATAAAGTCCTAAAGGCCTGAAAAAAAAAAAAAAAAAAAAAAGGTGTCAAAGAAAGATGGGACTTTTACAAGGTGAGATCTCTCCCAGACTCATCCTGACAGTTCTCAGGCTCTGGGCAGCCATCATGGTGGTCTCCCCACTGGGTTCCCCAGCCTGAGGTCATCAAAGACAGTTTGAGTAGACCCAAGAATGTGGTTCAGACTACTCACAATCAGTGTGTTCACAAAAGGGCCGGGGGTCATCTGAGTGTACAGCATAGTGGAACTTTTGGATGCCTCTTAATGTAGAGACAATCTAGACCTTTATGGAGCAAGAGCTCCCTTGCAACTGCAGCTGGGCTGCCTTTGAATGAGTCAAACTCCTTGGAACACTTAAAGAGTCTTGGGCACAGTGTCTGAAAAAATGTGTTTATGAAGGAGCTGCTGAGTGAGGCAATTGTCAATGAGAGTCTCCAGCTGTTTCTGTAGAAACCCCAAAGAATGTTCCCAAAGAGGGAGAAATGAAAGGCAATAGTGAGAAGCAATTGCCCACAGCACTCATGTTAGCTGGGTTTCCTGACCATTTCTCTGACTTGTAAGGACTATCAAACTGGTTTAACTAGCTTAATTTTTCCTCACCCCACCCCACCCTCTTAAACAAATCATACAGACAACACAATGCTGAGGCACTATCTTGACAAAATTTACTGAAAGGTAACCCCAGGAGTAGCTATTGGCAAACAGAATTAATGTACACTATTTGTACTGAATACAAATGAGGCCAGAACAGAAAATTTAACATGTATTTTTGGCCTTTCATCAATTTGAAAAGAAAGGATCCTTCGTTGTTCAGAAAGCAGCCTGGGCAATAACTGTGCTGATCTAGGTAAGGAGTAGAGGTATAGAAGCTAAAGGAGCCTCAGAAGGCTAGACTGATGCACAAAACTCAGCTACAGTTTATGTTTCTCTTGAAGGAAGTGGGGGAAGAAGAGAACCTGAAAATTTTTGAGAATCAGAGTGAGAAAGAGGAAGATAGAGAGTAATCTGAGTTTAAGAGAGGTTTCTGGGAGGTTTGAGACAGTAAAACTAGGAACTTAGTGCAGCTGCCATTCTGAATGATACTGAGAGATACAGAGAAACAGGGGAAAGGATTTTTAGATATTTTGTTATGTGTATTAAGTAGAGTTCTTCTTTTGTGCTATAATATTGAGAACTTTTTCTGGCAAGTGTCAAAAATGCAAACTGATTTAACAGAAAAAAGTTTATAAATAGATAGCTGCAGGTATGGCTGGATCCAGGGTGCAAACAATGTTATCAAATATGGTCCTTCCCTCTCTGTTGCCTTCAAACTGTTTATTCCCACACAGTGATTTTTCCCCACCTCCTCACCTTTCCCCAGTGTGAACCTATATCATCCTTCTAGCTAATCATTCCAGTAGAAACAAAGTACATATTTCCTAGTGGTTCCAATAAAATCTTATTCTCTTTAGTAAACTCTGGATTATATACGCAACCATATGCTTTAGTCCAGGGGACAAAGAATGGGGGATGAATCATTCTCCAAAGGAAAATCAAGGTTATATTATCAGGAAAAAAACTGTAAAGTGATAGGCAGGTGGAACATAGAACATGTCCACTACAAGTTCTTCTCAAAGAAACTTCAGTTAAGATTTACATTTACTTTTCAATTTTTTAATATTAGAATTGTGTTTCTTTTGAAAATGACATAATGTTGACATGAGAAGCATGGCAGCTGAAATATTCTTTCAACTAAAAAAATACAGTGAAATGTCTTGTTGTTCCTACAGAAAGAGGTGCCAGAAAAGATTTTTTAAATATACTTTTGTTCTGAGTTCCCATATACATACAGTCTTTATTTAAAGGCCTCTTTTCTGATCCCAGGAAATTATTCAAATTCCTGAAAGCCTGAAAAAGTTGCTAGAGTTCCTGATTACCATTGTGAAAATACATGTTCCCCCCATCAGTGCCACCACAACTTCACTCTTAGGATTAGACACAAAGCCCAATACTTGTAGCACTCTGGGCTAAACAGCTAAGAATTGGTTTGCATGTCCACACAGGGCGGCACACAGTAACAACCCGTTTCAGGAGCACTCAGATTTTCGTTAACTCAAATGCTCCTCTGTACGGGAATTCTCCAGGTAAGAATACTGGAATGGGTTGCCATTTCCTTCTCCAGGGGATCTTCCTGACCCAGGGATCCAACCCGGGCCTCCTGCATTGCAGGCAGATTCTTTACCAACTGAGCCACCAGGAAAGCCCCAAATACCTGGCACACCACCACAAACCTTGAAATACGTGAGACAACTTGCTATCTCAAAGATCAAGCACTTGCTTTAGCCTTCAAGTTGTGTACAAAACAAAGGGCACCAACAGTATGCAGAGCTGTCTGTTTTTCCCTCAATCAATTCTGTCTTCATTATCATTTAGTGCCCTATTACCACATTTGCTTGTGGCTCACTCTCCATAAGTAAAACATGTGAAGAAAAAAAAAATCTGTGGAGATCATGTCTAAAGAGAATGCTGTATAGGGAGAGTAGATGTTCATTCAGCTTCAGAGACCTTAAGGAAATTCAAATCCAGTGCTGAAAGATCCTCTATTTTTAAAAATATGAGGTAGAAATCTTGATTTATTTTCAGTTTTGCCACAAGGCTTGGTGGATCTTAGTTTCCCCACCAGGGATGGAACCCTGGTCCGTAGCAGTGAAAGCATCAAATCCTAACCACTGGACCACCAGACAATTTCCATAAATCTTGATATTTTAAAAAATTTATTGCTCTTCTTCTCTGCTCATGGATGGTGCAGAATAATCATCGTTGAAGTGTACCCCCTTCCACTGATGTCATGTCTAAATCTGAGTCTCCCAAAGAGCTGTGGACGCTCTTCATCAGAGGACTGAGCTTTGAAACAACCGATGAGAGTCTGAGGAGCCATTTTCAACAACAGGGGATGCTCACAGACTGTGTAGGAATGAGGGATCCAAACCCCAAGTGCTCCAGAAGCTTCCAGTTTGTCAGGTAGGCCGCTGTGAAGGAGGTGGATGCAGCCATGAATGCAAGGCCACACAAGTTGGATGCAAGAGTTTTTGGAACCAAAGTAGGCCATGTCAAGAGAAGATTGTCAAAGATCTGGTGCCCACTTAACTGGGAAAAAGATTTTTGTTGGTGGCATTAAAGAAGGCACTGAAGAACATCACGTAAAAGATTATTTTAAATAGTATGGGAAAATTGAGACTATTGAAATCACAGCTGACCAAGGCAGTGGCAAAAAGAGAGGCTTGGTAACCTTTGATGACCCTGACTCCGTAGACAAGATTGTCATTCAGAAATACCACACTGTGAATGGCCACAACTGTGAAGTAAAAGAAGCCCTATCTTAGCAAGAGATGGCTAGTGTTTCATTCAGCCAGAGGTCAATGTGGTTCTGGAAACTTTGGTGGCGGTCATGGAGGTGGTTTTGTTGGAAATGACGACCTTGGTTGTGGAGGAAGCTTCAGTGGTCGAGGCGGCTTTGGTGGGAGCTGTGGTGGTGGTTGTGGATATGGTGACAATGGGGATGGCTATAATGGGCTTGGTAATGATTTAAGCAATTTTGGAGGTGGTGGAAGCTACAGTGATCTTGGCAATTATGACAATTGATCTTCAGATTTTGGACCCATGAAAGGAGAAAACTTTGGAGACAAAAGTCCTGGCCCCAATGGTGGTGGGAGGCCAATATTTTGTCAAACCACAAGTAACTATGGCAGTGACAGAAAGTTTTAATTACTCCCAGGAAACAAAGCTTAGCAGGAGAGGAAAGCCAGAGAAGTGACAGGGAGGCTACAGGTTACAACTGATTTATGAACTTTTAGGCAAGTACAGTGGTGACAAGACCTAGCTGCTATAAGGAAAACATGTTTTAGACAATACTCATGTGTATGGGCAAAAAACTCAAGGATTGTATTTGTAACTAATTGTATAACAGTTTGTTTTAGTTTCTGTTCTGTGCAAAGTGTAAAGCATTCCAACAAAGGATTTTAAGGTAGATTTCTTTTCTTTTGCACCCATGTTGTCAATTGCTAAATGTAGTAGTCTGGTCATAATGCTGAATAAATGTGTCTTTTTAAAAATGTGCTGTGTAAGGTTAGTCTAATCTGAAGTCATTTTGGTGAACTACCCCAACAGTGTGGAGTTAGAATCCCTTCAGGGTGATACTAGGTTCCATTCAAAATTTATTTACGACCTGCTTTGGTGGAGAAGCTGTTGTCTTCAGAAACCCTGGTGTAGTTTGAACTGAGAGTTACTGTGTTGCGACCTGGAGTTCACTGTTAAGAGGGTCACCCATGCAAAATATTCCATTGTATATATCTACCATATTTTCTTCATCCATCTGTCAATGGACATTTAGGTCTTTTCCATAACTTGGTTATTGTAAATAGTGCTGCTATGAACACAGGCATACCTGTATGTTTAAAAAGAAATTATCGGAGTATAGTTGTTTTACAACGTTGTATTAGTTTCTACCATACAGCAATATGAATCAGCTATACATATGTATTTATGTACATATATACATACATACATATATCTCCTCTTGCTTGGTTTTCCTTCCCATTTAGTCACTGTGGAGCTTTCCCTGTGCTATACAGTAGTTTCTCATTAGTTATCTATTTTATACATAGTATCAATAAATTGTATTTATCAATCCCAATCTCCCAATTCATTTCACCACCACCCCTTTCCCCCTTGGTTCAGTTCAGTAGCTGAGTCGTGTCCAACTCTTTGCAACACCATGAACTGCAGCACGCCAGGCCTCCCTGTCCATCACCAACTCCCAGAGTTTACTCAAACCCCTGTCCACTGAGTTGGTGATGCCATCCAACCATTTCATCCTCTGTTAAAGTCCCCTTCTCCTGCCAGCATCAGGAGCTTTTCAAATGAGTCAGCTCTTCACATCAGGTGGTCAAGGTATTGGAGTTTCAGCTTAAACATCAGTCCCTCCAATGAATATTCAGGACTGATTTCCTTTAGGATGGACTAGTTGGATCTCCTTGCAGTCCAAGGGACTCAAGAGTCTTCTCCAACACCACAGTTCAAAAGCATCAATTTTTCAGTGCTCAGCTTTCTTTATAGTCCAACTCTTACATCTGTACACGACTATTGGAAAAACCATAGCCTTGACTAGTGGACCTTTGTTGACACAGTAATGTCTCTGCTTTTTAATATACTGTCTAGGTTGGTCATAACTTTTCTTCCAAGGAGCAAGCATCTTTTAACTTCATGGCTGCAGTCACCATTGCAGTGATTTTGGAGCCCCCCTAAAATAAAGTCTGTCAGTGTTTCCCTTGTTTCTCCATCTATTTGCCATGAAGCGATGGGACCAGATGCCATGATCTTTGTTTTCTGAATGTTGAACTTTAAGCCAACTTTTTCCACTCTCCTCTTTCACTTTCATCAAGAGGCTCTTTACTTCTTTGCTTTCTGCCATATGGGTGGTGTCATCTGCATATCTGAGGTTATTGATATTTCTCCTAGAAATCTTGATTCCAGCTTGTGCTTCTTCCAGCCCAGCGTTTCTCATGATGTACTCTGCAGATAAGTTAAATAAGCATGGTGACAATATACAGCCTTGACATACTCCTTTTCCTATTTGGAAGCAGTCTGTTGTTCCATGTCCAGTTCTAACTGCTGCTTCCTGACCTGCATACAGATTTCTCAAGAAGCAGGTCAAGTGGTCTGGTATTCCCATCTCCTGAAGAATTTTCCACAGCATCCACACAGTCAAAGGCTTTGGCATAGTCAATAAAGCAGAAATAGATGTTTTTCTGGAACTCTCTTGCTTTTTTGATGATCCAGCGAATGTTGGCAATTTGATCTGTGGTTCCTCTGCCTTTTCTAAAACCAGCTTGAACATCTGGAAGTTCATGGTTCACGTATTGTTGAAGCCTAGCTTAGAGAATTACCCCTTGGTATCCATACATTTATTCTCTATGTCTGTGTCTCTATTTTTGCTTTGTGAATAAGATTGTCTATACCAATTTTTTTCAGATTCCACATGTATACATTAATATACGATATCTGCTTTTCTCTTTCTGACTTACTTCAGTCTGTATGATTGTCTTTAGGTCCATCCGTGAAAGTGAAAGTGAAAGTCACTCAGCCGTGTCCGACTCTTTGCGACCCTGTAAGACTATACAGTCCATGGAATTGTCCAGGCCAGAATACTGGAGTGGCAGCCTTTGCCTTTTCCAGGGGATCTTCCCAACCCAGGGATGGAACCCAGGTCTCCCACATTGCAGGCGGATTCTTTAACAGCTGAGCCACAAGGGAAGCCCTAGGTTCATCCATGTCTCTACAAATGACCCAATTTCACTCTTTTCTATGGCTGAGTAATCGTCCGTGGTATATATGTACCACATTTTCATTATTCATTCATCTGTCTGTGGACATTCAGGTTGTTTTCGTGTCTTGGCCATTGTGACTAGTGCTGCTATGAACATAGGGGTGCATGTATCTTTTGGAATTACAGCTTACCTGGATATATGCCCAAAAGTGGGATTACTGGATCATATGGTAATTCTATTTATAGTTTTCTGAGGAACCTGCATACTGTTTTCCACCGTGGCTGCATCAACTTACATTCCCACCAACAGTGTAGGAGGGTTCCCTTTTCTCCACACCATCTCCAGCATTTGTTATTTGTAGGCTTTTTGGTGACCATTCTGACCGGCATGAGGTGATACTTTCAGGGAAACCACTGACTGGCCCACCTTGGCCAGGCAGGATTGTAAGTTCTTACAGAAGTTATCTTACAACAGGAGGTCCTGGTAAGGAACTCATAACTAGCAAGCTACCACCAACAGGAAGAATTCTGGAAAGGTCAAAAGAAGAGAGGGGCACCAGTTCCTATGTCCTACAAACCTCCCAGAGTTCTCCTTGCTGGAATCCATCTTTGCCGAATGATGCATGTGCCACGAGGAAGAACTCTGAGTCAGAGAGATTGGCCAGAGACAACCTGGAAACTAACCCCATCACCATAAAACCTGAGCCTGCAAGCTTTGTGACAGAGCAGTTTTCTCGGGTTCTCTTAACCTGCTGCTCTCTGCCCAGGCACCCCTTCCCAATAAAGCCTCTTGCTTTGTCAGTGTGTTTCTCCTCACACAAGTCATTTCTGAGCGTTAGAAAAGAGCCTACCCTTGGGCCCTGGAAGGGGTCTCCCTTCCTGTGACAGTACTTCACTGTAGTTTTGATTTGCAATTCTTTAATAATTAACAATGAGTACATTTTCATGTGCCTATTGGCTATCTGCATTCCTTCTTTGGAGAAATTTCTCTTTAGGTCTTCTGCCCATGTTTTGATTGGGTTGTTTCTTTGTTGTTGAGTTGTATGATTGTTTGTATATTTTGGAAATTAAGCCCTTGTCAGTCACATCATTTGCAAATATTTTCTCCCATTCTGTATGCTGTCTTTTTTCATTTTTCTTTCTTATGGCTTCCTTTGCTGTGTAGAAGCTTGTACCTTTGGTTAGGTCCCATTTGTTTATTTTCATTTTTATTTCTAATGCTTTGGGAGACTGACCTAAGAAAACAATGGTGCAATTTATATCAGAGAATGTTTGCCAACGTAGAATCATATAGTTTATTTTTTTAATTTTTAACATTTTATTTTGCTGCAATGAGTCTTAATTGCAGCACGTGGGATCTTTCATTGTGGCACTCAGGCTTTTCACTAGTTGTGGTGTGGGCTCCAAAGGGCATGGGCTCAGGAGTTGTGGTGCACAGACTTAGTTGCTCTGTGGCATGTAGCATCTTAGTTCCCTGACCAGGAATAGATACGTACACTTTAAAATAGTTAAAATGAACATTGGGGTGCACGTGTCTCTTTCAGATCTGGATTCCTCAGTGTTTATAATAGCCAGGACATGGAAGCAACCTAGATGCCCATCAGCAGACAAATGGATAAGGAAGCTGTGGTACATATACACCATGGAATATTACTCAGCTGTTAAAAAGAATTCATCTGAATCAGTTCTAATGAGATGGATGAAACTGGAGCCCATTATACAGAGTGAAGTAAGCCAGAAAGATAAAGAACATTACAGCATACTAACACATATATATGGAATTTAGAAAGATGGTAACGATGGCCCTATATGCAGGGCAGAAGAAGAGACGCAGAAGTACAGAACAGACTTTTGAACTCTGTGGGAGAAGGTGAGGGTGGGATGTTTCGAAAGAACAGCATGTATATTATCTGTGGTGAAACAGACCACCAGCCCAGGTGGGATGCATGAGTCAAGTGCTCGGGCCTGGTGGGCTGGGAAGACCCAGAGGAATCAGGTGGAGAGGGAGGTGGGATGGGGGACCGGGATGGGGAATACGTGTAACTCTATGGCTGATTCATATCAATGTATGACAAAACCCACTGAAAAATAAAAAAAATTAAAAAATAAATAAATAAAAGATGCCTAGGGATTAAAATAAAATAAAATAGTTAAAATGGTAAATGCATGTTATGCATATTTGCCATAATTTTTTAAAAGTTAAGTTACAAAATGCAAATACATAAGTACTCTGTCAAACACATCCAAAATCACAAGTCATAGAACTTGCAGAGGAAAAGATGTTAACAAACAAAAAGTTTAAAATCAAATGAGGAATCATCAATAGGGAGAGTCAAGGAGATGCAGCAGGGAAGTCATCTCTGGTCTTGATTGCTTCCTACTAGCACTACGGATCCCCTTGATGTCTGTCTATGACTTCCAGAGGATTTCTAGCCCGAGAAATCTGCAAACATCTTTTGGCTACAAGGTCACTTTGCTGCCACCATGGTGACCTTCTGGTCAGACGAACTTGCATGATCAGTTATTTTCCATATCCCTCACAGTGCAGACAGGAGCGTCTGGATGCCTTCCACACTCTACAAGAGTAAGAGAAGAGTCAGGAGTGTCACCCCAGCCCGACTTTTCTGCCTTGACTATTCCACATTCACTTTCCCTCTGTTTTGCCATCCTGTGTTGGTGCAAAGCCATCTGTGAGGCTTCCTCCTCCCTCATTCACATCAGGAGTGGAACTGAAGCTCTTTCTACTCTTGACTTCCCCATAGCTTTGGAATTTCTGCTTGGAAGACTAAGGCCACAATATAAGAGTCTATCTGTTTACTTTTACTCTCACTTTCTTCTCCTTTCTGCACTCAAGTAGCGATATGAACTTTGACTATTTTTTTCTCAATAAATTCCTTTTTCAGGAGTCCTAATCATCCCCACCCTCATGGTTAGTAGGTAACTTTGACAGACTAGAGAGAAGGTCATATACATGGAAATGCAAAAGAGAAGAACACATCGTATATTATTTTACTCCTGTCCCTTCAGGCTATGTTTTCACAGCCAACAGCTGTCCCCTCCCTGAGTCTGAGCTCCAGACCCCCACTTTCCAGCACCCAGCCCACCCCTGCAATGAAACACACTGCTCAGGCTGGGGCAGGCAGGGCTGGGGCATGGACCATGAGCACAGCTCTTACCCTGTCCTGCCTTCCACAGACCACCCACTATGTTCTCCTTCAATCCCCCAAATATCCCTTTTTCTCTCAGCTTATTTCCCCACCTTGAGGGGGTTTTTCTGATTGAGAAAATCTCTTCTCACCTTCAGCTTCCTGCCAGAGTAGCTGGTCCATTTTTTGATTTCTGTTTTCCTTTTTTCCTTTTCCTATCTAGTTGTGAAGAGATTTTTCTTGTCCTTTTAGGTGCCTGAAGTCTTCCACTAATGTTCAGCAGGCACTCTGGGAGAACTGTTCCATTTGTAGATGTACTCTTGATATGCGGTGGTCGGAACATTCTCTGACATTGCCTTTCTTTGGGAATGGAATGAAAACTGACCTTTTCCAGCCCTATGGCCACTGCTGGGTTTTCCAAATTTGCTGGCATATTGAGTGCAGCACATTCACAGCGTCATCTTTTCGGATTTGAAATAGCTCAACTGGAAATTCCATCACCTCTATTAGCTTTGTAGTGATGCTTCCTAAGGCCCACTTGACTTTGCATTCCAGGATATCTGGCTCTAGGTGAGTGATCACACCATCGTGTTATCTGGGTCACGAAGAAAGATTTCTTTTTTTAATAGTTCTGTGTATTCTTGCCACCTCTTCTTAATATCTTCTGCTTCTGTTAGGTCCATACCATTTCTGTCCTTTATTGTGCCCAACTTCACATGAAATGTTCCCTTGGTATCTCTAATTTTCTTGAAGAGATCTCTAGTCTTTCCCATTCTATTGTTTTCCTCTATTTCTTTGCATTGATCACTGAGCAAGGCTTTCTTATCTCTCCTTGCTATTTTTTGGAACTCTGCATTCAGATGGGAATAGCTTTCCTTTTCTCCTTTACCTTTAGCTTCTCTTCTTTTCTCATCTATTTGAAAGGCCTCCTCAGACAATCATTTAGCCTTTTTGCATTTCTTTTTCTTGGGGATGGTCTTGATCACTGCCTCCTGTACAATGTCATGAACCTCCACCCGTAGTTCTTCAGGCACTCTGTCTGTCAGATCTAATCCCTTGAATCTATTTGTCACTTCCACTGTATAATCGTAAGGGATTTGATTCAGGTCATACCTGAATGGCCTAGCGGATTTCCCTACTTTCTTCAATTTAGGTCTGAATTTGGCAATAAGGAGTTCATGATCTGAGCCACAGTCCACTCTCATTCTTGTTTTTGCTGACTGTTTAGAGCTTCTCCATCTTTGGCTGCAAATAATATAATCAATCTGATTTCGGTGTTGACCATCTGGTGATGTAATGTGTGGAGTCCTTGGAAGAAAAGCTATGACAAACCTAGACAGCATATTAAAAAGCAGAGACATTATTTTGCTGAAAGCTATGGTTTTTCCAGTAGACAAACATGGATGTGAGAATTGAACCATAAAGAATGGACCACTGAAGAATTGGTGCTTTTAAACAGTGGTGTTGGAGAAGACTCTTGAGATTCCCTTGGACTGCAAGGAGATCAAGCAAGTTAATCCTAAAGGAAATCAATTCAGAATATTCATTGGAGGACTGATGCTGAAGCTGAAGCTCCAATACTTCGGCCACCTGATGTGAAAAACTGACTCACTAGAAAAGACCATGATGCTGGGATAGAATGAAGGCAGGAGGAGAAGGGGACGACAGAGGATGACGTGGTTGGATGGCATCACCGACTTGATGCGCCTGAGTTAAAGCAAGCTCCGGGAGTTGGTGATGACAGGGAAGGCTGACACGCTGCAGCCCATGGGGTCACACAAAGAGTTGGACATGACTGAGTGACTGAACTGAACTCTTGATGTAGTTGTGAGGAGAAAGGAATTCTGGGTCTTCCTATCCCACCATCTTGACTCCTCCTCTGTGTGTTATTTTAAATTAAATGGACTGATTTAGGCAATAAAGAGATATAATTGCTCATATAACTGAACAGTCCAGAGTTTCAGGCCAGGCTTTAACCAAATGCTGAAATGATGGAATTAGTACTCAGTTTCTCTCTGTTTCTCAAATCTACATGTTCATTGTTGGCTCCATTTTTGTCAGTTTCCCCCCCCCTCATGGTTTCAAGAGGCTCCAGGAGACTGTCTGAGTCTCCGGGACCCACATGCTTTCTTGTTCACTTGCAGGAAAGAAGAGCACATTCCATCGTCCACTTTTGAACCAAAATCTTGAGCTTAGCCAGGGTTGGATTTGTCCTTCCCTGATCCAGTCATTGTGGTGATTGAGATGATACCTTTTAGCTTAAGTTAAACACCACATCCCACGTTAAATATTCCATCCCTAAAGCAAAAGATGAGTATCAAGTCCCCTGAAGTCCATGGATCATGGGAATAAGCATTAGATATCATTAACCAGGAAAAAGGGAAACATGTGTTGGGTGACATAGTGATGTAGGCTACCTCCAATGTCTACCAGATTTGATTTGACTTACTGCTCAATGAGCATTTATTAAACTAAACACTAAAAAAAAAAAAAAATTGTGAAACAGAAACAACCTAATCTTAACAACTCTTCCTCATAGTACAGATCCTTTTTGACTCCTGCTTCTTGCTCAGGGAAATTTCTTTTAAAATAATACCCTAGTGTCTGCACTTGATACACCAAAATTCACCTATTTCCTAGGTGTCCTAGACCACTTCTGTCTTCAGTCTCTGTCCTTGCCCTAGGACTTTGTTTGAACCGTTGGGGCTTTATGAGGAACAGGAGTCTGTGCCCAATACCCCGGGCTATGTGGGAGAGCTGCCAGTCTACACGTCCACATCTCCTTAAAGATCATTAAAATGGTTCATAAATCACCTCACGACTGAACAGAGTTTGCTCTAATTTTTATCACATTGCTTATTCTTATGTATAATATTAATAATATCTGTAATACATGGGTCTTTCTGTTTCAATTTGACTGTGAAAATAAAAAGAAAAAGAAGCGGTCTGTTGGGAGGGGGTCACTAGGACCTGAGCCCAACGGCAGTACTGGGGGTGGAGGGACTCACCCTGGGCTTCCTGCCTTTGCCCCCCTGCCATTTCACTTTTTCTCCCCTCTGAGCCCTCTCTAAACACGAGTGAAAAACAATAACCAGCCTGTCACCAAATTTTCTATATGCAAAATAACCTCTCTCTTCTCGCTCCATTAATCCTCAGAGACTTTTTCACCTTAAAACTGGAGATATAACTGCTCACACAGGGTATTTTATATCATGTAATAACAACCAATGTGATAAAAATTAGAGCAAACTTAGCTTCAGTTGTGAGGTAGTTTATGAAACACTTTAATGATCTTTAAGGAGATGTGGACACGCAGGCTGGCGGTCTGCCCACATGGCAGGTGGCATTGGGCATGAGCTCCTGACTGGTGGGGGGAGGATGGCCTGAGCTCTATTGTTAGCTCTGCTGCCCTGCGACTGTGTGACCTTGAGCAAATCAATTAACCCCTCCGGACCTACCAGTTCCTTAGCTCTAAAGAGCACGATTAAACTTGATGTTCTCTAAGCTCTCTTCACCTGCAGCATTCTAAAATGTTCAAAGAAATTGATTTTGTTTTTAACAGGTCACAAATGAGAAGTTACCAATAAAGAGTTCTTATTTTTTCTACAACAGCAAAGATCACGAAGAAACACTCATTCAGGCTGAAGGGATTAAGGAAGAGGTGGGGTGATGAAGACGGTGGAGGAAAAGCTCCCGTGCAGGTCCTGACCCTCCTGAGTCTCTAGTGAGCCTCAGAGAACACGCTCATAGCCTCTGTGTGCATTTAACTCCCCATGCCCTTTGGCCTGGGGAGAGGTTGAGTATTCTAGATTCATAGGATTCCCTTCTTCTGAAGCTCCTCCAGAGACCCAGGGCTCTCTCCCGCCACCTCTATTTCCTAGAGGAGGGCCCTAACTAGGGGGGAACATCCAAGGTATTGTCCAATGACACCTAAATTAGGATGACAATTGGAAAGCTTGAAGTAACCTCCACTCCCTCTCAAAAATCTCCCTAAAACAAGTAGGAAAGAGTTTTTCTGTTTTGTTTGTTTTGTTTTTATTTATTTTTGGCTGTGCAGGGTCGTCATTGCTGCTTACAGGCTTTGTCTAGCTGTAGTGAGTGGGCTACGCTCCAATTGCGGTGTTCAGGCTTCTCATTGTTGTTACTTTTTCTGTTGCTCAGTATGGCCTCTAGGTGCATGGCTCAGCAGCTGTGGGGCTCAAACATGTGTCCCGCAGCATGTGGAATCCTCTTGGACTAGGGCTCGAACCAGGTATTGAACCTGTGTCCTCTGCTTTGGCTGGCAAATCCTTAACCACTGTACCACCAGGGAAGTTCAGGAAAGGTTTTTTGATTTTTTTTTTTTTTAAGATCTGTATCTACAAGGACCAAGATAAAAGATGAGAAGATAACAACTGAATTTTGCCTGAATTCAGGGAGTTAGAAAATGCCTGAACGCGCAATAACTGGCTCCAAAGACTCTAGTAAACTGAATCCTAAGTTAGTCATGGTGGAAAATAAGAAGCAGCCCAATTTACACTGCAAAACCCCAAAGGTCATGAACTGGCAGCACTAGGTGTCAGTAAAGTGGAGCTAAAGTAAGGGAAGGAGATAAAATGGATTGATTGAAGGTTCTTTTAAGATGTTGTCAGTTCCCCAAATTCCCCTCCAAATTCACACAGCAAGGAAACTACCTCTGCCCCACCATAGCAGGAGACTAGAGGCCTTCCCTCTGAGAGCAAAGAGGAATGCTCTCTGGAGAAAGGAAATCTGAGGGTCCTTGAACTGGAGGACAACAAGCCTAACTGAGGGTAGGGGGAGCCACATGGAAAGCAGGAAAGTGTGAATGTTCACATACTGAATGTTAAAACCACTGGCCCTATTCTACATTTTAACTCCAAGAATAATGGCAGCCAGCCCTGTACCATCCAAGAGCCCAGAGGAGCCTTCTCTGAGTATTCTGATGCTCAAGAGAGACTTCAAAATGCTGACATAGGGATTTGCTAGCCATTGTCCATGCTAGACCTCTGTACAGTGAAATAAACAACTGACAGGCCACAGTCTATGCTCTGAGAGCTTCCAGTCAGCTTTTTATGCCCTATCCTTAAATATGAGCAGAGGTCAAAGATCACCACACATCTGAGGAAAGCCTCAGAGAGACCAGAACAAACAAAGATAATTTTGAGGAAACAGAGTCTATCCAGGGAGAAAAAAAATTTTTTTTTACTAACCCAAATTCTCAGAGAGCAGGATATTATATCAATGAAAGAAAGAAAGTATATTTATAAAAAGGAATACTCAGAGAACACAAAGGGAGCCTTTGAAAACTTAAAACATAGTAGTAGAAAGTTTTTAAAAATTATTATTCATTTATTTTTGGTTGTTCTGGGTCTTTATTGCTGTTCTAGGGTTTTCTCTAGTTGTGGTGCTTGGGGGCTACTCTCTAGGTGTGTGGGCTTGTCATTGAGGTGGTTTCTCCTGTTGCAGAGCACAGGATCTAGAACTCAGGATCAGTAATTATGGCACACAGGTTTAGTTACTCCGAGGCTTGTGGGATCTTTTTGGACCAGGGATCAAACCCATGTACCATGCATTGGCAGGTGGATTTTTATCCACTGTGCCACCACAGAAATCCCAAAACCTTTTTTTTTTTCTTAAGTTAGTAAAAAGATGGAAAAGAATAGTGCCCCATGATATGAAACAAAAGGACAAGAGGATGGAATATTGGATAAAAAAAAGTAAGACAATGAAAAGACCTATCCTGAAAGTACAACATCCAAATAAAGAGTCGAGAAAGATAGAACAGAGAAAACAGAGGTGAGTAAATAATCCTTGAAATGATTCAGGATAATATCCTAGAGTTTGCAAGTTGAAAGAGCCTATATAGTACCCAACATGGTTCTCTAAAATAGGCCCATGTGAAGGCATATATTAGTGAAATTTCATAACCCTTGGGGGTTCCCATGTGGCACAGTTAGTAAAGAATCCGCCTGCCAAAGCAGGAGACACAGGAGATGCTGGTTTGATACCTTGGTCAGGAAGATGCCCTGGAGAAGGAAGTGGCAACCCACTCTAGTATTCTTGCCTGGAAGTTCCATGGACAGAAGAGGCAGGCTATAGTCCATGGGGTCACAAACAGTCAGACATGACTGAACACGCACACACACAGGGACAAGCAGAACATCTTCAATCTTCTAGAAAGAAAATAAAAATGAAAAACATTTTGATAGAACATATAAAAACTTGAAAATGACACAAACAGAAAGATACCCCATGTTCTTGGATTGGAAGGATTAATATTGTTAAAATGACCACGGTCCCTAAGGCAATCTACAGATTCAATGTAATCCCTATCAAAATACCAATGACATTTTTTACAAAAGTAGAACAAATAATTTAAAAATGTACATGGAAACACAAAAGACCTCATATAGCCAAAACAATCTTGAAAAAGAAAAGCAGAGCTAGAGGCATCATGCTCCTTGTCTTCAAACTATGCTACAAAGATACAGTTATCAAAATAGTATGATACTGGCACAAAAGCAGAGACAGATCAATAGAACAGAATAGAGATCCCAGAAGCCAATAAATCTCTATGACAAAGGAGGCAAGAATATACAATAGAGAAAAGACAACCTTTTCATAAGTGGTGATGGGAAAACTGGACAGCCACATGTTTAAAAATTCAATTAGAACACTCTCTAACACCACATACAAAAACTCAAAATGGGTTAAAGACCTAAATGTAAGACCAGAAACCATAGAAATCCTGGAGAAAAACATAGGCAGAACACTCTTTGACGTAAATCATAGCAATGTTTTTTTGATTCATCTCCTAAAGCAAAGAAATAAAAGCAAAAATAGACAAATAGGACCTAATTAAACTTAAAAGCTTTTGCACATCAAAGGAAACCACTGACAAATGAAATGATAGCCTACTGAATGGGAGAAAATATTTGTAAATGATACGACCAGTAAAGAGTTAATATCTAACATGTACAAACAGTTCATACACCTCAACATCAAAAAAACAAACAACCTAATTTTAAAAGTGGGTAGAAGAACTAAAAAGACATTTTTTTCAAAGAGGAAATGCAGATGGCCAGCGAGCACATGAAAAGATGTTCAATATCACTAAATGTCAGGAAAATGCAAATCAAAACCACAACTAGATGTCACTTCACACCTGTCACAATGGCTATCATCAAAAAGAACACAAATAACAAATGTTGGCCAGGATATTGAGAAAAGGGAACGCTATTGTACGCTGTTGGTGGGAATGTAAATGGGTGCAGCCACTGTGAAAAACCTCCATGCTGTTTTTCACAGTGACTGCATGAATTTACATTCCCACCAACAGAATTACCATATGAGCCAGCAATTCTACTCCTGGGTGTACATCCAAAAAACAAAAGCACTAATTAAAAAAGACACATGCACCCCAATGTTCAGAGTGACATTATTTTCAATAGTCAAGATATGGAAATGACCTAAATATCCATCAACAGATGAATGGGTAAAGAAGATATGGAATATTACTCAACCATAAAAAAGAATGGGATTTTTCCATTTGCAGCAATATGAATGAACTTGGAGGGAATTATGCTAAGTGAAATAAGTCACGTAGAGAAATATCATATGATATCATTTGTGTGTGGAATCTAAATAATACAGCAAACTAATGAATATAACAGAAAGAAGCAGACTGACAAGTATATAGAACAAACTAACAGTTACCACTGGGGAGAGGGAAGGGGGGAGAGGAAATACAGGGGTAAGGGAATAAGAGATTCAAACTATTTTTTATAAAATAAGCTACAAGGATATATTGTACAACATGGGAAACATAAGCCAATATTTTATAATAACCATAAATGGAGTATAACCTTTAAAAACTGTGAATCACTATTCTGTAACATATAATATTGCACATCAAATATACTTTAATAATTGATTAGTCAATCAAGAATTAGAATTCCCGGAGCTTCTTGAACAAAGCCCCTGCCGTGTGCTCAGCGGTTCCAGCCAAATTTCCAGTGCTTGACTCTTTTCCTTTTTTGGTGATGCCACAGGGCTTGCAGGATCTCAGCTCCCCAACTAGGGATTGAACCCAGGCCACAGCAGTGAAAGTGCAGGGTCTTAAGTATTGGACCACCAGGGGATTCCCTTCAGTGCTCCACTCTTAAAAATAAATCAAAGACTGAGGACAAAAGAAAATTATAAATGATGATAGTAGAAGACTAAGTCCTGTTTAAAAGTCTAGAACTCATCCCCCTCTCCACTACATCCTGAGCAACCAGTGGGATAGATGGAGCCAGAGCTAAGGACCTGCCTGCCAGCCATCCCTTCACTTTCCCTCAGACTTCACCTCTGCCACTCAACTTTTCATTATTCACTGCTACCACCCTTTCTCCCCCTCTCTCTCAACCACACACAGACATACATACACTAGCTTAATTTGAGGACATGTATCATGCTGCTTTTCTTGATAGCAAAAATTGTTAATTGTGGCTCTGCCCAGGAAATAAGCAAAGATCCCAGGAGCACAGGCCTTGACAGTAGGGAGTGTACTTCTCTTTGGACAAAGAGTCAGACTAGATTTAGTGACAAATTCTAAATTGGTATGAGACTTTCCGATTTCCTTGAAGCATAATGCTCCATTGATTGCAAGCTGAGTCATATATTGAATCTGCTTCTCACACTGTCAGTGGGAAGTGTAATTCCTGAATGACTCCCAGCAGACATTTATAGATTTTTCAGTCTGTTAAGTTATAAAAGAAATTCAAAGTCTTTTTTTTTCCTGAAGACCTTTAAATAAATCTTGATCTCAACAGCAAAGCCATTGAAACATAATTACATTCAACACACTGGGAGTAATCTGCATAGAAGCAAGAGTTAAATTAACGAGGATAGAAAAACAATTCAGTAAGTGTGTAAAGGAAGAATAGAGGACTGAAGACTGGAGTTCCACCTTGCAGTGTGCTCTTATTTAAGAGGTAAAAGAAAGAAAACCAGCTATTTAAGGAAGCAGGACAAAGATGGGAATTAGAACTTGCTTAGGGTTCCAGGACAGAAATACAAGGGAAAAAAAATACTTCAACACCACTAGAGAATTACAAACAAAAACTACAATGAGGTATCACCTCACACCGGTCAGAATGGCCATCATCAAAAAAATTTACAAACAAGAGATGCTGGCGAGGGTGTGGAGGAAAGGGAACCCTCTTGCACTGTTGGTGGGACTGTAAACTGATACAACCATTATGGAGAACAGTATGGAGATTCCTTAAAAATCTAGGAATAAAGCTAACACATGACCCAACAATCCTACCACTGTGCATATTCCCTGAGAAAATCATAACTGAAAATGACACATGTATTCCAGTGTTCACTGCAGCACTCTTTACAATAGCTAAGACATGGAAGCAACCTAGATGCCCATTGACAGATAAAGAAGTTGTGGTACATGTATATGATGGAATATTGCTGCTGCTGCTGCTGCTGCTGCTGCTACTAAGTCGCTTCAGTCGCGTCTGACTCTGTGAAACCCCATAGATGGCGGCCTACCAGCCTCCTCCGTCCTTGGGATTCTCCAGGCAAGAACACTGGAGTGGGTTGCCATTTCCTTCTTCAATGCATGAAAGTGAAACGTGAAATTGAAGTTGCTCAGTCGTGTCCGATTCTTCGAGACCCCATGGACTGCAGCCTACCAGGCTCCTCCATCCTTGTGATTTTCCAGGCAAGAGTACTGGAGTGGGTTGTCATTGCCTTCTCCGATGAATAGGAGTATTCAGTTCAGTTCAGTTCAGTCACTCAGTCGTGTCCGACTCTTTGCGATTCCGTGAATTGCAGCAGCCAGGCCTCCCTGTCCATCACCAACTCCCGGAGTTTACTCAAACTCATGCCCATTGAGTTGGTGATGCCATCCAGCCATCTCATCCTCTGTCGTCCCCTTCTCCTCCTGCCCCCAATCCCTCCCAACATCAGGGTCTTTTCCAATGAGTCAACTCTTTGCATGAGGTGGCCAAAGTATTGGAGTTTCAGCTTCAGCATCACTCCTTCCAATGAACACCCAGGACTGATCTCCTTTAGGATGGAATATTACTCGGTCATAAAAAGAATGTATTTGAGTCAGTTCTAATGAAGTGGATGAACCTAGAGCCTGTTATACAGAGTGAAGTAAGTCAGAAGGAGAAAAAAAATAGCATACTAACGCACATATATGGAATCTAGGAAGATGGTACTGATTAACCTGTTTGCAGGGCAGCAATGGAGAAACAGACATAAAGACTTGTGGACCAGCAATCAGAGCAGAAAAAGACATAAAAGGAATCCATATAGGAAAAGAAGAAGTGAAACTCTCGCTGTTTGCAGATGACATGATCCTCTACATAGAAAACCCTAAAGACTCTTCCAGAAAATTATTAGAGCTAATCAATGAATATAGTAAAGTTGCAGGATATAAAATTAACACACAGAAATCCCTTGCATTCCTATACACTAACAATGAAAAAACAGAAAGAGGAATTAAGGAAACAATACCATTCACCATTGCAACAAAAAGAATAAAATACTTAGGAGTATATCTACCTAAAGAAAACTATAAAAGACCTATACATAGAAAACTATAAAACACTGATGAAAGAAATCAAAGAGGACACAAATAGATGGAGAAACATACCGTGCTCATGGATTGGAAGAATCAATATTATCAAAATGGCTATTCTACCCAAAGCAATCTATAGATTCAATGCAATCCCTATCAAGTTACCAACGGTATTTTTCACAGAACTAGAACAAATAATTTCACAATTTGTATGGAAATACAAAAAACCTCGAATAGCCAAAATAATCTTGAGAAAGAAGAATGGAACTGGAGGAATCAACCTGCCTGACTTCAGACTCTACTACAAAGCCACAGTCATCAAGACAGTATGGTACTGGCACAAAGACAGAAATATAGATCAATGGAATAGAATAGAAAGCCCAGAGATAAATCCACAAACCTATGGACACCTCATCTTTGACAAAGGAGGCAAGGATATACAATGGAAAAAAGACAATCTCTTTAACAAGTGGTGCTGGGAAAACTGGTCAACCACTTGTAAAAGAATGAAACTAGAACACTTTCTAACACCATACACAAAAATAAACTCAAAATGGATTAAAGATCTAAATGTAAGACCAGAAACTATAAAACTCCTAGAGGAGAACATAGGCAAAACACTCTCTGACATAAATCACAGCAAGATCTTCTATGACCCACCTCCCAGAATATTGGAAATAAAAGCAAAAATAAACAAATGGGACCTAATGAAAATTAAAAGCTTTTGCACAACAAAGGAAACTGTAAGTAAGGTGAAAAGACAGCCCTCAGATTGGGAGAAAATAATAACAAATGAGGAAACAGACAAAGGATTAATCTCAAAAATATACAAGCAACTCCTGAAGCTCAATTCCAGAAAAATAAACGACCCAATCAAAAAATGGGCCAAAGAACTAAACAGACATTTCTCCAAAGAAGACATACAGATGGCTAACAAACACATGAAAAGATGCTCAACATCACTCATCATCAGAGAAATGCAAATCAAAACCACAATGAGGTACCATTACACGCCAGTCAGGATGGCTGCTATCCAAAAGTCTACAAGCAATAAATGCTGGAGAGGGTGTGGAGAAAAGGGAACCCTCTTACACTGTTGGTGGGAATGCAAACTAGTACAGCCACTATGGAAAACAGTGTGGAGATTTCTTAAAAAACTGGAAATAGAACTGCCATATGACCCAGCAATACCACTTCTAGGCATACACACTGAGGAATCCAGATCTGAAAGAGACACGTGCACCCCAATGTTCATTGCAGCACTGTTTATAATAGCCAGGACATGGAAGCAACCCAGATGCCCATCAGCAGATGAATGGATAAGGAAGCTGTGGTACATATACACCATGGAATATTACTCAGCCGTTAAAAAGAATTCATTTGAATCAGTTCTAATGAGATGGATGAAACTGGAGCCCATTATACAGAGTGAAGTAAGCCAGAAAGATAAAGAACATTACAGTATACTAACACATATATACGGAATTTAGATAGATGGTGGCGATAACCCTATATGCAAAACAGAAAAAGAGACACAGAAGTACAGAACAGACTTTTGAACTCTGGGGGAGAACGTGAGGGTGGGATGTTTTGAAAGAACAGCATGTATATTATCTATGGTGAAACGGACCACCAGCCCAGGTGGGATACATGAGTCAGGTGCTCGGGCCTGGTGCGCTGGGAGGACCCTGAGGAGTCGGGTGGGGAGGGAGGTGGGAAGGGGGATCGGGATGGGGAATACGTGTAACTATATGGCTGATTCATGTCAATGTATGACAAAACCCACTGAAATGTTGTAAAGTGATTGGCCTCCAACTAATAAAATAATATTTAAAAAAAAAAAAAAAAAGACTTGTGGACACAGTGGGGGAAGGAGAGGGTGGGACCAGTTGAGAGAGTAGCATGGAAACATACATTACCATAGGTAAAATAGACAGCCAGTGGGAATTTGCTGTATGATGCAGGGAGCTCAAACCCAGAGCTCTGTGACAACCTAGAGGAGTTGGATGGGGAAGGAGATGAGAGGGAGGTTCAAGAAGGAGAGGACATATGTTTACCTATGGCTGATTCATGTTGATGTACGGCAGAAACCAACACTGTATTGCAAAGCAATTACCCTCCAATTAAAAATAAGTATTTTTTTTTTTAAAGAAAAGAAAGTGCTAGGAAATTAGTGCTTTCCTATCCTTGCTCCAGCGCAATAGCCCTTAATCAGTGACTAACTGGAGGTGGTGTATAAATACCCCAGATTCCACACCCCTTAGGATAATTCTGAGCCCATGTTCTGCACTGACTCCCAGAGTTTCTGTGCAGCATTAAGTTATAGTCACAGTGGTACCTGACTTGATAGGATACCGTTTACTGCCTTTGTTCTTTTTCTTTCTCACTTTCCCTACTGTTGTTTCCTGGCATCATCTACAAAAGACTACGACGAGAAAAGGCCACTGATGGTACTGCATTGCTTTGGTATTTAAATTCTACTGGATTCATTTAAAAGAGTGATATAACAATTTATTTTAAAATGCCAATATTTATAAAGCACCAGAAATCATATCCTTTGCTGTGATTAACCTTATGATAAACACTTTAAAGTTCAACTTAAAAATATGCAAAAAATGCCTAGGATATATATTTTTCAAACTATTTTAGGAAACATAAGAGCAAAAATGTTTGAAGCCCACTGAGTTAAGACTGCTTTATTTTGTTTTAAGTTAACCATCACCATAAAAGGGCTCCCAGTCCTAATAATGCTCCTTATCACTGAGGATAAACTTAGCATTGAGCCAGGCTCATAAAGTTCTATCCATCTACTTCAGATTCCACCAACTTCCTATTTGTCCAACCCCCTCCTTTTGCCTCATTTTCCACTTGGCCCCCCTCTCTTGTCGGATCCTTACAACTCCTCTCCAAACCACCATCTCATTCTATACCTCAGGCCTTTGCTCAAACTTCTCCTTCTGCCTGGGATGCTCCTCAACTCTCCCCTCAGTTCCCCTTCTCCATCCAACAGGGAATTTCTCCCTCAAACTGTCATTCATAACTGGTCGTTCATTAGCATGACGAACCATCCCAGTTTTCCCAGGACTGAAAGATTTCCTCAGAATGAGGGACTTTCAGCAATAAAACCAGAACAGTCCCAGGTCAACCAGGATAGTTGGTCACTTCACTATTCTGTGTTCAAGGAAATCACCATGTGGTTTGGGAAAAGCAACCCCAACTATAGAGTGTCAGGGTCTTTCTTCCTACTGACCACCTCTCACCTGTGGGAGATAATCACTTTTCTGTTTTCTTAGAGCCCTTTCTTAGGATAATACAATTCAAATGGTGTAACCCTTTAAGCTACTATATTCCCAATTATCAACTCAAACTTCAAAGAGCAGTTCCTTTGTGATCTTAAAAGAAATACTTTCTTCTAATTAATTAAACTCATTAAGCTTGCATATTCAACTCCTGCCAGTGCATGCCTTAGATCACTTCAAAATAATTGATCTGCAAAGATTAAAATTTGTAATCTCCTAAATATAATTTTGAGAAGGGCATTATAAATTTCCTGTGACTGTATGAATGTGTGTGGGAGGAGGTGGAAGATGGAAAGTTGAGTCCAAGTCATTGAAGTGTTTCCAGAATTTCTCAAGGTCAGAATGTGATCAGGAATGAAGAAACCATAGAGACATGTTACCTGACTGAGCTTCAGTATCCAAACCAGTAAGCATGATAGCATCTGTTTTATTGAATTATTGAAAGTATTGAAAGAGGCAACATAGCAACTTGGTTAGGAACACAGATCCTGGAGTTAGGCTGTTCTTGGCTTGAAATTTGTCTCTCTAGCTTACGGCAACCCGCACCAGTATTCTTCCCTGGAGAATCCTGTAGACGGAGGAGCCTGGTAACCTACAGTCCACGGGGTTGCAAAGAGTCGGACACGACTGAGCGACTTCACTTCACTAGCTTCACTTCACTATGTGACCTTGGGCAAGTCACTAGAACATCTCTGTGTCTCAACTTCTTCATCTGTAGAATGGGGGTAACAACAGAAGATGCCTCATAGGTTTCCCATGAGGATTAAATGAATTAATATGTGCAAAGTGCTTAGAGCAGTTCCTGGCACACAGTAAGTGATATAAAAGTGTTTACAAAGAAATGCATGGAAAGTGCCAGAAGCATTAACAGAAGCCTGGGATATATACATATATATAGCTATTATTGTTTTTATAGGCATTCTTTCTTAGCTAGAATCTGTAAACTTTCAGAGAATAACTGGATTCAACAGAAGTTCAACAAATTACTGAACCATGAGAATATATTTTCTAACTCTCTACTGAGAGTTCTTTGTTCAAATTATTTAGGGCCCACTGAGAAAAGATTTTGAGAGATTTTTTTTTTTTTTTTGCATTGATAAGAAAATCTGACAATTGACAATAGAATTATTTTAAACAAACTGTTTTATATTAGCAAGGGCATCCCTGAGGTTTTCATTCAAATGTTTCATTTCCATCATTGTTCTGCTTGCAGGGGAAGGGAGGCCAGCATTTGCAGCATGGTTCACAGTTCAGGTCAGCAGGCAGCCTTCCTCAGCAGGGCTCCCCTTGGTACACAGGACTGTGAAACCAATTTTGGGTTACCATGGTAACTAAGGGAGGTTCTGGAAATTTTTCCAAATGAAACATTCATTCATGGCATCAACAGGCATGGCCTGGGGAGAGGAGTCGTTGGGGAGAGGGACAAAAATGCACTGTCCCTGACCCCACCAAGTTCACAAGTCTATTGGATAGAAAGAGTATTTTAAAAAATCATTGTGTTAAAAAGATGTTTTTAAAAAACATTTTAAAGCTTCTGAAATCAGATGTGTCAATGGATGAGTTCATTTAACATATGGGTTCTCCCTATTAGTAATAAATAAAGACCCAGATATCTATTACTAAGTTAATAGATTAAGAGATGTCTTACAGTCTGTAACTTCTTGGAAATGAAGAAATTTGGTATACTACTGTGTCCTGTGCTATTACTGAGGCCTGTACAAAGGACAGAAGGGACAAAGCATTAGAGGGAGGGAGAAGCAGCAGAAATGTAGTTGAGCTCCCCAGGAAGCTTTCTGCAAATTTTTGCTTTGGTTCTGAATTATCTGGATAAAGAAAAAGATACAGGACCATACCAGCAGGATGCAAATCAAATTCCCCCTACTGTCTCTCTCTCTCAACATGCCACACCAGCCTTACCTTATTACACAGAGATGACAGAAAGATGAAAGGAATAGAACTGGGGTGGCAAGGCTTGTGACCAGATGGCCATCTGTGAGCACTGATCCCTGGCTCTTGCAGCCCAGGCAGCAAGAAGCAGACCTGCTGAGGAGGCTCTGTCTGTTGCATCCGCTTTTAGCATGGCTACTCTCAGGGGCACCTTCGGTCAGACTAATAAGAAACCCTACATACACTATTAAGTGCCAGTTCCACACTCTTCCTTGTGAACTGGAGGGAGAGTACTGTCCAAAAACCAAGAATAGCAAACCCTTACATAAACCTTTCTGTGTAAAAACTCTGACACTGTTCTAAGAGGCTTACACAGTGAATTCATATAATACACACAACAACTTTATAGATATGACTACCCCCATTGTGGATTTCCCAGGTAGCTCTGTGGGTAAAAAATCTGCCTGCAATGCAGGAGACTCGGATTCAGTCCCTGGGTTGGGAAGATCCCCTGGAGGAGGGCATGGCAACCCACTCCAGTATTCTGGCCTGGAGAATCTCCATGGACAGAGAAGCCTGGCGGGGTAGAGTCCATAGGGGGCTGCACAGAGTTGGACGTGAAGCAACTAAGCAACAGTATCTCCATTGTACGGATAAGACAACAAAGGCATAGAGGTGAAATAATCTGCTCTCAGCACCACATTCTACAAAGCACTGAGATGTGAACTCAGTCTGAATTTAAAGTCCAAGTTCTCTACCTTCTGCTGCCTCTCAGGCTTGCTGTGAATTAGACAAGCGCACGTGGGGATCCAGGACCATACAGATAGCTCTTAACTTTGCCTTTCATGGTATATTCCCATCCTTAGAGAGTGGGAAGAAGGGAGAAGAAATAAAGGTGAGCAAGGCTTCTATTGAACTTGAATGTCTAGGCACTGCTGCTGGTGTGGGATCGGGTGGGGTGTGGGTTCCTGACACTCAGGCCACCTCATGTGGCCAGCTCCTCATAGATAAAAAAGAAACCTCTTCCTTTTGCATCCTTTTCAGCTCTTCATCCACAGGCCTTTCATTCATTTACCCAGAGGTCTTCAGGGACCAATAATGTAACACAGAGAACTAAAGAGCAAATGCTCACATTCAAAAACATGAAAGCCTATGACTGACAAAGAAGACACTTCTGGAGACAGACTATAGACTGGGAAGTTGCCAGCTTGCGATCACTGGTCTATTTCTTATTTATTTATTTTTTTGACTCTGCTGGGTCTTTGTTGCTTTGTGAGCTTTTCTCCAGTTGCAGTGAGCAGGCTACTCTCTAGCTGGGATTCGCAGGCTTCTTGTTGAAGTGGCTTCTCTTGTTGCAGAGCAGGAACTCTAGGCGTGGGGGCTGTTGTTGTTGCAGCTCCCGGGGCTCTAGAGTACAGGCTAAGTTGTGGCTCAAAGGCTTCGCTGCTCCATGGCGCATGGGATCTTCTCGGACCAGGGATCAAACTGGTGTCTCCTGCATTGGCAATCCGATTCTTTACAAGCGGTCTATTTCTTTGTTCCCCGCTCATAGCCAGAGCCTCACTTGCAATGCAAGAGACCCAGATTTAATTCCTGGGTCGGGAAGATACCCTGGCAAAAGAAATGGCAACCCACTCCAGTATTCATGCCTGGAGAATTCCATGGACAGAGGAGCCTGGTGGGCTACAGTCCATGGAGTCACAAAGAGCTGGCCATGACTGAGCACAAGAGAGCACCCCTTTCGGTGCTCAGCCTCTAAGGAACTGTCACCTTGGCATCCTGTCCCATCTTAATCCCTTGAGGGATAGTCCAGGGGAGGCTTTGTTGATCTGGGTCTTAAAGGGTGGGTATGAGTTTGCCAGGGAGGAGTCTGACAATGAATAAAAATGTAGAAAGAAATAGCAAGAGCAGGGACCTCCCTGGTGGTTCAGTGGTTAGGAATCTGCTTTGCAATGCAGGGTACATGGGTTCCACCCCTGGTCAGGGAACTAAGATCCCACATGCCTCAGAGCAACTAAGCCCACACACCACAACTAGAGAGCCCTTGCCCCACAATGAAGAACAAGAACAGCCAAAATAATAATAATAATAATAGCAAGAGCAAAGACTGAGAGGTAGAATACTTATGAGGCTGCTTGAGGATTTGTGGGTGATTTTATGTGACTGGAGAGTATGGGCTTTGGAGGAGGCTGGAGAGGGAAGCAGGGCCAGGTGTCAGTAGGATTCCAGCATCTACTGAAGAAACTTAGCTTTTACCCTGGAGTTGTGAGAGAAGTCCTCTGAGATTTTAAGCTAGAAAGTAGGATACTTTGATTTCTGTTTAGAATCCTCACCCTGACAGCTGCAAGGAGATGATCAGAGTTAGTAGGGAGCTGCCAGGAGGCCAGGCTGCTTGAACCAAAGCAGAGACTCTCAGGAGAGAGTGCAGAGGTCCCAGGGATAACTAACTTATAGGAACGATGGTGTTCAGTGATGTGGGAGGGAAAGCAAAAGAAAACTGCAGTATGGATAATGTGAGCGCTGGTTCAGGAAAACAGTCTAGAACATGCCACTGAATGTCTTTGTAGAATCTGCATCATTTTGACTTGAATTTATCCTTGAATTGTCTCAAACTAATATGAGTAAATCCCTGTAGAACTGCTTTAAAAGTTCATTCTGTTCTAGTCCAGTTGTAACTGAGATTAAGTTTCCTCTGTAATTGTAGCAGAGGGAAAGAAAAAAGCACAGAACCCATTTGTGAGGAAATGCGGAGGGAACACAGGCGGTAACATGGCAGTGGTAGGTGGGCACGTAGCTGGTGTTAGCCCCGTAACTCTTGGTAGCTCCCATGTTCTCTTGCTTCCTGTCTCTCTAACTCTCTCAAAGCTTCCAGCCAACACTGTCCATCTTCAGCCCTCCAGCCTTTAATTGACTGACTCCTCAGAAGCAGGCACCTCTGGTCTATTTAGTCAATGCCCTGAAAAGGCAAAGCGACACTTAGTCAGATGGATCCCAATATCTCCAGATTCAGGACAATTATCAGGGAGAGAAGGGGTGGGTAGGTAACAGGGAAAACTGCTCTTTGAATCAAGGTCCCCTTGGGGAGATGAGCTGTGGGTGGCTCAGTGCTCAGAGGATTTGTTCAGAATGAACCACAAGGATTGGGAGGCATGAGAGTCAGCTTTGAGCTGACTCACAAGGGATAGTGCCAAGGCACAGGAGACATGAAATTCAGCAAATAAGGCCATGACCTTTACCTTCAGGGGTAAGAAATCCAACTGCCTACAGGGACCATGCAAGAGTGAAGTGGGTTGGGGGAGCCTGTACCCTGGAGCAGGTGTGTCTCATCTCGAAGGGGCAGCTCCTACGCAACTCCAGCCAAGACCATGTGGGCCCAAGAAAGGCAGAGCTGCCAGCTTCTCCAGAGGAGGCATAAGTTCAGAGTTTTTAAGCCATCTCCTGGTCTGGGATGTTGGCAATTAATTCAAAGTTTAAAGACAGTGAGCAGACCAAACAAAGCTCACCTTGTGCAGTGGATTTGACCCAGCAGCTATCAAGTTGCAATCTCTGCTCAGAAACTAGACATTAAGCTCTTAATTTCAACAGTCCAGAGCTAGAACAGGAAAGATGGTAGAGATATCAGGAGGCGGGAAAGAGGCAAATGGTTCATCGGACCTGAGGAGTCATTAGTCCAATTCCTAATGGCATAGATGGGGAAACTGAGGCTTGAGAAGACAAGTACTGAAGGGCGCAGACTTTCAGGGAACCCGTGGCATTTGTATCAAGAATAAGGAGCTCAGAGCAAGCTTGAGGAAAGCAGCTCTGAGCCGGCCTGACTGGCATTTGCTCCTCTCCCCTCAGTCTCCTGTTTGCTTATTTATTTAGTTCCCTAGTTTGCAGCTGTGACTGATACGAATGTCCTTTTCTGAACTCTGAGTTCTCCCCATTGGACTCCTGGAGGCTGTCTTGGGCTTCATCTGGAGCCCAGCCCAGACCTCTCATCCTGAAGCTGGTGCTATATCTGAGTCTGCTGGCACTTTTCCCCACCCCCGGGCTCCTCTCGGGGCCTGTCTGAGCCCCACCTGTGCTGGTGTGACAGGGCAAAAATAGCCCTTGGTCTCAGCCTGCCTGAGCCCTGTGTGCTGTCCACTCAGACACACTGCTTCCCAGGATTAATATCTCCTGCAGAGTGGAAATGCAGGTTTGAATATTGGTTTTGAATGTGAACTGTAAAGTGAGTTTGAGTACATTTCAGTTTTGGTCTTTCTCGCCCTTTTGCCCTCTCATAGCCAGAGCCAACTTATCTGTTAGACAGCAAGACAGCAAGCACAGCATCAAGGATCTGTGACATTTGAAAGAGACACCAAATTATTTTTTTGAAAATCTGAATGTGAATTTCCCTAGTGGTCCAGTGGTTAAGATTTCATCTTCCAATGCAGGGATCGCAGGTTCGATCCCTGGTTGGGGAGCTAAGATCCCATATAACTCAGGGCCAAAAAATTGAAACATTATTGTAACAAGTTCAATAAAGACTTTAAAAATGGCCCACATTAAAACAAATATTTTTAAAAATCAGAATAAAAATAAATACAATGACTATGTAAATATGAATCCAGTATACTTAATGCCAGTGAACTGTACACTTAAAATGGTAAATTTTCTGTGATTCATGCTGCTGCTGCTGCTGCTGCTGCTAAGTCACTTCAGTCGTGTCTGACTCTGTGCGACCCCATAGACAGCAGCGCACCAGGCTCCCCTATCCCTGGGATTCTCCAGGCAAGAGCACTGGAGTGGGTTGCCATTTCCTTCTCCAATGTGTATAACAACACACTAAAAAAAAAGTGAATGCAGCCTGGATTGTATTCATCTTTATACCAACAATCATAAAATACATTTTTTTGAAAAAATGAATGGAAAAAGAGGCCTACAAATTCAAAATGCCAAGGCTCATGAAAGTCATAATTCAGCCCTACTAATAATGAATAGTTGGTTAATTCATATCAATGATAAGGTTTGTACTTATGGGTCAAATCATATGGACTGCCATGTGTCCATGGCTAATCATGTCTATGGCCTAATCATGAAGGCTACACATCAAGATCTGGGCTCCCAGCGCCTGTCACCTGGTGACAGCTGCAAAGATTGTAGATGATTCAGATGAGATTCTGAAGACAGTGGCTGTGAGAACCTTGTTAGTTCCAGTTTCCACAGTACAGGTTCCCCCTTCACACAGTAAGCCCAGACACTTGGAGGTGATCAATTTTATTCCAAAGTGCATTTCTGATATTTTTTTTAAAAATTAACAAGTCTTTCTCTTGGCCTACCAAAACAGCTTTTTGGTGGCTCTCCCTGGCTGGACTTTTGCTCCCGTCCAACCCAGTATGATCTTTGTAAACTTCTATTTCCCTGAAATAAGATTCTTCAGTGACTCCCAATATTTTCATTATTACAAAAACTCGATGGAGATCCCACTTTTACTCAAGCAAGTAAAACAAATTTACTCAAAAATATTTGAGTTTGGGCTAGAATTATACCAGCATGCTTGGTTTAATTAATAAATTTTGGGAAAACAAATGTATTTTTCTTCCAGGCCCATGCTGTGTTTTGCAAAGAGGTCTCACACACAAGGGCCCTTGGGGAAAAGATCATGAATGGGTCCCTGGAAGTGCCTTGGTAGACTGTTACTGTTACTCAGCTGTTACTCCAGCCACAGAGAAATTACTGACTAGCTGACTCTGGGACTCCAGGAGAGGGGGAGGGGACGATGAGGAATCATCACATTAAAATTCAATGCAAAGTGAAAGCTTGTCTTGAGCAAGGGTGAATGACTCAGCAAGAAACCTGTTTCCAGGATTTAGTTGGTGCTCTTCACAATTTCTATATTAAACAAAAAGCACATACTTATTATCTACTTGAAATAATTCCATAACTCACCAGATGGCAAGTAAGCAACAAACTCATTTCCTGGAATGTGTTTTAAGTCCTAAAGTGAAAGGACTGCTTAGGGTCATGGCTACATGGTGTATTTGGTCTCTGTGAGAAAATTGGCCTTTGGCAGCATGAAAGAAGTTTTGGTTTTTTAAGTCTAGTTCTGCTTGTTCGTCTTTATAGTACGTAGTTATCATCTCCCCCTCCCAATTTGGGGGGAAATCAATAAATACATACTCAGTTCACTCTTTTCTTTATTTTATTATTTTTAAATTTATCTTTTTTTTTTTTTAATTTGGCTGCACTGGGTCTTAGTTGCAGCATGCAGGATCTTAGTTATAGCATGAGAACTCTTAGCTGAGGCATATTTGTTCTAGTTTTCTGACCAAGGATGGAACCCCGGAGTCTTAGCCACTGGACCACTAGGGAAGTCCCTTCTTAATTTATTTAAGTAGTACTTATTAGATGCTTTCACTGTGCTATTCTGGACCTAGGAGCCACAGCAGTGAATAATTCAAAGTCCTTAATGAAAGCTATTTGGGAATTCAGGTTTATGTGGTATACGTGGGCATGTGACCTTGGTTATTTCTTAGCATAATCTCTCCCCTTAACTACCTACAATTCAGTAACTGACTCAGAAATGTGCATGTGTCTTAGATGAGGTTCCCTAGATGAGGCAGGGATTCAGAGGCATGAAGACAGGGTGTGCTCTTAGGAGAAACCTGTAACGGGGTGAGGGAAGAAAGATAAAGAAGAGGAAGGAAACACGCAGAGAGCTGGTTTAGAGGAATGTGGGGAAACAGAGTCCTGATGACAGTGACTCACAACCAGCTGTATAAACAGGCAGGTAGCCTTGGACATAGGTGGGCACAGTATAAAAGCTGAGTCCTGGGGGCACAAATATTTAAAGAGGGAACCAAAGAAGAAACACTCATGGAGGATCTAGGAGGTCAGAGAAACAAGAATCTAAACTGAAGAAGAGGTTTTGAGCCTGTGTCCGCAAGGCTTTGCATAAATTCCTTTAGGGAATTAATGTAGTGGAATATCTCTGGGTGGCACCTTCCCCCTTTTATAGATCTCCTGCAACTGTGAAATGGATATGTTCATTTTTGCCTCTAAATCACACCCCCCCCGCCCCCATCCACCCACCCACGGACATGATTCCTTGCATAGTTCCTGCTCACTCTGGAGTCCTGTCTCCTCTGGTCAGTTTATTAGAACCTATGGAAGTCAATCCAAAGGCAACCAAATTCTCTGCTTAAGCTGAAAGGCCAAGTGATTGATGCTGATGGATATTTTAATAAAAAACCATAGAGTGTGAACCTAAATCAGCACAGGAACAAGTCAGCACCACAGTTAGCAGGGAACAAAAATAAAGAAAGGTCACCTTGAGAAGAAAGAATAAACTGGTCCTCACAGAGAAACAGGTTAACAAAGCTAATGCAAAAGAAGCAGAAACCAAGAGCCATACCACTTTGTGAGAACTGCAGGGGTAGCTTTGCTACCGAGTCCAAGCCCACTCTGTTCACTGCACGACAGACCAATGAATCCCAGAGACAAAGTTGAGGCAAGGAAAATGACTTTATTCCAAAAGCTGGCCGACTAAGAAGAAGGCAGACTAGTGTCTCAAAGTAACCATCTTGTCAGGGCCTGGATGCCAGTTTCTTTTGTAGGGTCAGAGAAGGAAGCAATGAGGAACTAAAGTCAAAAGGCAGAATAGAGAGGGAGAACAGGATTGAGAGGGGAAATAAAGTGAAAGGGTCTTCAGTGTTGCATAACGTCTCCAAGGGACTGACCAGCCTTCGGAAGTGGTATGTTCATCTCTTCCTTTCGTTATTGCTTTTCACAGGTGGGCAGGGTCAGATTATCTCTCTATGAGTTAAACAAAGGCATTGTAGTTTACTGTCAGGCAGAGGGACAGGGTCCTCTGAGGCAGGCCATTATATATGATTGTAATAACAAAAGCAATGAAAAGCAAGTCAAAGAAACAGTTTCAACGTGCAGTCAGGTTTGGCTTCCAGTTCCAACTTGCAGTCAGGTTTGGCTTCTTCTTTGCAACAGCTTCTCATCCTGACTTTCTAGTTTGAGTCCCATGTCAACAGTGCAGCCTCATTTCCTGCCCTCAGATGCTTAAGACATTGTTCATTGACCTCTTACAATAATATACCCTTCACATAAGCTAACTCAAATGACCTCCTGTTATATGACCAGTCCTCTCTGAATTGTGAGACAATATGCCTATTACATCTCTGTGGCCCATTAAACAGATGTGTATTACTTATAGACAGTATGGTAGATGGATTTATTGGCACCAGTTCTTCACCTTTGCCTGCAAACACACCTTCTGCCATGTGACTTCATTGTTCCTTTCATTAGAGGCAGAATATATTTCTCCTTATTGTGTAAAGCTTTGTGATTCTCTTTGGCCAAGAGGATATTATTGGACACTATGCATGGGAAAGCTTGAAATCTGTTTGTGCAATTCAGCTTGCCCTCTTGCATCTCGGCTGACACCATGAGAACTGTCCTAAGGAACAATTGCCCTCGCAGCCTGAGCCTTAGAGTGAACACATATGGAGCATATCTGAGCCCTACTTTCAATGAAGAGCCAAACACAGGTGAACCCATAACTTGAAGCAGAGCCAGCCAACCAAATCCAGTGTAGATCAGTCAACTCTCTGATACACAAGCAAAAATAAATGAGTTTGGGATCATTTGCTACACAGAATTATTGTGACTATAGCTCACTAACATGTCCACTAACAATTCCTGGAATATTCCCGTCAAGTAATGCTATTACCACTTTTCTACAGCATTGAAATTTCCTTGGCCTTCCCCTCAGTTCATAGGGGGACCTGTGTGGTGGGCTCAGCTTTGTGCATCAGGCCTCAGAGTATTCCAGCTGTCACCAGGCTCTGCTGGAAACATGAACTTCCATTCTCTTCAGGTCCATGCTAAAATCATCATTCTTCAAGTTCATGGCTCAAGCCTAGCAAGGCTGATGGATCCTACCTAGAGCAGGTGCTGAGTTTTGGAGCCTAACGGCAAAGCAGTGCCAATTACCCTCTTGCTGCCACAACCAGACCATGAGATAGTTAAGTAAGAAGGCCCCCAGACACTGGTAGGTAATTCATTTACATAAATTCTTTTGTTTAGTCCTCATAGTAAGTCTTGACATATTATTATAAAGTGATATATTATCTCCACTTTTCTTTGAAGATTGAGAGAATTTTAGTGTTATGGCCAAGGTCACCAGCTGGTTAATACAATAATGAAGCAGAACTCCAGTCTACTAAATCCTAGCTGGTGTTTTTAACTCTGTATACCAATGTGTCCTCCACCCTGATGTGTCCAGTTCCCTTCAGCACGCATCAGCTTAATCCAGCTGTGAGGGGACTCAGTAGTCATGGAGTCCAATTCTCTTACTTCAGAGGAGAGATTAAGTGAGTTTAAGGTGGTAGAAAATTGGGGATTGGAATCCAAACCTCTTGACTGAAATTGAGGGCATGTTCAGGGCACCAGGCTGTCCTAGCCCTTGGAAGGGACTAAAATTCTTTTGCCAAGGGAAGAGTATTTATTTTACAAGGTTGCACTGTTAAGAGAAACACAAAAAGAAACCCTGCCTGGTGATTGTTCAGTGTATTCCAATTTATGGAACATTTTCACATCTAAGATAATCCTGTGAGCCTTCCACCAGCCCTGGAAGTCACAAAGTTCTGCGCCCTGTGTCATATCTCCCTGGAGACTCAGAGTGATTGAGTGTTCCTCTCAAAAAAGAACTGGGACAGGAGGAGGGCTGGCTTCTGTGCTGACCTATCAGTTCTGCCTCCTAGTTACATGCAAGCTGAGAGAGGCTCTTCCTGGAGACTCCACTGCACACTGCGAAGGCAGGCTGGGCTGAATCACCCTTGGCCTCTGCTGGCTCTGTGTTTCTTGCATTTCAAGGAGCCAGCAGGCTGAGGGCCAGAAGAAGATCTCATTAAGGAATATGAAACATATCCTTCACTGCTCCTTTGTTGCTGTCAGACAAGAAGACTGAAGAATTAAGCATTGACGAATTTCTGGAAGTGAACAAAGATAGTGTCAGAGTCAAGAAGGCAAGAGAAAACACCAACTTTTTAAAAACGACAAAATCCAAACTTAAAAAGACTGTAAGGTTTCAAGCAACTGACTAGTTATTCAACCTCGGAGTGATTCCTCTACCCTTCTCCATGCTCGAAAGCTTGAAAACGTTATTTTGAAAATATATCCCCCAAGGATTAGCAATGCTTTTGTGGGACTGGTCAGTGATGAATCAGAAATTTAAAATGAACTTTTAAAATTTGAAGTTAGGATTCTCCAACTGTATTTTTACTTTTCTGAAATACAATGTCGAGGACTACCCCCTTCCATCTGGGCAGCCGGGCCACTCGGCTGCCCTGAGTGTCGCCTTGGTGAATGTTTTAGATATGGTAACCTGCCATTCAGATCCCCTTCATTGCTGGATTGCTGTCCCAGCTACTGGGAGTCTGTTAGCAGACAGCCATCCTTCAGAGGTTGTCTCGTCTGTAGAGATTTGCTTCATCTAAGGTCGGTCTTTCAAGGAAGGCCATATTCAATGAAGAAAGATGCAGGAAATAAAGACCTAGGCACCTCAATCCAACTTGGGAAAACTTTGAAGGGCCATTCTCACTCTTCTACTCCGTTTGAGGGAGCCAAGGCTACTGTTGGCTTTGCACTGGAGTTTGCTTTCTCACTCTGGCAACTCCTGCTTCTTTCCCCTTTGTTCAGCAAGGGTTGATTCTGAGGGCGCTTCCCCATAAATAGCCAGCACACTAAACTCCATTTTCAATCTGCTTACTGGAGAATATAATTTTAGATAAATTGTTTCAATATGTTTTCAATCTTTAGATGATTTTTAGAGCAGGCTTAGGGTCACAGCAAAACTGAGCAGAAGGTAAAAAGATTTCTCACAGAACTCCCTGTCCATCACACACACAACCTCCCCCAATATCAAAATCCCACATCAGAGTTCTATGTGCTGTGCTGTCCTTAGTCCTTATAACCCAAAGGATTGTAGCCCACCAGTCTCCTCTGTCCAAGGAATTTTCCAGACAAGAATACTGAAGCAAGTTGCTGTTTCCTACTCCAAGGGATCTTCTCCACCTGGCGACCAAACCTGTGTCTCTTTTGTCTGCTACATTGGTTGGAGGATTCTTTACCACTGAGCCACCAGGGAAGCCCCATTGGAGTTCTGTGTGTGTGTGTGTGTGTGTGTGTGTGTTAGTCGCTCAGTTGTGTCTGACTCTTTGCGACCCTATAGACTGTAGCTCACTAGGCTCCTCTGTCCAGGGGATTCTCCAGGCAAGAATACTGGAGTGGACAGCCATTCCCTTCTCCATGGGATCTTCCCAACCCAGGGATCGAACCTGGGTCTCCTGCCTTACAGGCAGATTCTTTACCATCTGGGCCACCAGGGAAACCCATAGGGTTCTATAGGTTTTGACAAGTTCATCGTGGTATATATCAACAATTACGGTGTCATACAGAGTAGTTCCATTGCCCTAAAAACTCTGTGCTCTGCCTATTCATCCCTCCTTTCTTCCTTTTTAAAAAAACATTTTGTTTATTCATTTGGCTTCATCAGGTCTTAGTTATGCAAAACAACTCTTAAAATGCAGGCAGGCAGGATCTTCATCATGTAGGATCTTTGGTTGCCAGGTACAGACTTTCTAGTTGTGGGGCACAGGGGCTCCAGAGCACACAGGCTCAGAATTTGCCACAAAGCAGGCTTAGTTGCTCTGTGGCATGTGGGATCTTAGCTCCCGCAATACCCATGTCTCCTGCATCACAAGGGTTAGGGTTAACATTGCATTACCCTGCATTGCAAGGGACACGTGTATTGGGTCCTTTATGAATCACTCTGATATGGGATTCTGATACCAGAGGAGGCTGTGTGTGTGATGGGCAGGGAGTTATGTGAGAAATCTTTGTAACTTCTGCTCAATTTTGCTGTATTGCAAGGCGAATTCTTAAGCAATGGACCCCCATTGCTTAAGGGAGTCCCCCTCCCACCTTCCTTTATTCCTGGAAACCAGTGATTTTTTTTTTTTTTAATATTATTTTATTAGTTGGAGGCCAATCACTTCACAACATTTCAGTGGGTTTTGTCATACATTGACATGAATCAGCCATATAGTTACACGTATTCCCCATCCCGATCCCCCCTCCCACCTCCCTCTCCACCCGACTCCTCAGGGTCCTCCCAGTGCACCAGGCTCGAGCACTTGACTCATGCATCCCACCTGGGCTGGTGGTCTGTTTTACCATAGATAATATACATGCTGTTCTTTCAAAACATCCCACCCTCACGTTCTCCCCCAGAGTTCAAAAGTCTGTTCTGTACTTCTGTGTCTCTTTTTCTGTTTTGCATATAGGGTTATCGCTACCATCTATCTAATTTTTTTAATGCTTCCTTAGTTTTGCCTTTTCCAAACTGTCATGTAGTTGAAGCCATACAGCAGGTAGCCTTTTCAGATTGGTTTCTCTCACTTAGTAATATACAAGTAAGTTTCTTCCATGTCTTTTCATGGCTTGGTGGCTCATTTCTTTTTAGGGCTGAATAATAATTCACTGTCCAGATGGACCACAGTTTATTTATCCATTCACCTACAGAGGGACATGTTGTTTGCTTCCAAGTTTTGGCAATCGTGAATAAAGCTGCTGTAAACATTCCCGTGCAGATCTTCGTGTGGACATACGTTTTCAACTCCTTTGAGTAAATACCAAGGAGTGTGATTGCTGGATCATATGGTAAGAGTATTTTTAGTTTTGTAAGACACTGCCAAACTGTCTTCCAAACTGGCAGAACTACTTTGCATTCCAACCAGCAATGTAAGAGAGTTCCTGTTGCTCCATATCCTCATCGGCATTTGGTATTGAAAGTGTTCCAGATTCTGGCCATTCTAATCCTTATGTTGTGATATCTCATTGTTGCTTTAATTTGCACTTCTCTGATGGCATGTGCGGTAGAGCGTCTTTTCATATGCATATATTTGCCATTGTGTATCTTCTTTGGTGACAAGTCTGTTAAGGTCTTTGGCCCATTTTTTATTTGTGTTGTTTTCTTAATGGTTGAGTTTTAAGAGTTCTTTTGGATAACGGTCCTTTATCAGATGAGTCTTTTGCGAATATTTTTTCCCAGTCTGTGGCTTGTCTTCTGATTCTCTTCGTATTGTCTTTTGCAGAGAAGAAGTTTTTAATTTTACTGGAGTTCACTTTATCAATTATTTCTTTCATGGATTGTATGTATCTTCGTTGCTGTTTCTAGAAAGGTATCATCTTACCCAAAGTTATCTAGCTTTTCTCTTATATTATCACCTAGGAGTTTCATAATAAGCTTTGTATTTTATGCTTAGGTCTATGCTCCATTTTGAGTTAAATTTTTTTTGAAGAAAATAAGATTTGTGTCTAAATTTTTTTTCTGTGTGTGGATTTCCAATTGTTCCAGCACCATTTGTTGAAGATACTGTATTTTTTCCATTGTATCATCTTTGCTCCTTTGTCAAAGATGAACTGATTAGGACATGGGGAAAGAGGAGGAGAGGGTGAAGTGTATGAAGAGAGTAACATGGAAACTTACATTACCATATGTAAAATAGATTGCCAACAGGAATTTGGGGTATGTCTCAGCTCAAACAGGGGCTCTGTATCAGCCTAGAGGGGTGGGGAGGGGAGGGAGATGGGGAGGAAGGTTCAATGGGAGGGGATATATGTATACCTATGGCTGATTCATGCTGAGGTTTGACAGAAAACAACAAAATTCTGTAAAGCAATTATCTTCCAATTAAAAAATAAATAAATTTTAAATAAATAAATAAATTTTAAAAAATAGAAAAAAAAGATGAGTCGATTATATTTATGGGGGTTTATTTCTGAACTCTCAATTCTATTCCATTGATCTATTTGTCTATTCTTTTGCCACTATTGCACCATCTTGATTACTGTGGCTTTATAGTTAAGTCTTGAATCTGAATAATGTCAATCCTCTACTTTGTTCTCCTTCTTCAATATTATATTGGTCACTCTGGATTTTTTGCCTTTCAGTGTAAACTTTATTTATTATTTAAAATTCTTAATTTTATTTTCCTCTGCTTATTGTGATGTAATTGATATAAAACATCATGTAACTGTAAGGTGTACAAGTAATGATTTGATATATGTATATATTCTGAAATGTTTGTCACAATAAGGTCATCTCACATAATTACCGTTTTTGTTGTTCATCTTATGGTGAGAGCACTTAAGATTTACTCTCATAGCAACTTTCAAGCATACAGTATTGTTAACTGTAGCCACCATGCTGTATATTAGATCCCTGGATCTTATTCACCTTATAACTGAAACTTTGCACCCTTTGGCAGACATTTTCCCTACCCCTTATTCCCTGAAAACCATCAATCTGCTCTTTATTTCTATCAATACTTTTAGATTCCATGTATAAGTGAGATCATACAATATTTGTCTTTCTCTGTCTTGTTTACTTCACTTAGCATAATGCCTTCTCAGAGAAGGCAAGGCAACCTACTCCAGTACTCTTGCCTGGAAAATCCCATGGGTAGAGGAGCCTAGTAGGCTGCAGTCCGTGGAGTCGTGAAGAGTTGGACACGACTGAGCGAGTTCACTGTGACTTTTCATTTTCACTTTTCACTTTCATGCATTGGAGAAGGAAATGGCAGCCCACTCCAGTGTTCTTGCCTGGAGAACCCCAGGGACAGGGGAGCCTGGTGGGCTGCCATCTATGGGGTCACACAGAGTCGGACACGACTGAAGTGATTTAGCAGCAGCAGCAGCAACAATGCCTTCTAGATTCATTCATGTTGTTACAAATGGAAAGATTTTTTTCTGACTGATTAATATTTCATGCAGTTATATATATATGCAACACATGTACATATATGTATGTGTGTGTATATATATATATATATATATATATATACATATATACAGTAACACACATTTTTTTTATCCCTTCATCCATTGATGGACACTTAGTTTGCTTTCTTATCATGGTTACTGTGAATAATGCTGCAATGAACATGAGTATGCAGATATCTCTTCAAGATAATGTTATCAGTTCCTTTGGCTATATACCCAGAAGTGGGAATGCCAGATCATATGCAGTTCTATTTTCAGTTTTTGAGAAACTTCCATACTGTTTTACATAGTGGCTGCACCAATTTACATTCTCACCAACAAATCTCCAAGGTTCCCTTTTCTCTACATTCTCACCAGTCTCTGTTATCTTTTTTTTTTTTATGATAACCATTCTAACAGGTGTGAGGTGGTATCACATTGTGATTTTGATTTTCATTTCACTGATGATTAGTGATGTTGAGCCCCTTTTCATGTATTTGTTGACCATATGTATGGTCATATGGGAAAATGTGTATTCAGACCCTTTACCCATTTTCTAATTGGATTATTTGTTTTTTTCCTATTAAGTAGTATAAGTTCCTTATGTATTTTGGATGTTAACCCCTTAACAGATATATGGTTTATAAATATTTTCTCCCCTTCCTAGGTCACTTTTTCATTTTGTTGATTGATTCTTTTGATGTGCTTTTTAGCTAGTCGTAGTCCTACTAATTTATTTTTGCTTTTGTTGCTTATACTCTTAGAGTCACATTCAAAAAACCATAGCCACGACTGATGCCCGTGTGCTTTTCCTTGTTTTCTTCTAGAAATTTTATATTTTCAAGTCTTATGTTTAAGTCTTTAGTACATTGTAGGTTAGTTTTTGTGAATGGTGTAAGACAGGAATCCAGTTTCATTCTTTTTTGTATGAATATCTTATTTTCCCAATATTATTTATTGAAGAGAATATATTTTCCCCATTGCATATTAGTTGACTACATATGTGTGGGTTTATTTCTGTGATCTAAATTCTCTTCCATTTGTCTATGTGTATGTTTCTATGCCAGTACCATGTTGTTTTGATTACCATAGCTTCATAATATAATGCAGAATCAGGAAGCATGATATCTCAAACTCTGTTACTTCTCAAAATGGCTTTGCCTATTTGGGGTCTTTGTGATTACAAATGAATTCTTGGATCGTTTTTCCTATTTCTGAAAAAAATGATATTGTAAATTTAATAGGGACTGCTTTGAATCTATAGATGGCTTAGAATAGTGTGGACACTAACAGTGTTAACTCTTCTAATCCATGAACATTAGACATCTTTCCATTTACTTATATCTTCAGATTTTCCCCTCAATCAGCTCAGTTCAGTCACTCAGTCATGTCTGACTCTTTGCAACCCCATGGACTACAGCTTGCCAGGCTTCCCTGTCCATCACCAACTCCCGGAGCAAGCAAACTCAAGCTTGCTCCCATTGAGTCGGTGATGCCATCCAACCATGTCATCCTCTGTCATCCCCTTCTCCTCCTGCCTTCAATCTTTTCCAGCATCAGGGTCTTTTCCAATGAGTCAGTTCTTCACATCAGGTGGCCAAAGTATTGGAGCTTCAGATTCAGCATCAGTCCTTCCAATTAATATTTAGGACTGATTTCCTTTAAGATGGACTAATTGGATCTCCTTGCAATCCAAAAAGTCTCAAGAGTTTTCTCCAACACCGCAGTTCAAAAACATCAGTTCTTCAGCACTCAGCTTTCTTTATACTCCAACTCTCACACTACTGGAAAAACCATAGCTTTGACTAGACGGAACTTTGTCAGCAAAGTAATGTCTCTGCTTTTTAACATGCTGTCTAGGTAGGTCATAGCTTTTCTTCCACGGAGCAAGTGTCTTTTAATTTCATGGATGCAGTAACCATCTGCAGTAATTTTGGAGCCCAAGAATATCTAATATATAATAATTTTTGGTGTATAGACCTTTTACTTCCTTGGTTAAATTTATTCCTATGTAGTTTATTGTTTTTGATGCTATTGTAAATAGAATTGTTTTCTTTATTTCTTTTTCATATAGTTCATTTGTCATTTAGTTCATCTATATTCATCCAGGATATTGTCTTGTAGTTTTCTTTTCTTATAGTATCCTTATCTAGCTGTGGTAAAAAGGTAATGCTGGCCTTGTAAAATGCATTTAAGAGTGTTCCTTCCTCTTCAGTTTTTTGTAAGAGTTTAAGAAGGAATGGCATTCATTCTTTTAATATACTGTTGTATTCAGCCATGAAGCCACCTGGATTTTTCTTGGTTGGTAGGATTTGATTACTGATCAAACTCCTTACTTGTTTGTGGTCTTATTTTCTATTTTTTCATAATTCAGTTTTGGTAGGTTGAACATTTCTAGGGATTTATCCTTTTGTTCTAGGATGCCCAGTTTGTTGACATACAATTGTTCTTAATAGTCTTTTATGATCCTTTTTATTTCTGTGATATCAATTGCAGTGCCTCCTCTTTCACTGCACAGAGCAGTGAAAGTGCTAAGTTCTAACCACTGAACTTCCACAGAATTGCCTTGAGTATTGTTTTCTGATGTACTGTATTTTCGTGTTACGAATTAGTATCCTTTTGTTTTAGTTTGATGGATTATTTTCATCATTTCTTTTAAGGGAGGACTAGTGATGATGAATTCTGAACTTTTGTTTGTTTGAAAAAGTCTCTATCTTACTTTCATTTCTGTCAGGTAAAATATTCTTGATGACAGTTTTTGGTTTTTTTTTTCTCTTTTCTTTCAGCACTTTAAATGTATCATGCCCCTCTCTCCTGGCCTGCATGGTTTCTGTTGAGAAATTCATGGATAACCTTATGGAGATTCTTTTGTGCCAACAAGCAGCCATGGGGCCTCTGGCTATTGACCTGGACTTGTGCAACTGCAAAATCTTGCAACAAGTGCATGGCAGTGAAGGCTGGCGACAGTATGCAGGTCAACAGGGTACAGGTGCACAGCTGAAGGGGCTAGCTGCAGCTCACCAGTGCAGGCCAGTGATAGGAGACAGGGCTGGATTGGGATCCAGAAGCAACTCTGGGGGCTCTGGCTGTTGGTGTGCGTTCTTGTGGCTACAGGATCTCACCACAGGGACACGCAATACTATGGAGGTTAACCCTTGGGGCTAAGTTGGCATTTTCACTTATGCAGGTGTAGAGGCAGGGGCTGGCTGCTTTTATGGATCTTGGACTGGAGTGGAAGGAGGGAAAAAGACTAAAGAAGGAGCTGTGAGGGACGTAGACAGCTGGTGTCTTCCAATATGAAAATTGGTGGGGTGAAAACCATTGAAATCTGTAGGGGGTCTTTGGTGGCTGTGTTGGCCTTCGGTTTCATCAGTGGTAAAATCTGCTGGGGTCCCCTACATAGCTGACCACTGGAAAAGTGCAGTGCCTCCTACTGCATGGCTGGTAATGGGAGAACTTCTTCCTGGCTTTCTCTGTGTGTCTATATATCTCTGTATATCTACGTACTTCTGTATATCTCAGCTTTGCTTGTCTCTGGGTGGGGTGAAACTGAACTGGGTCCCTTGAGTATTGCCCCTAAAGTCTGGTTATTCATTCTGCTCTCCCATTACTGATGAGGGGAATTCTTTCTAGCTGGAAAATTTTCTCTTGGAGCTGAGCAGTGGTGGTCTAGGGGATAGGATGATGCAGGCAAAATGGAACTGCTCGTTATTCCTTTTTGTGAGTTATTCTCAGGGTTTTTTTTTTCTACTATGTGGCTGAAATTTCTTAAGTGGAATCCTGAGCTCTCCCAGAGCTGTTTTTATTTTGGATGCCCTTCTAATTGTCAACTGTTGTGGGAGGACAGAGACTGGAGCCTTCTACACTGTCATCTTGGTGACATCACCCCATACACAATTGGGAATCAGCTTATAAATATCCACAAAATAACTTTCTGGAATGTGATTAGGATTGTATTGAAGCTATAGATGAAGGTGGGAAGAACTGGCATCTTGACAATATTCAGTGTTCCTATCCATGAACATAGAGTAGCTCTCCATTATTTAGTTCTCTCTGTATTTCTTTCATCAGAGTGTTATAGTTTTTCTCATATAAATATTGTCCATATTTTATTAGATTTATACTTAATTTGTTGAAAGTTAGTGTAAATAGTATTGTGTTTTTAATTTCAAATTTGGCTTGTTCATCATTAATATGTAGGAAAGTGATTGATTTTTTTATTTAGAAGATACTAATCTAGTACCCTGCAAACTTTCTAAAATTGCTTATTAGTTGATTATTTCAGATTTTCTACATAGAAGACCATTTCCTCTGTGAACAAAGATGAATGTCTCTGTTAAAATGTATGTAGCTTCCTTTCCAAGTTATATACATTCTATTTTCTTTTCTTATTGCACTAACCAGGAATTCCAGTATGATAAAAGACATATCCTTGCTTTGTTTCCAATCATAATAGGAATGTTTTGATTTTCTTACCATTAAGTATGATATCATGTGTAAGTTTTTTTATAGACATTCTTTGTCAGATTAACAACGTTTTCCTCTATTCTTAATTTGCTGAGAGTTTTTGTCATGACTGGCATTGGATTTTGTCAAATGCTCTTCCTCCATGTATGGCCATCTACAAACCAAGTTGAGAGACTTCAGAAGAAAAACTTTGCTGACACCTTGGTCTTGGACTGTTAGCCACCAGAACTGTTAGAAAATAAATTTCTGTCAAACACAAGGACTAATCTTAAACATTTTTTGAACTGATGATGCTCACTCATTGGTACATTGTCAATGTTCCAACTGTAGTGCTACATTTTGAATTTTATATTGTCTTTGTCCACATCAAGGCTGCTGTGCTATATTTTATTGCTCAGTAGTGTCCAACTCTTTGTGACCCCATGGACTGTAGCCCACCAGGCACCTCTGTCCTTGGGGCTTCTCCAGGCGAGAATACTGGGGTGGGTAGCCATTCCCTTCTCCAGAGGAACTTCCCAACCCAGGAATTGAACTGGGGTCTCCTGCATTGCAGGCAGATTCTTTACCGGCTGAGCTACCAGAGAAGTCCATCCATATCAATATGTGGTATCAAATTAGCCATAAAGTTAAACACAGAAATCTTGACAAATTCTAGTTCATAGAAATTCCATCAAAAAATATTTAGGAATGTATTAAGTATTTATAGTTATAAATGTAGTGTTACTAAGTATATTCTCAAAGGCATGAATGAGAATAGAATTACAAGCTTATAATTGTTATGTATAGTGATTGCTAAAATATTCCACAGAGTAACATCTGGATCTATATATTTCAAACTATATTTCCACTCCCCATATACTTCAATTGTCAGGTTCTGTGGACAGCTTCATAAGGCAGTTCATCCTCTAACTCATACTTTAATGTCATGATCCCAGGTAAATCAGTATAACGGGCAATAGGAGTTCTCCAGGAAGAAATTTCTAACCCAGGATAGTAAGCAATGAATTACTACATATAGAAATAACTGATAGCTGTAGCTATCAGTATATCAGCTGATATACTGTAGCTCACCAGGCTCCTCTGTCCATGGAATTCTACATGCAAGAATACTGGAGTGGGTAACCATTCCCTTCTCCAGAGGATCTTCCCAACCCAGGGATCAAACCCAGGTTTCCTGCACTGCAGGTGGATTCTTTACCACTGAGCCACCTGGGAATCTCTGCCCACTTCTAGTGCCTACCTAATTTGCTGGTCTCATACCCTGAAATCAATGTAAAATTCTGCCATAACAGTGTCAAAAACAATAACTACTTCAAGAATTTCTGCCCCATGTTCCTATCCACGGTCCCATCACATTCAGTTTTATCATGGTCTTTTCCTTGAGTCTCTCTGGCTTGCATTCTAATCATCACTCAGTATTGTCACAATATAAAGTGACATCTGTACCTATCACCTCAGACACTTGAGTAGACCCTGAAAGAGATAGGATCAAGGAGCAGGCAGAGTCTGGATGACCAGGAATGGGGAACCATGACCAGACACATAACAGCTTAAGTCAGGAGGAAGAGCTGACTGGGCTTAAAATATAATCTCCTTTTTGTTTATTTTATTTTTATATCAAACGTGCTCCTTCTGAAAAATAAATGTATTATTAACGTGAAAAGTAAGAACCTCCCCACTCTGAAGTCATCATCCCTTACCCCACAGTTAATCAGTTACTGTGGTTAATGATTTCCTCTGTGTGAATCTGAAGGATTAATTTCGAGAGAGAGATTATGACTCTGGCTTGAGACACATTAAATGGAGGATTATGATGTTATATCTTGGTGGCAATGTTCCAAGAACAGCTGGTCGTTTTAAATAGGCAGTTGGAGAAGTGAGAACTAATGAGGTAGATCTGGATTTTTTTTCTGCATTGTTAATGGTGTGAGAGTGAAGGAGTTGTGAGGGAGAGAAATGAGAGGTAACCACAAAAAAAAAAAAAAAGAGAGAGAGAGAGCACAGTTTTTAATCCTAGATAATGTCCACATTTCAGAGGTGGCCAAGGAAAGTGAGCCCTTGAAGCTCAATGGTCAATGAGAAAAACCAAGAAATCATTCTGTATTTTAATGACACATAAACTCGGCTTCCCTGTGAAAAATGCGTTATAAATATGCCTGGCAGCCAATATTTATACTGACAAAAAAACGTATAGCAAATGTAACTACATTTTTAAAGATTTTTTATGTGGGCCCTTTATTGAATTTGTTACAGTATTGTTTTTGTTTTATGTTTTGGTTTTTCTTTGGCTGTGAGGCATATGGGCTCTTAGCTTCCTGACCAGGGATTGAACCCATAGCCCCTGCATTGACAGCTGATGTCTTAACCACTGAACTACCAGAAAAGTCCCAAACATAACTTCATCTTGTGCTGTATTTTACTGTAGAACTTCTGTTGCTCGTTGTTGTTCACCGGTGTTCTACTCTGAGTTTCTATTAATATATGCTGGAGTTGGGCCTCAAGCCCAACATAGACATGTGGGGACCACAGAGTCTCCCCATGCCTCAGCTTTCATTTCAGTTTTGCTCTCTGGCCATTGTAAAATCCTCCCTCCTGTCTCACTGCGGTAGGTAGACTTCTAAGGTGGTTTCTTATGATTCTCCAACTCCTACTATTCACACCCTTGCATAATTCTCTCCCCTTGAGTATGGGCTAGATCTATTGAGTTGATTCTATGGAATAAGTTATGGGATGTCATTTCCATGATTAAGTTATAAAATATTATAACTTCTGCCTTGCTAGCAGATGCTCTCTGTTGTCTCTGGACTTGAACATTTTGAGGAAGTCAGCAATTCATGTAGTAGGGGACTGTGAGGTGAAGAACTGAGGGCAGCTTCTAGCTCAGTGGTCGCCAGGCTTTTTGGCACCAAAGACTGGTTTTGTGGAAGACAATTTTTCCAAGGACCAGGGTAGGGAGGAATGGTTTCAGGGTGATTCCAGTGCACTATGTTTATTGTGCACTTTATTTTTATTATTATTACATTGTGATATATAATGAAATTACTATACAACTCACCATAATTCAGATTAGATCATTAGGCATTAGACTCTCAAGGAGCATGCAAACTAGATCCTTCACACGTGCAGTTCACAATAGGGTTCTCGCTCCTATGAGAATCTAATGCTGCTGCTGATCTGACAAGAGGTGGAGCCCAGGTGGTAATGCAAGTGATGGGGAGCAGCTGTAAACACAGATGAAGCTTTTTTCACTCGCCTACCACTCACCTCCTGCTGTGCCGCCCAGTCCCTGACAGGCCATGGAGCAGTACCTTTCTATGTCCCAGGGTTTGGGGACCTCTGTTTTAGCTAATAGGCAGCAAGGAACTGAAGTTCTCTGTGCAACAGCCAGTGAGTTGTTAGCTTGAAAGTTGATTCTTTCCCAGTTGAACTTTCAGATGAGATCACAGACTCTGGGCTAAAACCATGATCCCAGCCTTGAGAAAGACTGTAAAGCAGAGAATCCGGCTCAGCTCCGCCCAGATTTGTGACCTACAGGAACTGTAATATGATATACGTGTATGGTTTGAAGCCACTAAATTTTGGGGTAATTTGTACATAGCAATAGATAAATAATAAGCACACTAAACTCCTAATGCTGGTTGTCTAAGAAGTGTCCCAAATCTCAAGTGTCAGGCTCCAGAAATGCAAAAGCCTGGACCAGGACCATGACAAGGGAACAGAGAGGAGTAGTATGCAGGAGGCAGGACCAGCTAGACTATCAACTGGACAGTGAAAGATTAAGAGGAGGAGCCGAGCTGCGTTTCTAGCGGGGAGGGTGGGGCTATTCACTAAGGAGTCATATACAAAGAGTGAGGCAATGAGGAGATGGTTTTGCATAGGATGGCCTGTTCTCAAACTAGAAAAAAGCTAGTTCAGCCTCAGACTTCTTTGATCTGCTTAAAAGCAGATCTGTTGGGAAACTATATAGGTGTATATATACTATATTTTTGAAGCTGGGGTCACGGATATACAAAAGTGTACTCTTCATTAAACAATTCTTTAAAAATTTGTACATGTTTGAAATTTTCCATAGTAAAAAAAAAAAACCCTCAGGGGTAAAGAATCCACCTGCAAAGCAGGAGACCCTAGTTCAATTTCAGGGGAAGATCCCCTGGAGAAGGGATAGGCTACCCACTCCAGTATTCCTGGGCTTCCCTGCTGTTTCAGACAGTAAAGAATCCACCCACAATGTAAGAGACCTGGGTTCAATCACTGCGTTGGGAAGATCCCCTGGAGGAGGTCATGACAATCCACTCCAGTATTCTTGCCTGGAGAATCCCCATGGAAAGAGGGGCCTGGAGGGCTATAGTCCATGGGGTCACAAAGAGTTGGACATAACTGAGTGAATAAGCATAGTGCAAAAAAAAAAAAAGGAAAAGATTAATAGCTAGAATAACCTAGGTTGTGCTAAAGGAAAAATGAAGAGAGAGAATGTATATTAAAGGTAACAGGCAGAAGAAGAATTAAATAAAAACAGGACAGTTTAAAGCTGCCTTGTGGGAATTCCCTGGCAATCCAGTCGTTAGGACTCTGCACTTTCACTGCCAAGGACATGGGTTTGTTCCCTGGTCAAGGAACTAAGATTCCTTAGGGCACATGGCATGGGGAAATTTTAAAAATAAAAAACAAAGCAGCCTGAGAAGTTCCCTCAGCTGAAGAAGACAGTGGCTGAAACTTCTAAGGGGATGCTATGACCTTGACCACTGAAGGCCCTGAACCAGCCGGAACCCTGAGCTACAAAAACAATCTCATCCTCTCCTCTGGTAAGATGCTTAGGACATTTCATAGGCGGAGACAGCAGTAGTATCATTCCGAGCAGTGTCATTGTGGAAAGCCATCTAAAAACCAGTCAGGTAAGAAAAGGCCAACAGAGAGCCCCCAGAAAATGGACCTGACTGGGGAAAGTATCCAAGTTGGTACTGGTAGACTGCAGAGATACAGGAGTATCCTTCACGTTTGCATCACTGGTTGAGGAAAGGGGACTGGGAAGAAAGTGGTCAAGTGTACCTAAGTGACCTTCCAGAAGGAGATCTGGGAGGCAGCAGGCTTTCCTTCTGGTGAAAATTACAAGATACCTACAGAAGCTAAGAAGGAGCAGCCCAAGGCTGTTACCAATGCCATTGACTCCTGGGATAAGAGCCATCCAACTGCCTTCCACTGTTAGCCTTTTATAATTCCAAAGAATGGGTAAACAATTTGCAGGGAGCTGAAAGGTTGATCTGAACAACTGGGATGAAAGGGTAAAACAAAGGTTGACAATTACCTACAGACTTGGAGCCATGGTAGAAATGCTACAGGATCAAATCAAATGCAGTAGCAACCAATGTGTACCACGTGGGACAGATTATAGTTCTGAAGATCACTCTGTGAATGTATCCATCATGCATTATCCTGGGACAAAGTCAGTGCTTTCTTCTCAAAAAGCTGATGGACCTTACAAAGGTAAAATGAAAATCTGTTACTAAACTCAAAGTCATCCTCAGTTCCACCACTGCTAAGAAGCAGGTAACATCTGCTGCCATGAAACTGAGTCCTTACCTTGGCAGAATAAATTAGTAGCAGTGACATACTGCTATCTTTTTTTTCATTCAGAGTTTTAAAAAATATTTATTTATTTGGCTGCATCAGGTCTTAATTGTGGCATGTGGGATCTTTAGTTGTGGTATGTTCCCTGCATTGGAAGGTTGGAGTCTTAGCCACTGGGCCACCAGGGAAGTTCAGTAAATATTTAACAACTGGTTCTTAAGGGTTGAAGTCACTGGTTTTAGCATTTGTCAATATCCATGGTATAAATCCCAATTTCAACTTGACATCACAGAACACAGTTGGGAAGACATGTGCACAAATAGCTCTTACAAGCAACCCATCCATGCTCTACAGGTCTCAGCTAAAGCAACATTTCTTTGAAGTTGTCTTTTCAAGAATCCTCACATCAGACAGATGCCCCTGTATGTGGCATCTTAGAATCCTGTACTTTTTCATAGCACTATGACAATTAGAATAGCTACTATTGGGCTTCCAGGGTAGCTCAGCTGATAAAGAATCTGCCTGCAATGCGAGAGACCTGGATTCAACCCCTAGGTTGGGAAGATACCCTGGAGAAGGGAATGGCTACCCACTCCAGCATTCTGGCCAGGGGAATTCCATGGACTATATAGTCCATGGGATCTCAAAGAGTCGGACATAACTGAGCAACTTTCACTTTCGCTATTATAGAAAACACTTGAGAGCTCCTTGGATTGCAAGAAGATCCAAGATTGAAGCCAGGAGGAGAAAGGAACAGAGGGTGAGATGGTTGGATGACATCACCGACTTGATGGACATGAGTTTGAGAAGGCTCTGAGAGTTGGACAGGGAAGCCTAGTGTGCAGCAGTTCATGGGATTGCAGAGTCGGGCATGACTTAGTGACTGAACAATAATAACAACTATATACCTACTTGTTATATAGTAAGTTTCTTAATGCTTTTATCCTCCCCTAGAATGTTAATCTCTAAGAGGGTGAGGACTGTGTCTGTCTTGTTCATCATTGTCTCCCCAACACCTAACATGGGGCTTTACATACTATAATAGGTACTCAAATATATTTTTAAATGAATGAGAACTGCTTCATTCTCAGATTCTCCCAGCCCTCTGTTAGAAGGGAAATCTCTTTACTTTAAGACTCACAATACGTCTTGGTTTCAGCCTCTGAGAGGCACATGCAGATACCTAGGCCTCTCTCTTTCTAATGGAAGGTCACCTGGACTTGGATTTCATGTTTCTTTCCAGTTCTAGATGCTTATGATGCATGTACTCAGAAACCATTCGTCCGGGAGTTATTCAGGGCTTTAGCCCTAAGTTAAAAGAATCTTTTCAGTGGTGAAAATTAGATACAATTATTTTAACGGTTCTTTCATTATTTAAATACTAATATGAGTGTTTAATAAGTCATTTTCCTTTGTGCTATGTTGCATACCGTGTTATTTCATAGCTTCAGAAGTAGCGAACAAAATGTTTGTAACCCCACTTAGTTTCTAGAAATGAATACATAAAAATGTATAATACACTTAACACTGTTTAACTTTAAAGACATCATTTCCCCCTGATTATTACAGTCTATGTTTACTATAGAAAATTTGGAACGTTCACAAAAACAGAGAAGAAAATAAATATCACCTTTAATTCTAATACCTTAGAAATATACCGTCAACATTTTTGTGTAGTTTCTGATAGTGTTTTTGTTATTGATATCATATAGTTCAATTTTTTAGAAAAATGAAATTATATGCATTTTTAGTTTTATGTCCTGCCTGTGTCTTTTGGTAGATTGTGGGTACAAATTGGTACTCTCTCTATGAAGGGAAATTAAAATTAATGATACAAATTTAAAATCCATATACCTTGATTAGTAATTCTATTTATTTTCTAGGTACACTCCATGAGCATGAAAAGATAAAAATGTATAAAAATGTTTCAACAGTAAATAATTCAAAGTAACCTAAATGTCCATATGGTACATTTACACAGTGAAATACTGTTCAGTCATTAGAAAGAAAGTAGATGTTTTGCTTCTCATTCAGTTGTTAGAGAAAATAGATGATATAGGACAATGTTAATAGTATGCACTCATCTGTGTAAAAAATTTAAAAATGTAAAAAGGGCAATATTGGCACAAAAATATTTCTTTTGATTTGTAAAACTGGTTCCTCTAGGGAGGAATATTGCTCTGAAGTGTTAGGAAGGTTTATTCTCCCTTGCATATACTTTTTTGCAAAATATAATTTTCTATTTTAATAGTCATGAGCATATATATTTTATTTTTTAATAAGAAAAATTAAAGATTTTTAAAAGGACTTGAAATTCCAATTTTCAGAAATATTTGTTAACATTTTGATATATTTTCTCTCAGTCTTTTCCTTTGTGAGAGTATATGTATGTGTGTGGATACATATATATCCATGTGTATATGCTGGTAAGAAACAATCCCTAATCCCCAAGATAATGGGGATTATTCATTATTAATCTGTATCTATAACTCTATATATTAATTTCTGCCATTTACTAGTAATATTACTATATTGTAATATTTTTATGTTAATGAATATTCTTTGAAAACAAACAATATTTTGAGAAGCTATAAAATTTATAAACACACACATATATCATGTATGGGCCTCCCTTGTGGTTCAGCTGGTAAAGAATCCACCTGCAATGTGGGAGACCTGGGTTCGATCCCTGGGTTGGGAAGATCCCCTGGAGGAGGGAAAGGCTACCCACTCCAGTACTCTGGTCTAGAGAACATGGACTGTATAGTCCATTGGGTCGCAAAGAGTTGGACACAACTGAGTGACTTTCACTTTCACTTTTCATATATCATGCATATATGTGAATCATTTATGTTGTTTATTTTTTTCTGACTAATTGAAGTAAGGCTGTGATAAATATCTTTGTGTATATTCAATTCCCCATTAATTTATTTAATCCAGTTTAAAATTATACTCAAAGAATAAATTCCTCAAAATAGAATTACTGGGAATTAAGGGTCTTTATATGTACATTTAAGTTAATTTCCAGATTGTTTACACCAGTTTACTGCCTTAGGTATGGAAGAGATTGTCTATTTATGACAAAGTTAATTTTCCAAATTAAAATAACTTTGTTGCACATTTTGATTAAAAATAAACATACAAATTCAGAAAATTCAGGAAAAAAGTAAAAAGGAAAAGAAAAATTACTATCTAGATATTGTCACCATTAACACCAAGGTATACATCCAGATTTTTTTCTTACTATATATTAACCTGATTTTATTTAACTTAGTGTTTCTTCCCAAGCCAACACATCTTATGGAGGTACAGTATCTTTTTAATAAGTACACAGTAATCTATTAAGAGGTAATACTATAAATGGCTGTCTCAGGCTGGGTCCCCTGGGAAGCAGACTCTGGATTGAATTTTAATAGGCAGGATATTTATTCAGGAGTGACTTTGATATCAAAATGTATGAGAGGAAGGAGAAGGAAGCAGAATCAGAGAGAAGTTAAACTGGAATGCAACCCCAATGAGAGCCTCAGTTGACCTCACAAAGAATTCTGGTGCTGAAATGCCACCCCTTGCCCCCAAGAATTATCCCAAATTAGACTGAGATGCCAGGTCTTTTATACCCTGGCAATGCCTGGTCATTGGATATGGGCCATTCTGGGAAGGGACACACCTCTTTGCAGAGAAGACCATCTCTAAAGGAGCTAATAGCATTCCTAGAAGTCAGGGTAACAAATCCTTCACTGAATAGGAATCTGGGCAGCATATCACAGTGTCCACTGCAGCTGAAACCGAGCAGGACCCTGCAGGGCCTTTCTAGAGACAGCTTCCCCAATCCCCCACCTCTCATTCATAGAAATGCTTTAACCTCCTAGGCCTTCCCCAGGTTCCAAAGAGCAAGTTTAATGAGAGAAGTAAGAAAATGGAGGAACAAAGGAAGAGTCAAGCAAGACAAAAATAACAATAGTGTAGCCATAAAGCAAAGTTACGACCTCCCTCATGGCTCAGATGGTAAAGAATCCATCAACAACACAGGAGACCTGGGTTTGATCCCTGGGTTGGGAAGATCCACTGGAGAAGGGAATGATGACCCGCTGCAGTATTCTTGCCTGGAGAATTCCATGGACAGAGGAACCTGGTGGGCTACAGTTTATGGGGTTGCAAAGAGTTGGACACAACTGAGTGACTAACACTTTCAAAGCAAAGTTAAGGACTTTTAGTTCCTCCTCAAGGGCTATAGAAAATGTTCTGAGTCAGATCCTTTGAACCGTTTTTCAGAAAGTGATACTTGCTGGTCCCTGGAGTCAAAGAACCCAAAGAGGTTGGGTTAGCAGCCTAGCTTGTAGCTCAGTGGGAGTCTTGCTGTGTTCGCTGGTAAATTTGGGTTGCCTTTGAAGACCTGTACCTCCAACTCTGCAGAGCTGGGAGACAATTTTCCATGGATCTGTTTCTGCTCATCTTCCCTGAGGACACCAACAGCTTTTGTTCTGAGCTATCTTTTCAAGGATGTTTGTACCTTAGAAGATAGAGATGGTGTCTCTCTTCAGAACAAAAGACAAAGTTTTTTAGAAAGCTGAAATATAGTTGATTTACAATGATGTGTTAATTTCTGGTGTACAGCAAAGTGATTCAGTTATATATATGCTCTGCAGGCTATATGTATGCTATGTATGTGCTAAGTCGCTTCCGTTGTGTCCGACTCTGAGACCCCATGACTGTAGCCCACCAGGCTTCTCTGTCCATTGGATTCTCCAGGCAAGAATACTGGAGTGGGTTGCCATGCCCTCTTCCTCGGGATCATCTCGACCCAGGGATCAAACTTGCATCCTTTATGTCTCCTGCATTGGCAGGCTGGTTCTTTACCACTAGTGCCACCTGGGAAGCCCATATATGTTATATACATATATATAATAGATATTATTTTCAGATTCTTTTCCATTATAGGTTATTACAAGATATTAAACATAGTTCCCTGTGCTATACAGTAGATCCTTATTGTTTATCTATTTTATGCACAGTAGTGTGTATCCACTAATCCCAAACTCCTAACTTATCCCTCCCTCAACTTTCCCTTTTGGTAACCATAAGTATGTTTCCTATGTTTGTGAGTCTATTTCTGTTTTGTAAATAAGTTCATTTGTGTCATTTTTTTTATTCCATGTATAAGTGATATCTTATGACATTTGCAGAAGACAGCTTTGTTTACTGTTCAACATAATAAAGATAATTCATCTATGGAAAAGTTTGAGCAAGTTGTTTGATAAAAGCTTCTCTAAACTCAGAGTATGTCAGTCATGATACTGCAGTATCTGTCTATGTACAGCTCTATCTAGACCACTCCACTTCTTCCTCATGGTTCTTGGGGAACAAGGGAAACCAGCACGAACGTAAGTCTCATGTTGCTTGCTGTGCTGTGAACAATGAAGTCTACGACTCTGACACAGGAGTCTCATGTCTTCTACCAGCATCTACAGTAGTGGGCAGGCCAACTTGTCAGATTGCAAATTGGGTAAAATCTCAAAACCTTCACACTTCTTGACAACTGTGTTATTACTAAGGGTGGGAGAATTACAGCCCTGGGGCAGAAATGTTAATGTATATTGTTTTCTAGTACAGGTAAATGAGAACTGCTTCTGATGCTTGTTTCCGAGAGAGATGGAAAAGAACCTGTGTCTATGTTATTCTACTCTAGCAAAGAATCATATTTTGTATCTTTTTCCATAATCAGTCTGGGGTTTGCAGGGACCAAACTGGTGAATAAAATGGAGGAATGATGGGGATCATCATCCTTACATCCTGCAGCTCTTTAGGTGTGGCACTAATTTTCATTATTTTCCTCAGCAATACTTTTCAAAATGTATGTCTTAGCTAAGGGAGAGGGCAGTTTCAGAGGTTTCCAGTTGGCCTGACCCATTATGATACCTGTTACTTCATAGATCAAGGACTCAATGTGGGAGTTGTGCCCACTGTGAAATATACCTCTTCTGATGACATATGTGAGTACTGAAGACATGACCAACACGTGAATCTATAGGCCATTGGGGCCACTGTGACCTGACCTGGGACTTGGATAGGACTTCACTCATTATATGGCCCCCATATGCACCTACTCTGAAAAGAAGGCCATGATGATTCTCCGGGTCTCCAAGTATCAATGTCAATTCAAACTCTAAAATAAATAGTCCTTGAAAAATTTATATATTCTCATTTTCCCAGTTGCACAGTTATCTGAGTAAATGGCCTTAGGCCCAAGGGCTCTGGACCAAACTTTGGTGAAAAATTGAGGGAATCATTACTGAATACATCTGCAATGAGTTACAGGTTCCTTCCTCCTGGGGACCTGATCCCTTCATAAGTTTTAGGACTCCAGGTCTAAACACAGACTCATGTTTCAAAACTTGGCAAGGAATCATGCTTTCAATTGGGACAATTGCCTTAGTCTCCTGACTATCAATTTTGAACTCAACTGATGATACAAACTGAGTGGCACCTTTATTGACTGCCCATCTATTTTTTCCGTAGGGACATCATATTCTAATAATGTCTCCATAATTCTGTGTAGGTCACTTCCCCCAATTGCTACTCTAAATTTATATGGCAACAATTGTCCAACTTGGGTTCTTACCATTAAACACCACAACCTGACCTCTATCATTTGGGGGTCTTGTTGTCTCTGTCGCTATCAGTAAAATTAGCTCCTTAATGTCTTCTTTTACTATCAGTTCTGGCTGACAAAAAGTCACCGTGGAGCCTCTTAATCATACTGGTGTCCTTACAGTGCTACATTTCTTGTGTCTTTACATATGATGTAGCTTCCTAGCCTTCTGTAATCTGATCATCTGGTGGGCTTTTCATCTGTGCATAGTATATAGTCTGCAGTATAATCAATTGATTCTTTAAATTCTTTCTTCTGCTGTCTGTCATGGCAGTTACGGATTTTAAACCAACTTTGTATGGATCATTGCTTTTTCCATGCTTCTAGAAATCATTCTAGTAGCAAATTCACACTTGTCTCCTGGAGGTTTAATTATGATGTTAAATCCTGACTACTAGGAGAATGCTCTCAAATCTAATTTCATCCTTATCCATCCTTATATTCCCTTGCTGTTCATCAAGCAGCCTCAAAATTCAATTCTACACATACTCTCTGTTTATGCTGACTAGATATTGAAGCCCCTTTGGAATATAATTCTTTTCCTACATTATTAGATCCTGCACATTGAGTCATACCTTCAGTTAAGGCCTCTTGGACAAACTGAGAACAAATGTCGAGAGGAAGGGCGTTTGTCCTGATGGGAAGAAGTCTTCGTACCATCTCTGAATAGTGGGAAAGGAATAGGTCTTAGCAGAGGACAGTGGCCCACTACTGGGAATATCTTCATCTACTCTGTTAAGTCCCATTCTTTTCCAACCAGAGCCCTGACCTTGGCTTAATATATCTGTCTCGACTGAAAATTTAATTTTTGGAGCTTAGCCACTTTGAGTTTATTTTGATCTCCCACTGTAGGAGAGGACAGCTACTTTGTGCACTACCAAAGTACTATAGTCTTCATTTTAGCTTTTGGTTGGTGACTAATCACTTAGCTTATCATTGTCTTTTTATAGTGCATCAATCTGGCTAAGGAATAGCCACCTGTTTTAGTCAGCTCAGACTACTATAACAAAATACCATAGGCTAGGTGACTTAAACACCTGAAATTTACTTCTCAGTGTTTTAGGAAGAGATCAAGGTGCCTACCAGCTGATTCAGTTCTCAATAAAACTTTTCTTCTTGGTATGCAGACAGCAGCCTTATGGCTATATCTTCATATGACCTTTCCTTCCCTGTACGTGGTGGGAAGAGTGGGAAGAGGAGGTAGAAGGGAGGGGAATGTGAAGGAGAGAGGGAGGAAGGAGGGAGAGGAAGAGAAGTCTCTTCCTCTTAATTATAAGACCACCAATTCTATCAGATCAGGATTCTATTCATAAGACTTTGTGAGTGTGTACTCAGCCACTTCAGTCATGTCCAGCTGTTTGTGACCCTACGGACTGTAGCCCACCAGGCTCCTCAGTCCATGGGATCCTCCAGGCAAGAATAATGGAGTGGGTTACCATGTCCTCCTCCAAGGGATCTTCCCTACCCAGAGATCGAACCTGCATCTCTGTCTCCCACATTGCAGGTGGATTCTTTACCACGGAGCCATCAGGGGAGCCCTATAAGATTTCATTTAACCTTAATTACTACCTTCTAAAAGCCCCATTTTCAAAGACAATCACATGGGGGTTAGGACTTCAACCGATGAGTTTGAGAGAGCAGGACACAATTCAGTCCATGTTGTTGTTGTTCAGTCACTAAGTCATCTGACTCCTTGCAACCCTGTGGACTGTAACACACCAGGCTCCTCTGTTCTCTGCTATCTTCCAGAGTTTGTTAAATTAATGTCCATGGAGTGAAAATGCTTTCTAACTATCTCATCCTCTGCTGCCCCCTCCTTCTTTTGCCTTCAATCTTTCTCAGCTTCAGGGTCTTTTCCAATGAGTAGGCTCTTCACATCAAGTGACCAAAGCACTAGCTTCAGCTTCAGCATCAGTCCTTCCAATGAATATTCAGGATTGACTTCCTTTAGGATTGACTGGTTTGATTTCCTTGCAGTCCAAGAGACTCTGAAGAGTCTTCTCCAGCACCACAATTTGAAAGCATCAATTCTTCAGCACTCAGCCTTCTTTATGGTTCAACTCTCACATTCATACATGACTACTGGAAAAATTATAGCTTTGACTATGTGGACATTTGTCAGCAAAGTGATGTCTCTGTTTTTTAATACACTGTCTAGGTTTGGCATAGCTTTTCTTTCAAGGAGCAAGCGTCTTTTAATTTCATGGCTTGCAGTCACTGTCTGAAGTGATTTTGGAACCCAAGAATATAAAATCTGTCACTGCTTCCACTTTTCCCCTTTCTATTTGTCATGAAATGATGGGACTGGATGCCATAATCTTAGTTTTTTGAATGATGAGTTTCAAGCCAGCTTTTTCACCCTCCTGTTTGACCCTCATAAAGAGGCTCTTTAGTTCCTCTTCACTTTCTGCCATTAGAGTGGTATCATCTGCATATCTGAGGTTGTTGATATTTCTCCTGGAAATCTTGATTCCAGCTTGTGCTTCATTCAGCCTGGCATTTGGCATGATATAATCTGCATATAAGTTAAACAAACAGGGTTACAATATACAGCCTTATTGTATTCCTTTTCCAATTTGGAACCAGTCAGTTGTTTCATGTCCAGTTCTAACTGTTGCTTCTTGACCCGCATACAGGCTTCTGAGGGGACAGGTAAGGCAGTCTGGTACACCTATCTCTTAAAGAATCTTCTGCAGTTTGTCGTGATACACACAGTCAAAGGCTTTAGTGTAGTCAATGAAGCAGAAGTAGATAGTTTTCTGGAACTCCCTTGCCTGCTCCATGATCCAACAAATGTTAGCAATTTGATCTCCGGTTCCTTTGCCTTTTCTAAACTCAGCTTGTACATCTGGAAGTTGTCAGTTCACATACTGCTGAAGTGTAACTTGAAGGATTTTGAGCATAACCTTACTTGCATGGGAGGAAGTGGGTGACAGAGGATGATGGTTGGATGGCATCATGAACTCAATGGACATGAGTTTGAGCAAACTCCAGGAGATAGTAAAGGACAGGGAAGCCTGGCATGCTGCAGTCCATGTGGTTGCAAAGAGTCAGACATAACTGAGTGACTGAAAACAAAATGAGCACAATTGTACAGTAGTTTTAATATTCATTGGCATTGCCTTTCTTTGGGATTGGAATGAAAACTGACCATTTCCAATTGTGGCCACCACTCAGTTTAGTTCAGGTGTCCAACTCTTTGCGACCCCATGGACTGCAGCATGCCAGGCTTCCCTGTCCATCATCAACTCAGCTTGCTCAAATTCATGTCCATCGAGTCAGTGATGTCATCCAACCATCTCATCCTCTGTCATCCCCTTCTCCTCCTGTCCTCAATCTTTCTCAGCATTAGGGTCTTTTCCAATGAGTCAGTTCTTTGCATCAGGTGGCCAAAGTCTGGAGTTTCAGTTTCAGCATCAGTCTTTCCAATGAATATTCAGGACTGATTTCCTTTAGGATGGACTGGTTGGATCTCTTTGCAGACTAAAGAACTCCCAAGAGTCTTCTCCAACACCATAGTTCAAAAGCATCAATTCTTTGGTGCCCAGCTTTCTTTATAGTCCAACTCTCACATCCATACATGACTACTGGAAAAACCAAAGCTTTGACTAGATGGACCTTTGTCGGCAAAGAATGTTTCTGCTTTTTAATATGCTGTCTGGGTTTGTCCTAGCTTTTCTTCCAAGGAGCAAGTGTCTTTTAATTTCATGGCTACAGTCACCATCTGCAGAGATTTTGGAGCCCAAGAAAATAAGGTTTGTCACTGTTTCCATTGTTTCCCCATCTGTCTGCCATGAAGCGATGGGCCTGGATGCCACGATCTTAGTTTTTTGAATGTTGAGTTTTAAGCTAACTTTTTCACTCTCCTCTTTCACTTCCATCAAGAGGCTCTTTAGTTCTTCTTCACTTTCTGCCGTAAGGGTGGTGTCATCTGCATATCTGAGATTATTGATATTTGTTCTGATATTCTTGATTCCAGCTTGTGCTTCATCCAGCCTGGTATTTCATATGATGTACTCTGCATTTAAGTTAAATAAGCTGGTGACAATATACAGCCTTGATGTATTCCTTTCCCAATTTGGAACCAGGCTGTTGTTCCATGTCCATTTTAGAACTGTTGCTTCTTGATCAGCACAGAGATTTCTCAGGAGGCAGGTCAGGTGGTCTGGTATTCCCATCCTTTGAAGAATTTCCCACAGTTTGTTGTGATCCACACAAAGGCTTTGGCATAGTCAAAAAAGCAGAAATAGATGTTTTTCTGGAACTCTCTTGAGTTTTTGATGATACAGCAGATGTTGGCAATTTGATCTCTGGTTCCTCTGCCTTTTCTAAATCCAGCTTGAACATCTGGAAGTTCATAGTTCATGTACTGTTGAAGCCTTGCTTTGAGAATTTTGAGCATTACTTTGCTAGTGTGTGAGATGAGCACAATTGTGTAGTAGTCTGAACACTCTTTGGCATTGCCTTTCTTTGATATTGGAATGAAAACTGACCTTTTCCAGTCCTGTAGTCACTGCTGGGCTTTTCAAATTTGCTGGCATACTTTCACAGCATCATCTTTTTGTAGCACTTTCACAGCATCATCTTTTAGGATTTGGAATAGTTCAAATAGTCCATCACCTGTACTAGCTTTGTTCATAGTGATGCTTCCTAAGGCCCACCTGACTTCGCATTCCAGGATGTCTGGCTCTAGGTGAATGATCACACCATCATGGTTATTTGGGTGATGAAGAAAGATCTTTTTTGTATAGCTCTTCTGTGTATTTTTGCCACCTCTTAATATCTTCTGTTTCAGTTAGAGCCATACCATTTCTGTCCTTTATTGTGCCCATTTTTCCATGACATGTTCCCTTGGTATCTCTAATATTCTTGAAGAGATCACTAGTCTTTCTCATTCTATTATTTTCTTCTATTCTTTGCATTGATCACTGAGGAAGGCTCTCTTGTCTCTCCTTGCTATTCTTTGGAACTCTGCATTCAGATTGGTATATCTTTCCTTTTCTCCTTTGCCTTTAGCTTCTCTTCTTTTCTCAGCTATTGGTAAGGTCTCCTCAGACAACCATTTTGCCTTTTTACAATTGTAAAAAGGATGGTTTTGATCACTGCCTCCTCTACAATGTCACAAACCTCCATCCATAGTTCTTCAGTCACTCTGTCTATCAGATCTAATCCCTTGAATCTATTTGTCACTTCCGCTGTATAATCTTAAAGGATTTGATTTAGGTCACACCTGAATGGTCTGGTGGTTTTCCCTACTTTCTGAGTTTTCAGCTCAGGCTACTACTGAGTTCTCCAAATTTGCTGACATATTTAGTGCAGTACTCTAACAGCATCATTTTCTAGGATTTGATATAGCACAGCTAGAGATTTGTCACCTACACTAGTTTTGTTAATCAAAATGCTTCCTAAGGCCCCTTTGACTCCACACTCCAGGATGTCTGGCAACTAAACCACCACAGTTATCCAGGTCATTACAACTTTTCATGTATAGTTCTGTGTATTCCTGCTACCTCTTCTTAATCTCTTCTGCTTCTGTCAGGTTCTCTCCACTTCTGACCTTTATTGTGCTTTTCCTTGCATGAAATATTCCCTTGATATCTCCAATTTTCTTGAAGAGATCTATCTTTCTCATTCTGTTGTTTTACTGTTTATTCTGTTGTTTTCCTCTATTTCTTTGCATTGTCCATTTAAGAAGGCCTTATCTCTCCTTGTCATCCTCTAGAACTATGCATTCACTTGGCTGTATCTTTCCCTTTCTCCCTCGCCTTTTGCTTCTCTTCTTTGCTCAGCTGTGATTCATGATTTGGTCTACCTACTAAATACCAAATCCAGTGAAACATAATCAGTGTCTCAGTGTTCATAACAGCTTTAGTATAAGAAAAAAATTAAGTACAAAATGTATATTGGCAGTTAAATGGACATACTGTAGTCTAATCATATAATGGAACACTACAGCAGTGCTAAAGATGAGTGAATAATTTCTATACACAACAATGTGGATGAATCTCAAAATAATTGTACCAAGTAAAGAAATTTTTTAAAAGTACATATTATTCAGGGCTTCCCTGGTGGCTCAGATGGTAAAGAATCTGCTTGCAATGCAGGAGACTGGGTACAATCCCTGGGTCAGGAAGATCACCCAGAGAAGGGAATGACTACCCACTCCAGCATTCTTGCCTGGAAAAACCCATCGACAGGGTAGCCTGGCAGGCTACAAATCCATAGGCTCGAAAAGAATCACACAAGACTGAGCAACTAACATCTTCCCTTTCAATGTATTATTCAGTTTATATAAAATTTTGGAAAATGCAATTAAATCTATGGTGACAGAAAGTAGACCAGTATTTGCCTGAATGGATGAATAAAGGCAGAGAGAGGAGAGAGGTGAAATCACTCAGTCATGGCCAACTTTTTGTGACCCCATGGACTGTAGCCTGCAAGGCTCCTCTGTCCATGGGATTTACCAGGCAAGAATACTGGAGTGGGTTGCCATTTCCTTCTCCAGAGGATCTTCCCAACCCAGGGATCAAACCTGGGTGTCCTGCATTTCAGGCAGACTTCTTATCGGCTGAGTCAGGAAGGAAGTCCAAAAAAGTGAAAGTGACTCAGTCCTGTTTGACTCTCTGCGACTCCTGGACAGTCCAGGGAGTTCTCCAGGCCAGAATATTTGAGTAGTTAGCTTTTTCCCTTCTCCAGCGGATCTTCCCAACTCAAGAATCAAACTGGGGTGTCCTGCATTGAAGGCGGATTCTTTACCAACTGAGCTATCAGGGAAACCCCAATAAAGCCAGAGAGGGATGGATTACAAAGGGATAGGAGGCAACTTTTAGAGATGATAGATATATTATCTTGATTATGGTGATGGTTTCATGGGTTTATATAGGTTACAGATTAGTAAATCATACACTTTAAATATGTGCAGCTTATTATATATCAATCACGCCTCAATATAACTGTAAAAAATAAAACTAAACCCACAAAACAAACAAAAAATACCAAGTATCTGCCATATACACTAGTAAGTGCTCAATGCACATCTACCCAAACATCATTGAAAGAAGACACTTATATTCATTGATTGTTTCCGTGGTTTCAGAAAAAACTGCAAGGTCCTGGGAACTTTTTATTAAAATTTGATCCCTAGATATGTCATAACACTAAGATTAAAGAAAAAGTTCAAAAGCTTCTGGTACTGGGTAATAGTGGCTGCTTCTTGAAAGAACTAAGAGGCTAGGGGGAAAAGATAGATAACTTTTAAAATTGGTCACATGCATGTAGTATTTTTATTAAGAGGTCCTTCTTCTCAATGTAATAAAGGAGGGCAAATTATAGAGGAGAGAAGAGTGATCTAAGGAAGCAGCCATGAGCCAAGGAATGTGGGCAACCTCTACAAGCTAGAGGCAAGGAAGTAGATTCTCACCTAGAGCCTCCAAAAGAACTCAGTCAAGTGGACACTATTTAGAGCTTCTAACTCTAGAACTGTAAGATAATAAACTTGTATTGCTGTAAAGTCACATGTTTTCAGCAAAGTGTTACAGCAGCAATAGAAAACTAATATTATATCCCAGTTCATCTCACAGTTGAGAAATCACTTATGTAAGTTTGATAAAATTAGTAGGAAACCAGCAAAAAAAGTTATTTTTAAGAAAAAATTTGATATTTAAAAAATGCAGTAAAAAAAAATCAGGATCTTTTCCAATGAGTCAACTCTGCATGAGGTGGCCAAAGTATTGGAGTTTCAGCTTCAGCATCAGTCCTTCCAATGAACACCCAGGACTGATCTCCTTTAGAATGGACTGGTTGGAGCGTGTCCTTAGATACTGTCTAAAACTGATATGAGCATATTTAGAAATACTGAAGTAATCACAAACAAAAACATGTAAAATAGGTTGTCCCTGGTGAATAGGCCTAGAGGTAGAAAGGATTAGCATGAGATTTGTTGCTTTTCTTCATAAATTCTTTTGTGCAGTTTGATTTGTTACAGTATAATTTGTTTCATTTGCTGCCATTTGTACACTTCTTTGATTGAAAAAAATATTAGAGATTGGTTGCTTTGTTCATATGGAAATAATTTTAGACATCTACCTTTATCAAAGTTGACTCCCTGAAATATGTCAGGCCTCCTTCCAGAACTTTAAAAATGAAATTCCAAGGACACCAAGATACTTGGACTAAGCAAATGGCTGTTCTACTGATACTTTACTCCTTACCCTAAATGATGTTTACTTAGCTTCTCAGTCGTGTCTGACTCTTTGTGACCCCATGGATTTGTAGCCTGCCAGGCTACTCTGTCCATGGGATTCTCCAGGCAAGAATACTGGAGTGGATAGCCATTCCCTTCTCCAGGGGGTTGTCTCAATCCAGGGATCAAACCCAGGTCTCCTGCATTACAGGCAGATTCTTTACCATCTGTGATACCACGGAAGCCCAAGTGACATTTAAGAGTCCTTAATTCCACCGTTACTAGCTCCAGCACTCTGCTTACGAGATTTCTTTTTTAAAGTGTCTGAGTAGTTCTTTTCCTCAGTTTTTTTGGGGACAGAGTTTTTCCTGAACCCAGTTTTACTGATTCTGAAATGGGAGGACTTCTGGTCTTGGGACAGAATTGATTTTTCATGTTTAGAAGGAGTTGGGAAAAAAGAGGGGTGGGATGAGGTGGGAGGTGGGAGGGAGGTTCCAGAGGGAAGGGACATAGGTATACCTGAGGCTGATTCAAGCTGATGTATGGCAGAAACCAACACAATACTGTAAGGCAATTGTCCTGCAATTAAAAATAAATAAATTAAAATGTTTTTAAAAATGAAATGGAAAAAGTCACAGTTTAATCTGATAGGTAGGCCACTATGGCACATTACTGCCACCAGTTGGCAGCATACCTTAATTGTAAGAGGAGAAAAGAAGGGAAAACCATTTATGATTTTTGTAAAAGTCTAGCTGATAAGCAATAGGAAATATCCTGTAGCCAAGTGAAAAATGCAAAGGAAGAATACTTGATTTGGGAAGAGTAAATTGAGATAGTGGTCATAATTCCTAAAATACTATGTTATAGATATCCATGTGGTTTGTGGAGGTAGTCAAAGTGAAGTATGATAAAGTATAATCAGAAGACTTTTCTTTAGTCTAAATATCAAGAAGTGTGTCTGGAACTCTGTTATAAGGTATGGGAAAGGGGAGAATCATGAATCAAATGTTACAGTTTTTCTTACAAGATCTATATGAGGAAAACTATAAAATTCTGATGAATGCAATCAGGAAAGAATGAAATAAATGAAGAGATGGCTAGGAAGACTCAGTATCATCAAGACGTCAGTTCTTGCCAAATTGATCTTAGATTCAATGCAATACAAATAAAAATCCCAGCAAGTTATTTTATGGATATCAACAACTTGATTCTGAAGTTTATATAGAGAGGCAAAAGACCCAGAATAGCCAGCATAATATTGAAGGAGAGGAACAAAGGTGGAGGACTAATGTTACCTGACTTACAGGCTTAATATTAAGCTACAGTAATGAAGACAGCTGTGATACTCATGAAAGAATAGACAAATAGATCAATGGAAGAGAACAGAGAGCCCAGAAGTAGACTCCTATAAATATAATCAACTGATCTTTGACACAGGAGCAAAGGTAATAGAGTGGAGTAAAGATAGTTTTTTCAATAAATGTTGCTGGAAGAACTGCATACCTACATCCCCCAAAAAGAAGAATCTAGACACAGGTCTTAGATCCTTCATAAAAATTAACTCAAAATGGATCATAGACCTAAACGTAAAATGCAAGACTATGAAACTCCTAGATGATAACTTAGGAGAAAATCTAAATGACCATAGGTGGGGTGATACCTTTTTATGTATTACCCAATTCTAAAGACACAATCCATGAAAGAAATAATTGATAAGCTGGAGTTTCATAAAATTAAAAACTTCTGCCCTGGAAAAGACAATGACAAGAGAATCAGAAGGCAAGCCACATACTGGGAAAAAATATTTGCAAAAGACATATCTGATAAAAGACTGTTATACAAAAAGCTTTAAAAACTCAGCTATAAAAAATCAAACAACCCAACTTAAAAATGAGCCAAAGACCTTAACAGGTATGTCACCAAAGAAGATACACAATAGCAAATATGCATACAAAAAGGTGTTCTACAGAATGTGTCATCAGAGAAGTGCAAATTAAAGCAACAATGAGATATCACAATATACTGATTAGAATGGCCAGAATTTGGAACACTTTCAACACCAAATGCTGATGAGGATATGGAGCAACAGGAACTCTCTTACATTGCTGGTGGGAATGCAAAATAGTACTGCCATTTTGGAAGACAGTTTGGCAGTGTCTTGCAAAACTAAAGATACTCTTACCATGTGATCCAGCAATCACACTCCTTGGTATTTACTCAAAGGAGCTGAAAACTTATGTCTGCAGAAAGACCTATATAGAATGTTTGTTGTTGTTGTTTAGTGACTCAGTTGTGCCTGATTCTTTGTGACCCATGGACTGTAGCCCACCAGGCTCCTCTGTCCATGGGATTTCTCAGGCAAGAATACTGTAATGAGTTGTCATTTTCTTCTCCAAGGGATCTTTCTGACCCAGGTATTGAACCTGCATCTCCTGCATTGGCAGGTAGATTCTTTACCACTTAGCCACTGGAAGTGACTTCCAGTGACTTCCTGAGGAAGTCCACAGGAACTTTATTCATAATTGCCAAAACATGGGAGCAAACAACAGGTCCCTCAGTACGTGTGTGTGAATGAATGAATAAATAAGACTGTGGTATATCTAGACAATGAATTATTCTCTAAAAAGAAATGGGCCATTAAACCATCCAAAGACATGGAAGAGGCATGGAAGTGGCTAAAATGCATATTACAAAATGAGAGAAGCCACTGAAAAGGCAACCTATCCATTTGACAATAAAAATTAGTGACTGCCAGGGATGAGGGAAGAGGAGGGATGAATACACAGGGCGTGGAGGATTTTTAGGGCAATGAAAAAAAACTATTATAATCATGGACGTATGTCACTACACATTTGTCCAAACTGACAGAAAGTACAATACTAACAGTGAACCCTAGGGAATTGCCTGTGGACTTTGAGTGATTATAATGTGCCAATATAGGTTTATCCTCAGTAACAACTGTATCATTCTGGTGAATGATGTTGATTACAGGGGAGGCTATACATGTGTGCATGCTCAATTTTGTTGTGAACCTAACAGTGCTCTTAAAAAAAAGTCATTAAAAAAAAAAAGGCTTCTGTGAAAGGAATGCAATCATTACTGTCATGAAGCAAGTTGGCTGAATGTCTTTTACTTTAAGCAGGACTCTAAGGTCAATGGAATAACTTTGAAATATTCTTCATACTAAAATTATCCAGAAAGGAAAAAGATGTAAGTTCAGCCAAAATTTAAAAGGAGTTCTGCCATCTGAATAGCCACAAGTTAGCTTTTTATAAGGCAAAGTTCTTCACATTGTTGGTTAATAAATGTTAATGATTTATTCTGTAAAGCATTTATATTACATCTACATGTAATTCTGTAATGCAATTAAAAATTTATAATAATAACTTTCAAATTTAGTATTTTATGTATTATATACTTTTGGACCAGACTGGCTAAGAGATTGAGTTGAAACAAAAGTCTAATAGGCATGAGCTGCTTCTTTAGACAACTAACCTATCAACCTGAATCTTCAAAGTGGGTCAGGTCTCATTTCAGGTCATTTGAAATTAACGATGAGATAGAAATTCCAAAGGGCACCAAGAAACTTGGACTAAGCAAATGTTTGTTCTATTGATACTTTACTGTCTACCCCAAATAATACTGAAGAATCCTTAGCTCTATCCACACTAGTTCCAGGTATTCTTTTTGACATTTTTGTTCATACTTCTAACTTGAAGCTGTTAATGAAAATTGTGGTATTTGAAAACTGTTGCCGAGATCTTTGGACTCTTGGTTAAGAATTTAATGAAAGCAGGGGCTCCTGGGAAACATATGGCTCTGCAACAAAGTCAACTTGTTATAGGACCTATAGACTTCTCTGGTGGCTCAGAGGTAAAACATCTGCCTAAATGTGGGAGACCTGGGTTTGATCCCTGGGTTGGGAAGATCCTCTGGAGAAGGAAATGGCAACCCACTCCAGTACTCTTGCCTGGAAAATCCCATGGACGGAGGAGCCTAGTAGGCTACAGTTCATGGGGTCGCAAAGAGTCGGACATGACTAAGCGACTAAACTTAAACTTTCTACTTTATCTTGGGCTTCTCTGATAGCTCAGTTGGTGAAGAATCCGCCTGCAATGGAGACCCCGGTTCGATTCCTGGGTTGGGAAGATTTGCTGGAGAAGGGATAAGCTACCCACTCCAGTATTCTTGGGCTTCCCTTGTGGCTCAGCTGGTAAACAATCCACCTGCAATGTGGGAGACCTGGGTTCCATCCTTGGGTTGGGAAGATCCCCTGGAAAAGGGAAAGACTACCCACTCCAGTATTCTGGGTTCCATCCTTGGGTAGGGAAGATCCCCTGGAAAAGGGAAAGGTTACCCACTCCAGTATTCTGGCCTGGAGAATTCCATGGACTACAGTCAATAGGGTTAGATGACTGAATGACTTTTACTTTATCTTATCAAATAGATAAAAGTTGAATGTATCTGATATTACAAAGCTACTAAGAGGAATAAAAAACTTGAATAAGAAAGATGCATTATTTTAAATGGTGAATTTTGCACTGGAGCTTCCTGGCAAGAAGGCTGAATATGAGGAATGCTAAGGAAAAATCAGGAACAGATAGTAATTTAAAGAGACTTTTGAAGGGCAATAATGTAGTAGAGAACAGAGAGCTAAGAGCTGACCTATGGGCTGGAAGAAAGAGGAGGCACTAGCAAAGGAATACAAAGACCAGAAAACTAGGTAGGTTGTAGATTCCAGGAATTGTCTTAAAAAGGGGGGCACAGGGTTTCAAGAAGGGGATAAGGATTGGGTGTGCCAAGAAAAAGAGGATGAGAAAATGGTTGGAAGTTAGAACTTGTGTGACTTTAAAGTGTAAATTCAGTTTGCCATTATGGGTTAGATTGATAAAAGGTCAGGAATAAGGTGGAAGTGAAAGCAGGAGACTACTTCTAAGAAATGTGACAGTGAAAAGAAGGTTGATATTATAGTAACTGGAGGTAGTAGTACAAATTTTTAAAAAGCCCTTGGAAACTGTTGAAAAACAGAAAGAAGCCAATGGCTAAGATACTGAAGACATATAAGATCCTAGGAAAGTTGGTGTAAGGAGGAAATAGGAATGGACGACATAGGTCCTGGAAGAAGCACTAATTTTGGAGAGTAGGCGAGGGGCAGAATGGGTTAATTTGGTGAGAATTTGAAAGGTCATGAACATGGCATATCAACAAGTATTTTAAGATGGAAAGACTATCAAACTGGAATTCCATGGCTCTGATCCTTGTTATCCAGATGATTTTATCTATTAGTATGGATTGGGACTGGCACCTTAACAAGGAAAATGAGAAACAGTCTGTAGAGAATACAATAGGAATTCACTCAAAGATGAGTTTATAAGTGGGAGACATATATATATATATATACATATATATATATAAAGTGGGAGTGCAGTCACGACTTCATAGCCAACCAGGTAGAACTGGGGCTTCCTCCAGTGAAAAAACCACACAGTGTGACCTTTGAGAGAGAAATCAGAAATAGGGATAATTTATTGGAGACTGGCCCCTAAGACTATAAAGGAGTAGAGCGATTCTAAAGCAATACAGAAATAGAGCTGGCTGGCTACAGTAACAAGAGAATTCAGTCATAAATGGGGCTGATGACCTGGGAGATTAAGGATTCACTTTTGTAATCAAAGTTTTGAGTGGGTGAAAGGTAGGAGCCACGATCAGGCAGAGGCAGGGAGGTGGGGGTGGGGGGTAGGGGGGGTAAAGAATAGGGAAAAGGCGACATTCAAAGGCATATTTTGGTCATGATCTCACGTTAGTCAATTGTTTCCCTTTTGGCAGCTAAACGGCTAGGATTCTCCTGTCCATTTCAGAGCTACTGAGAGTAGTCCTAGGCTGTGGAAGGAGAAATCTGATTCCAAAGCGGAGGCTACATTTTCTCAATCTACTTACATTCTTTTCTCACTAACTAGCCAATGCTGCCGCCTTATGCAAAGCCGGCACCACGGAAAGGATCTGCTTTTAGAGGCAGTGACGACGCCAATCGGCCTGGGGCGCGGAGTGTTGCGTCTAGATGCTCGGCGAGGGAGGTCCCAAACAGCTCTCAAAACCTTTTCACTCTCGCCCGCGAAAGCACCTCGTCAACATCACACAATAAATCGTTCGTACAATGCTAAGCTCCGAGGCCTTGGTTAACACCAGGAGTGGCGGGAGCGTGGTTTTGCGCTGCCACCCCTCCGCTTTTCTGCAGAGGCGGCAGATGAGGGCAGCAGGGCCGGGCGGGGCTGCGGGGGTGCGCTAGTCCCGCGACCTGGGGAGGGGCCGCGGTGAAGGGGCCAGGGGCGGGTTTCCCTCCCAAGTCTCGGAAAAGCTCCAAAAATGGCGGGCGGCAACTCAGCTAGCGGGGCGCGCACGCGCCACCGCAGCCATCCTTCCGCCCGCCTCAGGCGGCCCACGAACCGTCCACAGCCCCCTCACGGAGAGGGATCCGCCGCTTGCGATTGGCTGAGCTGGGCCAGCGCTCCGTGCGGGGGCCGGGCCGCCACGCAGCGGCCACGTTTCCCGCCCCGCTGGTGCGCGTGCGCGCAATCCCCACAGGGAAGCGTTCGCGCGCGTCCCCGCCGCGGCCCCCAGCTCGCGCCTCTGCTCCCTCCCCTTTCCGGGCAGGCCCGTCCCGTCAGCGAGGCAGTAAGCACCGCGGCCAGCAGAGGGCGGTCCGGACCCAAGTCTGCAGCGGCGCCATTGGCGTGTGGAAAATGCCACCAGATGGCGGGTTAGGATTGCAGCTCCGTTGAAGGCGCGGCCCCCGCTCCCGAACCCCCGGCGACCACCCCGTAACAACCCCCCCACATCGGGAATAACACACCGGAGACTTTTGGGGGGAAACTAGGTCGACGGCCGGCGGTGCCCGGATGGGCAGCTGAGGTGAGCGCGGGCGGCGGCGACGGCGGCGGGGGGCGGGAAAGAGGGGGAATGCGGCGGCAGCGGCGCGGGGGCTGGAAGCGCCGATCCAAGATGGAGGCCGGGCGAGAGCGAGAGAGCGCGAGCGGAGAGCGGGCGGGCCGGGCGCGGGCCCCGCGCGGGGGAGGGAGGCCGCGCAGGCCTGTGCGGGGCGCGGCGGTCGCCGACCGTCCGGGCGCCACCGGGGACGGCTGTGGGCGCGGCGGGCACCCCGGAACCCTAGTCGCTCCGCACCCCTCCCGCGGGCCCCGAAAATTGTGCCCCCGCCCGCTCGGGCACTACGGCGACGGGCGCGGAAGCCTTTGTGGCGCGCTGGGGCCCGCCGCCAAGCCCGCCCTCCGCCCCCCCGCCCGGACTCTCGGGACTCGCCCGCGCCCGGCGGGACCGGGCCGAGGCGGGCTGGTGCGAATGCCATCCGCCGCCCTGCGTTTCTCCGGTCTTTTAGCGGCGGCGGCGGCGTCACATGACAACGAGCTCGCCTCGGCTGAGGGGCCTGGGGGTCGCTCGGCGAGGCGACCGGCCCAGGCCTCTTCTCAGTGGGGAGGAGCGGGGGGCTGGCGCCAGGGGCAGCGGGGACGTCAAAGCCGGGCTTTCCCGCTATCTGCCCTCCCCGCCCCCGACGGAGGCCTCCTTGTGAAACGTGTCCAGGCCGGAGCACTGCCCCGCTAGTTTTCCAGCCCCCCGGGAGACGAGGCCAATAAAAGTTGTTTTCCCTCCTTTCTCGGGGTGGGGGCGGGGTGAAGAGCTGGGAAACGGGAGTGCTTGGAGTTGAACCTGGGCCTCGATTGGAGAGTCTAGACTGGGTGCTTCTTGTGTGTTGTGGGGACTAAGAAATTTTCAGGTTTTAGGACTGTCACGTCACCTCGTCTACCTACATTTGAAATGTTACCGATTCTCTTCATATTGCAGAGAATCGTGCCCCGGGAGTGTAAAGCGGGGGATGGTTTTGGACACTTATAGATTCAAAACAACTCTGTTTGTATGCGACGATAGCGAATTATTTGCTGTTAGTCGATGTTAAGATGATGTGTATAGTTTATTCTCGTGGTTGTGACTAGAAAGGAGTTTTTTTTTTTCCATCTCCGCGAACGTGGTGTTTATGAAAGTATTTGACATGGCATAAAGAAACTTGTGTGATTTGTGACTTACGTGGTATTTGATTCCATCTTTTAGATTTTCATGTGCCTTTTTAAGAAAATTGCAAATTCTGATGGTGAAGCACTTAGGAAAATAAAGATTCAGAACAGTGAAAATAAAAACAACTTGTGTATTGTATTGAGTAGTGTACCTTGTACTCATACTGTACGAAAAATTCAGGCTAAAAAAATTTGCACCAGGGAGGAAATAGCGAAAAGTTCGGGAAGGTTGTGTACTTGCTTTCAGTCTTTGAGAATAGTTGTAACACAAGTAGTTTGCTATCTAAATAAAGTACTGGAAAAACCGACAAAGAGTTTTGCTACAATTTTTTCTTTATATTTCAAAACGTACATTAAATTTACTCCGGTGGTCTATCAATGGTCATTTTAGCAACCAAGCTACTTTGATTGGAAATTCCTCAGTATCCACTTTAGTTTTGATATTCTGGCAAAACTTAGGGGTATTTAAATAGATGTGAAATATGGAAAATTGTTATTTTATTCCATATGGAAAATGTTGCTGGAATTGCTTCCTTTGAACACAGTATACAAGTACTGTTGATTTGAATGACTCTCTTAAAGCCTTAAGGGGGCTGTGGTAGGAAAAGAACCCGGGACTGAAGTTATTTTAAACTTTTCCTATGTTTTTGATCTTTGGGGTGTCGCTCTTGCAGCCTTCCTTTCCTCATCACTAAAATGAAAATTTTTGGGTTGTATTGCTGCTGCTAAGTCGCTTCTGTTGTGTCCGACTCTTGTGCGACCCCATAGACAGCAGCCCACGAGGCTCCCCCATCCCTGGGATTCTCCAGGCAAGAATGTTGGAGTGTTGCCGTTTCCTTCTCCAATGCACGAAAGTGAAACGTGAAGTCGCTCAGTAGTGTCCGACTTATAGCAACCCATGGACCACAGCCTCCCAGGCTCCTCCGTCCATGGGATTTTCCAGGCAAGTGTACTGGAGTGGGTTGCCATTGCCTTCTCCGTTGGATTGTATTACTTTTCTTTTTATGTATAGCGAGGTACCTCAAATTTAGTAGCTTCAGTTCAGTTGCTCAGTCGTGTCCGACTCTTTGCCACCCCATGAGCCGCAGCACACCAGGCCTCCCTGTTCATCACCAACTCCCGGAGTTGACCCAAACCCATGTCCATCCAGTCGGTGATGCCATCCAACCATTTCATCCTCTGTCGTCCCCTTCTCCTCCTGCCCTCAATCTTTCCCAGCATCAAGGTCTTTTCCAATGAGTCAGCTCTTCGCATCAGGTGGCCCAAGTATTGGAGTTTCAGCTTCAACATCAGTCCTTCCAATGAACACCCAGGACTGATCTCCTTTAGGATGGACTGGTTGGATCTCCTTGCAGTCCAAGGGACTCTCAAGAGTCTTCTCCAACACAATTAATGTCAACAAACTTCTTTAAAAATGCACCAAAACTGACATAAGATGAAACAAAATCTATGTCCAATTAAAAACAAAAAAGAATTTGAACTTACTAAAAATCTCCCTACAAAAAAAGAAAAAAATTTTAGTCCAAACAGTGTCACTGATGATTTCTACCAGTCAAGGAACACTGGACAAGTTCTTTCAGTAAGTAGAGGGAACACCTCCCATACTTTTGAGAACATCATAATCCAAATACTGAAACCTGACAAAGACATTACAACAAAAGAAAACTACAAAATAATATTGCTGATGAAAAAATATCCCCAAATTCTAGCAGAACATTAAATATAAAAGAGATAATACACTGTGACCAGGTGAGGTTATCCTACAAATCAAGATTATTTTATCATCTGAAAATCACCACTGTTATTTGAAAAGCAGTGGTAGAATGATGAACACTTTGTTGCTAAATTCTGGCTATTGCAAACATTTTTGTTCACATATCCCAGCATACAAGAATTTCTCTCATTAGGAATAAAAAGACAAAAACATAATTACTAGGTTAAGGTACATGTATACTACAAAAGTCACTTTCTTTTACAAAATGACTGTGTTCCTCCAAAAGTGGTAGGCTAATTTCCCCACGTTCTCACAACACTCACTATTTTCAGAATTTCTAGTATTTACCAATCTGATGGAAGTGAAATGATTTCTTATGGTTTGGTTTTAGTTTGCACTCTTCCAATTACCAATGAGATTATAATTCAGCCAAGTGAAAGGGTTGCTGTAAATCACATAGGTGAGCTGCAACCAGCATTCTTAGTTTCAAATATATATATAATATATCAGCATGTACTATATAAAGGTTAGGTGTTATTTCCAGTGTGTGTGTTTGTACTGGATCACAACATAAAATGTTTTTGTAACTTTGGGCTTCTAGTAACTTAAAAGCCATCTATAGAGCTGTTTAATTGCAGCAAAACTCTATAGAGAAATTTGGAGGACTAACTAGTACATCATTTAGGCTCATAGCACAAAGGAATGTATATTTATAAAGAAGGTAGGACTGACCTTTAGGCCCTAACTGGCAAGAACACAGAAAAGGAAGGGGAAGAAACTTGAAAGAAGCAATAAGGTGTGAATTAGTATACAGAGAAAAGATTCTATAAATCCAACTGGCCTATAACCTACTTAAAGCTCAATTAAAAAGAATCACATTTGTCAACAACAAGGTTTCTCTCAGCACTAAAACTCAGAAAGTTTGGATCCTGTCCTCTTGACTACCAAAATGACAGAAAACTGATCCTTTCTTCTCTATAGACACATCCTTATTCCCACCTCAAGAATCAATCATCTCTTTCCTAGGCTTATGCAAGAGCACCCTCTTAGTTCTCTGCTTCCTTCTTTTCCCTACAATGTCACAGTAGCAAGGATCATATAAATTCTAGAGGCTTATATTTTTTAATTCAGCTAACAAAGATCTACCAAGCCCTGACTTTATCACCTATTAAGAAATTTAGCTATATCTCCTGAACAATTTTAACTCCTGATTATAGTCTCTAAATCTTGTTCTTAACTAAAACTGTCCTAAATGCCTTGTTCTGAAGATATTTTGCTTCTTAGACTGTGAAACCTCCAATATACCATGACCAATTTTTTTCTCCCCTCTTTGTCCACCAGTTGACCTAGGTTCGATCCCTGGGTAGGGAAGATCCCCTGGAGAAGGAAATGGCAACCCACTCCAGTATTCAAGCCTGAAGAATTCCATGGACAGAGGAGCCTGGTGGGCTACAGTCCATGGAGTTGCAAAGAGTAGGTTTGCAACTAACCTACTCAACATGGTTGAGCAACTAACAGTTTTCAATATCTATACTCCATTTAAAATAATTATTCTTTTTCATAATTCTCTCTTCATAAGCAGCTGTACCAATCATACCACAGCAACTGTCTGATGTAATAAGTTTATGAATCTACCTGCCACTTAATAGGAGGGTGATCTTAGTCATTTAAATTTCTTAACTTCCATGAGATTCAATCTCATCTCTAAAATGAGTAAAACAATAGGTATTGAGCAATAATGAGAATTACATAATCTCCACTGCCCTTTTTTTTTGCCTTTCTATTTAACTTTTTTATTTTTAATTTCCTCTATATGCAATAAAATCTTTTTGTAGAGGGAGGCACTTCAACTGAGGTACCAGGAAATATAAAGAGGAAAAAGCATGAAGACAAAACAAGTGTGAGTAAACTTATCAAGTGGGGTTATTGCTTTGCCTCTAAGTGGTCTTCTTGTACATAAAGATTCTAAATTGTAAAGATACTTCTGTCCCCATGGCAAGCAAAATTCTAACACACCACAGTGACTCACCCTCATAAGCAACCCTCCAGTGTGGAAGAGACCTGTGATTATAATGGGATATCACTCCTGTGATTGTTATATGGCAAATAGATTTTTGCATATGTACTTAAGGTCCCTAATCAGTTGAGTTCATCAAAAAGAAGATCATCCTGAGTAGGTCTGATCTAATTAGATCAGCTTTTAAAAGGAGTCTCCTGAGGGAGTCCAGAGGACAAAGACAGAGGAATCCAGAGCAACTTACACTTGCTTGCCTGGATGAAAGCAAAAAACCATGATGTGAAAATGCCTATATGAACATGTGGTAAGGAACTGAGAAAGTCTTGCCAACAGCTAGAAAGAAGATGGTGACTCCAGTCATATAGCCACAAGGAAATTCTGCCGACAAGTAGTGAGCATGGAAGAAGGTCCTAAGTCTCAGATAAGAACTGAGCGAACACAGCCAACATCTTGATTTTTGCCAGGTGAGATGTTGAACAGAAAGCCCCACTACAAAGTACCCAGATTTCTTACCTATATAAAGTGTGAGATAATAAATAAGTGTTGTTGAAGGTACTAAATGAACTCTGCATTTAACTTATATGCAGAGTACATCATGAGAAACACTGGGCTGGATGAAGCACAAACTGGAATCAAGACTGCCAGAAGAAATATCAATAACCTCAGATATGCAGATGACACCACCCTTATGGCAGAAAGTGAAGAACTAAAGAGCCTCTTGATGAAAGTGAAAGAAGAGAGTGAAAAAGTTGGCTTAAAGCTCAACATTCAGAAAACTAAGATCATGGCATTTGGCCCCATCACTTCATGACAAAAAGATGGAGAGACAGTGGAAACAGTGGCTGATTTTATTTTTCTGGGCTTCAAAATCACTGCAAATGGTGACTGTAGCCATGTAATTAAAAGACGAGTACTCCTTGGAAGGAAAGTTATGACCAACCTAGACAGCATATTAAAAAGCAGAGACATTACTTTGCCAACAAAGGTCCGTCTAGTCAAGGCTATGGTTTTTCCAGTGGTTGTGTATGGATGTAAGAGTTGGACTATAAAGAAAACTGAGCGCCAAAGAAGTGATGCTTTTGAACTGTGGTGTTGGAGAAGACTCTTGAGAGTCCCTTGGACTGCAAGGAGATCCAACCAGTCCATCCTAAAGGAGATCAGTCCTGTGTGTTCATTGGAAGGACTGATGTTGAAGCTGAAACTCCAATACTTGGGCCACCTGATGCGAAGAGCTGACTCATTGGAAAAGACCCTGATGCTGGGAAAGATTGAGGGCAGGAGGAGAAGGGGATGACAGAGGATGAAATGGTTGGATGGCATCACTGACTCGATGGTCATGGGTTTGGGTCAACTCCGGGAGTTGGTGATGAACAGGGAGGCCTGGTGTGCTGCGGCTCATGGGGTGGCAAAGAGTCGGACACGACTGAGTGACTGAACTGAACTTGTCATCTTTAGGATGTTTGTAGGATTTGTGTCGCTATCTCTTTAATTTCTGATGTTATTAATGTGTTCTTTTTTTCCTTGACCAGTCTAATTCTTGGTTTATCTGTATATCTTTTCAAAAATAACAGTGCTGGTTTTCTCCATTTATCTTTTCTCTCTCATTTTTTTTCCTGTTTATAATTTTTTTCCCCATGTATTTTGCTTTTTCTTTTCTAGCTTCTTAAAGTGGTCAGAGATTTCAGACATTTCTTGTTTTCTAATTTAAATATGCAAAGCTCTAGATTTTCTTCCAAGCACTGCAGTTGCCTACAAATTTTGATATTCTTATTATCATTTACTTTGGAATAGTTTCTAGCTTGCTTTGTGATTTCTTTGTTGACCCAGGGATTATTTAAAAAGGGTTTTGTTTAATTTTCAAATATTTGGTGTTATTTTAGATATCTTTCTATTGATTCCTAAGAGTTTCATTTTGAGGCTTGAGATATACATTGCATAATTTTAATCTTTTCAAATGTATAGAACCTTGAGTTATGGTTCATTATGTGGTTTATCTTGATAAATATACCTTTCACACTTGAAAAAAAATAGGTGTTCTGCAGTTGTATGGTGTACTATTCTGTAAATATCATTTAGATTCAGGTGTTTTGATAGCATTTTTCAAATCATTTGTGTCTACTGTTTTTTTTTTTTCTTGTTTTTCTTTTTTTTTTGGTCTAGTTATATCATTTGCTGAGAGGGATGTAAATCTAACTGCGACTGTGGAATTACCTATTTCTCCCTTAATTTTGTTGCTTTTTGCTTCTGTATTTTGAAGCTCTGTTACTAGGCACATTCAGTTAACAGCCACTCTAATTTTCTTGAGCTTACTCTTTCTGTAGTGTATTTTCTTCTATCCAGTTACTTTAAATTTTTCTTTGTGTTTAAAATGTCCCTCTTGAAGGCAGCTTATAGTTGAGTTTTGCTTTCTTTAAAATCCATTCTGACAGTATGGAAATGGCATCTCTCAGTTTGATTGAACATTGATTGTGTACTAATGTGTGTCAAAAAATGTGGAAGTTCTAAGATTTTACTGAGATTTTACTTGCTAACAAGTTAACCTACTACAGTTTAATGGAGTCACGAGACTCCTTGGTCAGAGATGAACAGTGCACTGCAGCAGTAACAGTAGCCGCAGCATTAGCATTAGTTTCAGGTCTTGGAGCCCCACTTTGTACACGGTAGAGTGAAGATGTGACACCCACGTGTGTATTGGGTTGTGTCTGAGAAGAGGAATCCCAAGTTTAGAGAAACTTGTATCTTTATAATGGATTATAAGCATACCTTTCCTTTTCTCTCAGGGAGATGGTATTTCTCTTTTCCCAGATAATTCACTCCACAAATATACTTGAAAACATGGGATCAAAGACAGTTGGTGTCTCTGTTTTCAAGATAGGCAGAAAAACAAGAGACCCATGGAAAATTCTTTCAAAACTGCCCAGTGAATTTTCTCAATTTCCCCTGTGTAGCTTATATTTTTCTTTTCTTTTTTAGATGGCCCCAGCCTAGCTTTCCAGTTCTGTCTCTGCATTGTACTTCCTTCTGGGTTTTATGCTCTCACTAGATTGATTTCATACTTTATTCCACGTCCCTCCTGTCTTTGTTCTGGCGTATAATGTATGTGTAAGGAAAGCTCATTGAGTATTTACTGTGTACCAATAAATATTTTGCAATAACCCTGTGAAGAAGTTATATTGCTATTGTCTGTTTTAAAGGTTAGGTTAAATTTATTTAATCTTAAATTAACTAGTTAAGTTTATTGGGTTTGATTAAGTCTCTCATGTTTGTGATGAGGGAGGGACACATTATAGAGAATCCTTTGATTCTTGATGTTAGTGGTAGTTACATGGAGTGCTCACTTTATAATTCTCTAAACTATTATTTAGATTTTATGTGTTATGCTATATAATTGATACATCTCACAAAGAAAGGAAAAACAGAAAAAGGAAATAAACACTGAACTGTAGAATCTTTCAGGTCTTCCTAATATCTTCACCCTCTTTGTATTTTCATTTATTGCAGATATATTATTGGCACAATAATGTTAGGTAAGTGGTGGGGTTCATAAGCCATGGTATTTTGTAGACTACTTGTTGCAAGGCCACACAACTAATAAATGAGAGAGTCAGGATTTAACCCCAGGCTTACTTTCAGAACCCACAATTTAAATCTCTCAAAAGGGCATTTTTATTTCAACCTTATTTATGCTGTTTGAAATCTTTTGCATTTTGAAGTTTATCTTACAGAGATTTGGTTTTCTTTCCTTTTTCATCACATAACAGTCAGTTAGTCTTGAGTAGAACATTTGATTTTTTGATTTCTAGAGGCCTCAGTTGTCTTATCTCTGTGTTGGGAATCCAGTTAAGATTCTTTCAATAAATATTTATGAGTGCCTACTCCATGACTAGTAGTGAGTATACGAAGTTGTTTAATACATAGATTTTGCTTTTAAACAGCTTCTGTTCTATTGAGAGAGATTTAAAAACCAAACCCCCAAAGCAACAAACCAAGCTAATAAGGATAATACGTGGAAGTTGTGAGAGTATTAGGTTCATACTTTGGAAGCATAAAGTACAGAGGTAAGAGGACATGCCCCTCTCCTTGTCACTTCCCCCCCAAAGTACATTTTTAATATATCAGGAAGAGTTAGAAGAGTTTTTCAGGGTAGTTCCTTGACTTTGATAGTTAAGTATTACCTGTACTGTTTTTAGCCTCTGGCAAGATTTCTTTTCATAATTGTTGAGTTGGTCTGAAGGTTCAGGTAGAGGTTTGAGATGCCACTGCTTGTTTCCTCAGTTTTAGAGAAGCAAAAAAAAGTGTTTTATACATAGTCAAGCATGAATATGACCTGATTGCCTCTTTTGAGGTAACTGATTCCTTGAAGCTATCCTGAAGTTATCTTCCCTGAAGTTATCCTGAAGCTCTGTCAGTTCTATTATATTAGGTTATTATTTTTTTCCTATCTCATTTAGAGTACTGAGAGGTAGGGTTTCTCTGTTCTCTAGCAGAGACAGTACAAAGTAGTATATGTGCAGAAATTCTTATGACAAAATGCAAGATATAGAAGCTAAAGAATGTCTTAAGCTATCTTCTGCTTAATTGTTAAAGCCTAAATTAATTTTCAGGAAGAAAATGCCCTAGTGTATGCTTTGTACTGTGGGAATAGTTAAAAAGTTTGTGCGTTCTCAGTTGAAGGAAGCACTGTCACATAATGAAGGGGTAAGAAAGCCATTGTCTGTCGTCCAAGAGATTTCCTGGCCTGAGTTACACTCCTGGTGTCAAATTCTAATTCATCTCTTTCCTGGATATGTACACATGGGCAGATTCTTTAACCTCTCTAAACCTCAATTTTCTCACCTGTGTAGTGTTACTAATGCCTCATGGATTAATGTATCAGTTAAAAAGTTAACTTTTAACTGTTAGACTATGCTGTTTTGTATGTGAATACATTAGTGTTAAATTTAAAAGGTGAATAAAGTTAAAATCCAGATAAATCATGAGATTATTTTCCAGAAGCAAGGACTATTAATTAATTGGTTCTTACCAGCACATACAGCTAACTGATTCTTCTTAGTACGTAAAGCTAGTTCAACAATAAGCTCTGTCAATGAGAGTGGTCAGAGGGTGAGGTTCTCAGGTTAATAGAGAGATGAGGATTATAGCCAGAGTTTTGTGCTTATTGATAAATATGTTTTAAAAAATCAGACTCTTTTTTCTCTAGAAAGTAATACATCTTGGAAATCCATTGTAATGCCTCCTTGGTAATTGAGAAGATTCGATGGCTGTATCAAGATTTTTATTTATAAAAAATAAAAATAGCTTTGCATGTATAATATTTTTTATTTATAAAAAATAAAAATAGTTTTGCATGTATAATTTCACGAACAAAGAGACTAGGAATGAATCTTTACCAAGAGTAAAACATAATTTCGAAAGTTACTTCTTTGTATAAGTACTTAAAGTAAGATGGTCAGATGGCTGCTTTTCCTGTTATAAAAATGGGGTACAGGAAGCAAAACCTGGGTTAATCTGAGCTTTAAAAAAAGTTTTGGATATTTAATAATTTATAAATGTGAAGAGAATGAGATATAAGAGAAAAACGAGTGTAGGGCTAGAGACTTGAGTTTTAATCGCAGCTTTACCACTAAATAGCTGTGTGTCTTTGACTCACTACTTTCTGAACCTCAGTTTCTTCATTGTAAAATTTGTGACTTGGACTTAGTTTCCAAGATTTCTGTAAATTTTTTAGTCTCTATTGAGGAAATCAACTCTGGAAATCAACTCTGAATCAGGTAATGCAAAACTTTTGATTTTAAAGACTTTAGTTAAGTCTGAGTGTGTTATCAGCAGGTTTCTTAGTCTCATCTTCTAACAGGTTATTAGAATAATTCATGCTTTCCTCTAGCTGATTAGTGTACAGACCAAATACGTTAATATTTAGGTAGTACTTAACAGTTTTTGGTTTTAGCTATGGGTGTTTACTTTATTTGGTGTAAAAAAGATTAGCAAGTGTCTTCATATAATTTTAGTCATTTTGAGTTATTCAGACATTTATTGAACATCTGTAGTGTGCCTTACACTCTGGTTATAAAGACATAAAAGCACAGTTCTTGTCTCCCTGATATGCAGAGAATTCAAGACTTAGAATTTAAGTGTGATAACCTCCAAAAATCCTTTTCCAATAGCCTTACTGCTCCTTCCTCCCACTATTTCTCCCTTTCTCAAATCGAGGATTGGTCAAAGTGCTATTCCTTTGTCTTCTAGTGGTGTGCTGTGCCGAGGTGCCGTGATTGGTTATGGAATTGGTGGTGCTCTGCCTAAAGGTGCTCCAGCCAAGGGGCTTGGTCGTGGCTGAAATCCAGATTTCACGCTTCTTGACCAACTATCCATTTGCTTTTTTCATGATTTTCTTATCACCTGCCCAGAGGCCCTTTTCCCCAATTCTTAGAAAAGAACTTGCATATGGTAGCAGATATCTACCCTGTGCATAAGTGTACCATTAAGAACTTTCTGTAGTGTGTTTTTTTGGCAGATAAGTTTTATAATAGGTAATAAATGCCTTGAAGTGGTTTGTTGAAGGAGCACATGCTTCCTGAACACACATTCATATGTAAGTTTTGAAAGAAGAGGAGAAGTTAACCTGGCAAGAGTGGGTGATGGAGATGGAATGGCTTTCCAGGTAAAATAGAGGGATAATGTAGTGATCTGGTCTAGAACTCAGTGGTTCTTAAATTGTGCTCCTTGCACCGGTAGTATTAACATTACCTGAGAACTTGTTCGAGATACAGGTTCTTGGCTCTCACCCCAGTCCAACTCTGTAGAGGTAGAGGCCAGCAGTTTGTGTTTTAACAGGTCTTTCTGGTGATTCTGATGTAGTCTGAAGTTTGAGGGCCACTGCTATAGCCCACTTATTGAGGAAGCATTAGTTTGAGTGTGTGTGAAGAGGCTTGGCGTTATCTACAGAGAGAGATTAAAATATAGAGCTGTAAGCAGTGACCAGAGTGCCTAGTGTGCCAAAGTAGAGGTTGAACTTTGTCCTTTGGCCAGTGACTGCACATTAGAATCACCTGGGAGCTTTAAACTTAAGCTCTCAAGAATGGGACTTCCTAGTGGCTTAGTGGATGGGAGTCTGCCTGCCAATGCAGGGGACACTGATTCAATCCCTGGTCTGGGAAAATTCCACACGCTGTGGGGCAACTATGCCTGTGAACCACAACTTCTGAGCCTGTGCTCAAGAGCTCTCAAGCCGAAACTACTGAGCCCATGTGCTGCAGCTACTGAAGCCTGTGCACCTAGAGCCTGTGCCCGCCGACAAGAGAAGGCCCTGCAATGACAGCCTGTGCACTGCAATGAAGAGTAGCCCTCGGTAGCTGCAGCCAGAGAAAGATTGCCCGCAGTGATGAAGATCCAGTACAACAGAAAAATTAAAAATAAATAAATAGAAGAAGTTTAAAAAAATAGAAAATAAAGTAAAGAATGGTTGGGATCTACCCCAGACCAACTGACATCCAGTCTCTGACTTTCTGATGCACAGAGGGTTCTGAAGTACATACCTGACAGAGCTTGGTTACTGATTATAATAGAATATGTGTTTATTGAGAATGTGTCAAATAGTTTGTCCAGTAGCATGATGATAAGTAACACCACAATATTACATAGGTATTACATTTCACAGATGAGGTAGAGAGCTTAAGTACTTTTCCCTAGCTAGGAAGTGGTAGGTTTGAGTCCCAAGTTTTTATAACTCTATAATAAAGTCTTAAACAATAAACTCTATGATGTCTCAAGCAATTTTTTAACCTGGGATTCATAAACTTAGAGGGGAAAATAATCATATTTTCATTTTCCCTAATCTCTAAGAGAGATTTCGCATTTTCTTTAATTTTGAATGTAGCTAACAAATCATAGTTGTATGAGCAATACCGTAGCTTTCTTACCAGTAGAAATCAAAATATTTTCATATTACAGATGTTGCAGATATCACAAAATATCCTTTATCCTAAGCATTGCTTTAAAATTGGGCTAACTGTTAGATCCACCTCTAGATCTATTTATTGTGTTAAAGAAACATCACAAATTTGTTTTCTTAATATGTTGATAATTATATTTGAATATAATTAATAATTCCTTTTCTAGATAATAGTCTTTGCTGAGAGAGTTTAGTAGGGTAAGGGGGACAGAAAATAAAAGAATCATTTTTTTATCTTATAGAATGGAGATCCTTATAAAAGACAGCCTCTCTTTCCTTCACTACTTCTCTTTTCTTTGACTGTTAAATAGGACCAAAACCCAAATTCTTCTTACTTGTCAAGGTTACTAAAGACTACTTGGGTTTGGAGTGCCTTTTTTAAAGCACTTTCTGAAAAATTAGAAGAGATACGTGCATTATCTCATCAGGCATTCTAACTATCTGGTAATCTGATACAATACTATTTAATAGAACTTTCTGCAGTGATGGAAATGTTTTGTTTATGTGCTATCCAGTATGGCATCTGCTAACCATAATAATGCAAAGAATCAATAACGATAACAGCAGTATAATAACATTAGTAGTTAGCAGTACTACCTAAGCATTTTACATATATTAACTTATGGGATCCATACAACAACCCCACGAGGTGGACACTATTTTTAAGTTTCAGTTTACAGATAAACTGAAACATGGAGAAGTTAAGTGATTTTCCAGAGTTCACACAGCTATTAATTAGCAGAACTGGGGATTCAGACCCTGGCAGTCTGGCTTCCTTTATGTTCCCTTTTTAATATATTCCTTTAATCACTTTCCTCAGATTCCACCCCCCTATCCTCCCCCCGCCCCCCCCCCGGCCGCCCCCCCCCCATACATATACAGGATGCTGTCAGAAGCAATATTTTAAAAAGGAATTTAAGATCACTCATTTTGCTCTAACTATTAGCTCAAAGTTGTGCAGAGCTTACTGGTTTATTTCCTGTAAGTAAATTTGTCTTAGATGTATTAGATATTTTTAGTAACCAACACTGATATTGTTAAACAGTAATTTATACCTTTCCTGAGTTTAACTTAAAGCTGGGTTCAGAAACTGAATATTCATGTGGTTATTTTGTTTATTGAAACTAACTGAAATATAATTATGAAGCCATTTTGTGATGAGTTGGCTTTGGTTAATAGATACTTGGCTTTCCTTAGTCAGTATACACATGTGACTAACTAACCTATGTTACACCTAGTATGGTATGTTGGGTTCCTGGAGGCCCAGAAGGGGAGAGGTCTATCTCTGAGGTACAAAATTCCATTCCTGCTCTATTCCAGGTGAGCTGGTGGTAGAGTGATATTAAAAGGGGCAAGAGAACTGTCATTTTTCAGTTATCTGTATAGGCATTATGCTTGAGGCTTTACATATAAAGCCATCATTTATTAAATATAGGCTGTTTTTCACACCCTTCCAGTGCTTTAGATTCATTACATATGTCATTTAATCTGCACCCAGTGCCTTAGAGAACATGATGATGACAAGGATACTTTATGGATGAGGGCTTTATTAGTCTCTTCCTCTTCTCTTAGCTTTCTCCTCTCCACTTCAAGGGAATGATCATAAATATAGGTAGGGATTGAGAGGGGAATGGTGCTGAGGTTATTGATACCAGCTTATCTAGTACTTAAGGTTCTCAAGCTGTTAAGTTCATTCATTTCATTTTGCCTAGATGTTGGAAATAAGGCAGACAAGGTATTTGTCTTCATGTGAGAGACAGTCAATAATCAGGTAAACAGAATAACCATACACTGTGTTAAAAGCAATGAAGGGAATGATTGGGGTACCGTGATTGGTAATAATGAGATACATACAGTCAGGAAAGGCATCTTTGAGGATGTTAAATTAAAGCTGAGCTTACACAAAACCTGAGGAGAATGGTCCAGGCCCAAGGAAGAGCCGGTGCAAAATCTCTGTAGCAGAAATGGCTGTTGTATTTTAGGAACTGAGAGTTGATAATGGAGGGAGCAAGCATAATACCGGAAGAGTATGGTGGCTTCACCTGAGGCCAGAGGGTTAGGCCAGATTCCGGCTTATGTATGATATGTTTGGGTTAGCAGGGACTATAAGAAGTGTAGATTTTATTATATGTAAAATGAGAAACCATTGAGTTTTAAGCAGGGAAGCATTTAAACAACATCCTTCCCTCTAGTTCAGTGACTCTCAACTATGGGTTATATCTTGCTTTACAGGGGACATTTGGCAATCTGCAGACATTTTTTATTGGCATGACTGGGGAGTGATGATGTATGCTACTGGCATTAGTGGGTAGAGACCAGGGATGCTGCTAAACATTCTTCAGTAAGCCCCCTCTAGCAAAAGATTGTTGGCCCAGAATGTCAGTAGTGCCAAAGTTGAGAACTTCTGCTCTACCTGCTCTGTGAATATTGGATTGTGCTGAGGGTTGGAATGGAAGAAGGAAAAGTTAGGTTGATGCAATGTCCAGGTGATGGTACCTGCACCATGGTTGCAATAGAGGTAATAATGAGAAATGTAATTGTTTTTATGTTTTGGGAATGATGAGTCAAGAATGATCTCCAGGTTTCAGACTTTAGCAACTGAGTGAATAGTGGTGCCGTCCTCTCACCACCTTGGGAAAGACTGAGAATGATGAGTTCTAATTTTTTAAATCTTACTTCATGGAACCTGAGTTGCCTTTAAAAGATGACACAGCACTATTTTATGGGCAGTAAGAAAGAAAATGCTGTATGCTTGTGCAGTCTATATTTGGTCATACCAGCCACTCATTGCTTGGAAACCTTTTATCTATTTCTAGAGATTTGACAACTTCTTCTGCCTTCATTTCTGTTGCTTGGCACATGATAGGCTGTCCTTTAGCATGTATCTCAGTAGCAAAACATAATACAGTTTCCTCTACTTGTGGCTGTTATCATATCCCATAAGTCGCTTTGTTGCTTTGCAAGAAAACATGAAATTGGGATTGTTATTAGCAGTAATGAAATTTTATTTACTAATCTCAATTTTTGTAACTTTGTGCATGGTAAGTTTTCATTTCAGTATTAAATTGCAAAGTAATATTTTAAGACATCTAGCAGGTAGTTAAACTCAACATGCATGAAACTGACAGTGCAGACAATTCAATTGATGACAAGGTCAGTCAACAATTATGCTTGAGCTCATGGATGAACAGTGGCAGCTGTGTTTAATTACTGTCTGTTCAGCACATTTATAAAGTGCCTTTAATTGTGAGATACATCTTTATCTCAGAAATGTTAAAATAGGGGGAAAAGGTGAAATACAGTAGGTGGTCAGGAACATCCCGTACCAGTTCATTTAACATATGATATGTTGAAATGGATTAAGAGCACTACTGATAGTACTTACATTAATAATATAAATGGTTTCTATGTATGGAAACTCACTTTTTAAAGTTCACTGGCAGGTGAAAACTTGGATTTGCAACGAGCTGTTCAGACAGTGGTAGAATTTGTTGAAAGAATGGATACAGAGGGTGACAACTAAGAAATCACTCTAAGACAGTATTGTAGAAGCTAAATTATGAAATTAAAGCAATGAAACTCCTTGTGTATGTGATTTTTTGACGCTGTGTGCCTATACTCGCAGCACAGTTTTACAGAGTGGATGTATAGGCAAATACATCTTAATTTTGGTCAGTTAGAAAACCTAGCTGGTTCCGCCCACACACATTGCATTATAATGTAATAGTTTAACTTACATAGCTTTGGAAAGCAGTTTGCTAATAGTTTTGGTACATTATATTAAAAGGTAAAACAGATACTGAATGTTTATTAACCAAAACAAAGTTCCTTTGTATATAAATGGTGTGTGCATAAGTGTGTATGTTAGTAATGTTTCTTTGACGTACAAAACCCAAATCTCTTACTGCTACCATTCTTCAGTGTGAACGCAGCTGTGGTTCTTTAGTCCAAACCATACCATAGCCAGGCCAGTCAGAAACATCAGATACTCCTGTGAGGTCTGATAGTGATCTTATTCCACCGCCCCTGTAATAACTATATTGGTCAAGTCGCAAATACCCTGCTATGACTTTATCTTACTTGTTTGGCACTTAAAATATGGTTTGTATTGTGATAGACTGTAATAATTTACATATGGTTTTCTTTTCTATACTATAAAGTGTCTTTCAGGGTAGGGACATGTTTTTTGCGTGTGTGGCTTACAGCAGTGGAGCAAGCACATTGCTGGGCAAAATAATAGACAATAAATACTGCTTAATTCAACCATATTCAGTAATTTACATTCATGCTATATAGTAAGCTTAATTGTTATACTTTTAATCTTTTCATTAGAGATTATTGCATTTAGCTTTAGATATGCTGATAACATTATTCTTTGCTGAGATTAATTCCTTTATTATGCTATTTGTTCCTAAATCTTTTCAGCCACATTTTTCCTGTCTACTTATACTTCATTCATTCATTGCATATTGTTACTGACCAGTTTCACTTTTAAGGTCAAGCTGAACAGAGCTTGGAAATGGGAAATAATTCTTTTGTCATATGACTACCTTAGACAGATACCCACACAATTAAAGAATGGTATATTGATGTATGTATGCATTGACCTGTTTGCTTACATTAGATTTTTTGATAAAGATGGTAAAGGTTCATTGATTCACCAAGAAATCTGGATGCTTCTTTAGTTAATTCAAAATATTATTGGAAAAAATTTATCTTTGGATTTACATAGAATGTTGAGAAAAATATAAATTTGTAATTATAATACGTAAGACATTTAACCTTTTCCATTTGTAACCTTTCTTAACTCTCTTAAAAAAGGAAATTTTTTTAATTGTTAGGAGCATTTCACTTTCTAAAATAATGAGAAAAAAATGGCACTTTGTGTAAAAGACCTATTCATGAATTTCTGTATATGTTGAATTTTTGGATTTTTTTTTTTTTTTTTTGAACACAGTCATTGACAGTTTCTTTTCAGTCCAGAGCCTTGGTCCTTTGGCACCTATCTTGTCTCCCTCCTGCTTTAATTTTCTTATGTAGCTTGGAACCTTATTTAACTTTTGAAATATGTTGTGCTGCTTTCCTTTTTTGTCTCTTCATTGTATCTTTTCAATCAGTACTCAGCCACAGATCAGTTACTGATTTCTATGGACCTGGCTCTGACCTGCTGAGCACATCTGGAAAAAACCATAACTGCTGACTGGAGCTACTAAATTATTCGTACTTACCAATCTTAATTGGACCATCACCGTTACCCAGTAATTCTTTTTTGCCTAGTTGGTTCTTTTTCACTTCTCATAGCAGTTATTAAAAAATTTTTGCTCTCTTGTAACCCCCTTACTTAACACTTACCCTCTTTCTCAGTAGATGATCATATCCATTGATAAACTTGGATTTAATTACTATTTTATTTCCGGAATATGTTGAAATGAGGCTAGATAGAGATTACCCTGACATTTGCTATGCCCAACCCTTAGAGGCATACACCAAACTAAGATAGAAATTTTAGAACAAAATTTAAAATATTTATCTTTGTAATAGTTTTGGCTGAATCTACTGTGGGCTGATTTTAGTATAAAATCACTTCTTCAATTATAATTACACTCTTGGAGTAGTTTTATGTTTTGAAATTTAAGATTAAAACCATTCTTCTTCACTGTGTTAAAGGTTCCAAATAAATATCTTGTGTCATCTTTTATAACTGCAGTATAACATGTTAATATATAAAGAACACTTCCCATAAGTTTGATGAATTTTTACCATGTAACCACTTTCCAGATCAAAGATCTAAAACAATTCTAGCACCCCCAAAGCTTCTCTTAGTTATTTCTCCCTCTCTTCCCCCAAATTATTCCAACTTTTGTAGCTATCATTTAACTGTACTTTGACTGAGTTCTTTTGCTTTACATGATGTTTGTGAGATTCATCCATATTGTGGCATGTACCACAGTTCTTTTTTTTATTGCCGTGTAGAATTCTACTGTATGAATATACCAAAATGTATACCGTTTTTTTGTGTGTGTATATGTGGGCATTTGGGTTGTTTTCAGTTTTTGTCTATCACAAGTTGCTGTGAACAGTCTTTTACAAGTTTCTTGGTGAACATATGCTCTTATGTTTTTTTGGATACATATACCTTGAGTGGAGTTGCTGGATTAATATACTTTTCAATGCCTCTTGGGCTTCCCGGGTAGCTCAGTCAATGCCTCTTTTGTAATGGAACCAAATCATTAACTTTCAGTTCAGTTCAGTTGCTCAGTTGTGTCTGACTCTTTGCAACCCCATGGACTGCAGCGCACCAGGCTTCCCTGTAGATCACCAGCTCCCAGAGCTTACTCAGACTCATGTCCATCTAGTCTGTGATGCCATCCAACCATCTCATCCTCTGTCGTCCCCTTCTCCTCCCGCCTTTAATCTTTCCCAGCATCAGGGGCTTTTCACATGAGTCAGTTCTTCTCATCAGGTGATGAAAGTACTGGAGTTTCAGCTTCAGCATCAGTCCTTCCAGTGAATATTCGGGACTGATTTCCTTTAGGATGGACTGGTTGGCTCTCCTTGCAGTCCAAGGGACTCTCAAGAGTCTTCTTCAACACCACAGTTCAAAAGCATCAATTCTTTGGCAGTCAGCTTTCTTTGTAGTCCAACTCTCACATCCATACATGACTACTAGAAAAACCGTAGCTTTCACTAGATGGACCTTTGTTGGCAAAGTAATGTTTCTGCTTTCTAATGTGCTGTCTAGGTTGGTCATAGCTTTTCTTTTAATTCATGGCTGTAGTCACCATCTGCAGTGATTTTGGAGCCCAAGAAAATAAAGTCTGTCAGTGTTTCCCTTGTTTTTCCATCTGTTTGCCATGAAGTGATGGGACCGGATGCCATGATCTTAGTTTTCTGAGGGTTTTTAGCCAACTTTTTCACTCTTGTCTTTCACTTTTAACAAGAGGCTCTTTAGTTTTTCTTCACTTTCTGCCATAAGTGTGGTGTGTCATCTGCATATCTGAGGTTATTGATATTTCTCCCAGCAATCTTGATTCCAGCTTGTGCTTCATCCAGTCCAGCATTTTGCATGATGTACTCTCCATATAAGTTAAATAAGCAGGGTGACAATATACCTGACGTTCTTGACATACTCCTTTCCTGATTTGGAACCAGTGTGTTGTTCCATGTCCAGTTTAACTGTTGCTTCCTGACCTGCATACAAATTTCTCAGCAGACAGGTCAGATGGTCTGGTCTTCTCATCTCTTTAAGAATTTTCCACAGTTGTGATCAAAGGCTTTGGTGTAGTCAGTAAAGCAAAAGTAGATGTTTCTCTGGAACTCTCTTGCTTTTTCGATGATGCTTAGATGTTGGCTATTTGACCTCTAGTTCTTCTGCCTTTTCTAAGTCCAGTTTGAACATCTGGAAGTTCACAGTTCACATCCTGTTGAAGCCTGGCTTGGAGAAATTTGAACATTACTTTGGTAGCATGTGAGATGAGTGCAGTTGTGCGGTAGTTTGAACCTTCTTTGGCATTGCCTTTCTTTGGGGTTGGGATGAAAACTTACCTTTTCAGTCCTGTGGCCACTGCTGAGTTTTCCAGATTTGCTGGTGTATTGAGTGCAGCACTTTCACAGCATCATCTTTAAGGATTTGAAATAACTCAAATGGAATTCCATCTCCTCCACTAACTTTGTTCGTAGTGATGCTTCCTAAGGCCACCTTGACTTCGCATTCCAGGATGTCTGGCTCTAGATGAGTGATTACACTATTGTGGTTATCTGGGTTGTGAAGATCTTTTTTGTATAGTTCCTCTGTGTATTCTTGCCATCTCTTCTGAATATCTTCTGCTTCTGTTAGGTCCATACCATTTCTGTCCTCTGTTGTGCCCATCTTTGTATGAAATGTTCCCTTGGTGTCTCTAATTTTGAAGAGATCTAGTCTTTCCCGTTCTGTTGTTTTCCTCTATTTCTTTGCATTGATTGCTGAGGAAGGCTTTCTTATCTCTCCTTGCTGTTCTTTGGAACTCTGCATTCAGATGGGAATAGCTTTCCTTTTCTCCTTTACCTTCTCTTCTTTTCTCAGCTATTTGTAAGGCCTCCTCAGACAACCATTTTGCCTTTTTGCATTTTTTTGCCTTGGGGGTGGTTTTGATCACTGCCTCCTATAGGATGTCACGAACCCCCACCCATAGTTCTTCAGGCACTCTGTCTATCAGATCTAATCCCTTGAATTTATTTGTCACTTCCACTGTATAATCGTGATTTGATTCAGGTCATACCTGAATTATCTAGTGGTTTTCCCTACTTTCTTCAATTTAAGTCTGAATTTGGCAATAAGGAGTTCATGATCTGAGCCACAGTCAGCTCCTGGTCTTGTTTTTGCTGACTGTATAGAGCTTCTCCATCTGTGGCTGCAAAGAATATAATCAGTCTGAGTTCGGTATTGACCATTTGATGATGTCCATGTGTACCCCTATCTATAATCAATGTCATTCCTTTTGGTAAAGAATAAAAAAAGAGCATTAGACTTTCTAATAAGACTTTAGGAAGGTTCACTTTTTTTTGTTTTTCATTTGCATATAAAATTAAAATTCTTCATTTGGCTCCAAATGGAATTATCTTTGTTTCTGCTAGTACTTCCTTCAATGTTGTTTATAAGTTTTATTTATAGATTTCCTACCTTTATTCAAATTTTATCATTTCTATTATAGTTCATCTTGATCCCTGTAAGATGATCTTATTATTAAAAGATTTCTCTGACTGCTGTTAAGACTGCAGAAAATAATCATTGGTTTTTCTGGTAGAAGCATAGGCTTTCTTGGTCTTACTGGGTTCGATTTTAGACACTTGCATTGTCTAAAGTGGAAGGAACAACTGAATTTGGAGACCAGAGATCTGGGTTCTAATCCAAGCTAGTTTGTTTATTAGTAGCATGTCTTTTTGTGAATAACTTTTAGGGATAAGCCTCACTGACGTTAGGGATAAGAATGTATGTCCTTGGTACCTCAGAGGATGTTAGTAAATGGACTACTGTAATACTGCTTTATAAAATATGAAAAATGAATATGTACAGTTCTTTTGAGGGGACATTTTGTACATTTGGAAATTTCTGAGCAGCATTCATCTAGTTTATAAAACAAAGTACAAGTTGCAGTTGTCAAAGGCATGCAGCAAGGCAGTAGAGTGTCTCCAGGGAAGGCTGTCTGATGAGTCAGTTCTTAAGTGTGGCAGGAGCTGATGAACTATGTACCAGACTCTGGTTCTCAGAATTGATAATGAAACTTAATGATTTAGGTTTCAGGTGAAGTCTGAGGTGTAAGTCAGGGTGTCAGGCTATTGATGTACATTGAGAAATGTAACTTTCAAATGAAATGGACTATCTCTGCTCATTAGTCATTTTATTCTGCTCCTGTCAGAAGACCTTTGTCAGACACAGATTATAATCTGAAGATTGACTAGTAAACCTAGAATGAACCCAAAGTAAGTTCGGTCATCTTAGTTGTCAGTATTATTGAACTGTGATAGCCTGATATATATGTGTGCATTGCAGCAGATCTGGGTCAGAGCACTATCCAGAGACAGTGTTGGAGACAAACTGCCAGATTTAATTTGTTTCAGCACTCTTCAGTATTCAGTTAATTTGGCGTTTGCTTTCATATAGTCATGGACAAGAGCTGGATCCTGCTTCCCATGATGCCTTATTTGTATTTGATGTATTTACTTTTTTTCATTCTACAGATGATTTATCTCTTATGTTTGATTCTCTAATTTAATTCTCATTCTGACTTTACCTCAGTTTTTAAAGGAACACTTTTTCTTTGTGTCCCATATACTTCTTCATTAGTCGATTGAATTTGTCCTTGCAAAGTTGAGTAATACTGGTTTGAGTGTACCCTTACTTCTGGATGTAGGAAGAATAAGGCTTTTGTAGTCAAGTTAGGATCTCAGTATTGGCTCTGACATGTGTTTAGTTGAGATTTTTGGTCAGGTTACTTAGATCAATCTTGTCCACTCATTCATCATCTCAGAGGCACTTTAGTCCCTCTGCTCCGTCTTCCCCTCCTTTCCCTTCTCCTTTACGATTATACTGAGGTATAATTCATGTAACATAAATTCTCTTAAAGAATATGATTCAGTGATTTTTAGTTAACTTACAAAGCTGTACAACAATCACCACAGTCTAATTTTAGAATATTTCTGTCATCCCCAAAGAAATTCCATAACCATTTGCAGTCACTTCACATTTTCACCCCTGAATCTAGGCAACTACTAATTTATTTTCTGTATTTACTCATTTGCCCTTTTTGGATAATTCGTATAAATGAAATTATAAAATATGTGGTCTTCTGTGTTTCCTTCTTTCATTTAAGTGGTTCTGAAAGATGACCTATATTATAGCATGTTTCAGTACTTACTTTTTTATTGTTGAGGAATATTGATTATGTTGATAGTGTGACCAGTTAACGATCATTTGGATTTCCATTTGTTGGCTGTCGTGAACAGTGCTGTTAAAAGTTTGTGTACAAGTCTTGGTGAAGACATGTTTTTATTTCTTTTCCATTGATACCTTGGAGTAGAATTGTTGTTAAATTTATATTTAACATTTTAAAAATTGCCAAACTGTTTTCCAAAATGGCTATACCACTTTAGGTTTCTGCTTCTCAGTGTGTGAGAGGTTTCTGAATGTTTTAGATGTCTCTTTGATTAGATTTTAATATCACATATGATATTAGTTGCTATCAGCAAACAAGAATCATAGCATTACAGGATTTTACTTCTAAAGCTAGAAAAAAATTTTTAATTACAAAATGTAACAATATAGTTCTGCATGTTTAAAAACCTAAATTTCAGTTAGGTGAATAATTATTCAAAAAATTTCAATACAGCAAGACAAAGCATTCTGTAGAACTGTGGGAAAAATTTGTTACTTTAATTAAAATTAGCTCTTAATTACAGAAAAACCTAAAATATGTAGGTGATAACAGGTTAGTTCAGTGAATCCTCACATACTCATCACCCAGTTTCAAAATTGTTACCATGTCCAGTATTGTTTCATCTATAGCCATGTCTGTTCCCTTCTCCCCGATATTATTTTGAAGCAAACTCTAGACATCTTAAAGATAAAGCCGTTATCATACCTGATGCTATTAGTAATAATCTTTTACTAAGAATTTATTGCTTTAGAAGAGTGAGATGCAGAAAGAAAATTTTAAATATGTCTACTATTAAAAATGAAAATATTAATACTTAAAAATAGAGTTCTAACTCAGGAAGTGGCATGTGTGTCTGTGATTTAAGGAAATGTCTCTGTATGCATTTTTTAGTTCTATATTTTCCTCTTCTCCCCACCTAGAAAAATATGACAAAGTTTTGAGGGTGTAGAGAATGGGATTATGCTTTCTGTGGTCTATTTACATGAGGATAAGTATTTACTTCTACTTCATTGACTACGCTAAAGCCTTTGACTATGTGGATCACAACAAACTGTGGAAAATTCTTAAAGAGAGGGGAATACCAGACCACCTTACCTGCCTCCAGAGAAAACTATATGCAGGTCAAGAAGCAACAGTTAGAACCAGACATGAAACGATGAACTGGTTCAAAATTGGGAAAGGAATTTGTCAAGGCTGTCTGTTGTCACTCTGTTTATTTAGCTTCTATGCAGAGACATTACTGACAAAGTTCCATCTAGTCAGAGGTATGGTTTTTCCAGTAGTCTTGTATGGATGTGAGAGTTGGACTATAAAGAAAGCTGAGCGCCGAAGAACTGATGCTTTTGAACTGTGGTGTTGGAGACGACTCTCGAGAGTCCCTTGGATAGTGAGGAGATCAAACCAGTCAATCATAAAGGAAATCAGTCCTGAATATTCATTGGAAGGACTGATGCTGAAGCTCCAGTACTTTGGCCACCTGATGCAAAGAACTGACTTATTAGAAAAGACCCTAATGCTGGGAAAGATTGAAGGCAGGAGGAGAAGGGGATGACAGAGGATGAGATGGTTGGATGGCATCACAGACTCAACGATATGAGTTTGAGCAGGCTCTGAAAGTTGGTGTTGAACAGGGAAGCCTGCCTGGTGTGCTGCAATCCATGGGTCACAAAGAATCGGACACAACTGAGTGACTGAAGTATCTTTGAGACATGAGGTGAGGTTAGAAGGAATTTGCCATTTCTCATTGGAATTTACTTTATTGCAGCATTAGGGAAATTTTTTAAATTTACATTCAAAGTTGGCTTTCTGAGTTTTGGTCTTCCTTGGTAGCTCAGACGGTAAAGAATCCACCTGCAATGCGGAGACCTGGGTTCGATCCCTGGGTTGGGAAGATCCCCTGGAGGAGAGCATGGCAACCCATTCCAATATTTTTGCCTGGAGAATCCCCATGGACAGAGGAAGCTGGTGGGCCACAGTCCACGGGGTTCCAAAGAGTCGGACATGACTGAGCAATTAAGCATAGCAGATAACTTTCTATAACATGATTTCTGATCAGCATTATAGATCCTCTGGATACTCCCAGATTCATGGTCTATTTTTTGTTTTGTTTTCTGAAAAGTGTACAGTTTTTCTTTTCCTGGTACACAGAATTGATTTCTTATTAATACCAAAATGCCTGTAATATTAAAGTCAGTGGTAACTTTATGGTACGTCTGGGCTTTCAGATTTACTAAAGAATAAAATGAGAAGGTTTAGTAGATGCAAGTGGAGTGGAGTTTTTGGGAGTGTGAATGTTGGACAGGGTTAACAATACCGTATGGTGTTATACTTCATGTATTTACAGAGGAGAGCAAGGAGAAATGGAAAAACAGAGGGCAGTTATTAAGTGCCTGTTAGATACAACTCATTGTGGTAATTTATTTACATAAATTCCTGCTTGCTTGTTACAACGATGCTGGAAAGATTATATGTATTGTTATCTTCATTCTAAACCAAAGCTCAGAAATGTTTGTGTTATCCTCACTTTATGAGTGAGGAATCTAAGGCTTGCAAAAGTGTGGTAATTTGCAAAAATGCTTACAACTAGTTAGTGTCAGAATTTCAGTCTAGGGCAGCTTTAATTTGAAAGTTTATGCTTCTTTCTATTGTGGGCAGTTGTACACCAGGGAGATAATGCACATTTTTACTCTTTTTTTTTTTTTTTTGTCTTAAGCATCATAATGCTAAAAATTATTTTGGCCAGTTAATTAAAATAATTGTAATATGACCATACTTGTTAGTAATATATTTAGGCGACTTTACAGAGAAGTAAAACTTGAGTTATTTTCTGTTATCCGCATGGCTGAATTGGGTTTATAGAATAAGCACCCAGAAAGCACATGGTCACAGCAATGGGTTATCAAAAATGTTTTCAGAACTTCAGTTTTTCAGGTACAAATGTCAGCGGTTTTGCCGTTTTCCAGTTTTAGATTAAAAACTTGTTTTTGTTTAGTGCTGCACCGGGAACTCTTCCTTAGCCACTGGTGGTTTGCATAGCACTCATTGGAGAAAACTCAAGATTTGGAAGATTTAACCCTAGGAGTTTTATTTATCTTTTTTCAAGGTAAAATAAGCTGATAGAGAAAAATTGAGCTAAGGAAGGTGCAGGCATTCATACTAAGCAAGAGCAAGACCAGAGCAGAAACCGTTTGTGACCAGTCCCAAAGTGACTTCTTTTTCTCTGATGTGAGCCATTAGAAATGATTTATGTCAGTTTATGTGTACCTTTTATATATTCCTTTTTTAGCTATAGTAATTGACCAAGATGTTTAGCAGACTTTCTCTATTTATCTGCCTTTCAGAAAGAACTTTCAACTGTGAAATAAAGCACATTAAGTGCATCAAACATAAATGTACTGCTTAATTATTATAAAGTAAACATTGTGAAACTGATTTGGTCAAGAACCAGGACATTGTCTGCAATGGAGAATCTTCTCCATTGCATGCCCATTTGCTTTACAGCTCCATCCCTTTACCCTAAATGAAGCATTATCCTGATTTTTTTTTGGTTAGAATTTTTCTTGTTTTTATTTTATTTTTTTTTTAAATGTTCACAACATTCAGACCTTTTATTTTATTTTTTCCAAAATATTTTATTTTTTAATTTTTTTTCCATTTGTGTTTATTAGTTGGAGGCTAATTACTTTACAATATTGTAGTGGTTTTTGCCACATGAATCAGCCATGGATTTACATGTGTTCCCCATCCTGATCCCCCCTCCTGCCTCCCTTTTCTTGTTTTTAAAAAATATTTCTACCTCCTAAGTCTTTATTCCTAAATGCTATAGCTTGGCTTTGTGTATTTTATAGTTTCACAAGGACAGAATCATGCTGTTTTTTTATGTCTTGCTTCTTTCAGTCAGTAGTGTATTTGTGAAATTCATCCAGGTTGTGAAGACATAGTTCCTTTTTAGTAAGTACTCAGTTGTGTGATTATGCCACAGTTTATCCATTCTACTGTTGATGTCCATTAGATTATTTTCATGTCAGGGCCATTATGAATAATGCTTCTATGAACAATCCTGTATATGTTTTTAATGCCATTTCTCTTGAATCTATATCTTGGAGTCAGATCTTCTGGTCCTAATGTATGTCATCCAAAAATGCCAAGTTGTTTCCCGAAGTAGTTTTTGTTGTTCCATATTTTATTTCTACTAGCAGTATATGATAATTCCCTTTCCTTTCTTTATATTTCTCCTCAGCACTTACTCCTAGTCTTTTAAAGTTTTAGCCATTTTTGCTGGTTTAAGTTTGTATTTTCACTGGATACTAATGCTGTTAAGAATCTCACTTTTGGCTCTTTTTATAAGCTGTTTTGTGAAGTGATTGTTATTATCACTTGTCCATTTTTCTGTTGGATTGTCTGTTTTGATTCATGAAGGTTCTTAATATTGAGTCCTTTGTCAGTTTAAATAGATCCCTACTATTTTCCATTCTGTAGTTGCCTAAGGTGCCATTTAAAGTGGTATCTTTTGGTGCAGAGTTGTTTTTATATAGTTATATTTAACAGTTTTTTCCTTTCTGCTTAATGCTTTTTGTGTCCTGTTTAAAAAAAATTCCTTACTTGGGTGTTATGAAGTTGCTATTTTAAATCATTTAGAAGCTTTATTTACTTTTCTTATTTAGGCATGTACTTTACCTGGAGATGACTTTTGTGTATGTATTAATTCATATTTTAATATTTTTTGATGTAGATATCCAGTTGTCCTGGCACCATTTAGAAACAATCAAACAAGACATCAGAAACCTTTCCTATTGCTCTGCAGTGTCATCTTTTTATAATTCGTGTTCATATATGCATGCTTTGTCTCTGTGCCTCCATCTTGTTACATCAATCTGTTTATCTTTGCACTAATATCACTGCCTTATTTATTGCGTTTAATGTTGACTCAGACTATTCTACAAAGCAAGTCTTCTCACCTAATTTTTTCCATCAAGACTTTTTAGTCTAATTTTTGCATTTCATGTCTAATTTAAAACTATCCTGTCAGATCTTCCCTCAACTACACCCCCATTTTTAAAAAAATGTTAGATTTATTATTAGATATTTGGTTTTTCAAAATGCTATTATAAGTACTCTTTAATTTTTTTTTTTTTGGTGGGGGGAAGCTCACAGAAATTGGGATACTTTAATCAGGAGGTTTTTTTTTTTTTTTTTTTTTTTTTAAATCAGGAGTTTTATAGCAAAATTTTTTGTGAACAGAATTTTATTCTAGTTCTAAGCCAGATTGTCCAAAGCATCTTTAGCATTTCTAAAGCCTGACAGGTTCTGGATACTACACGAAATAATTGCTTCTAATAATGGTATTTTCCTTTTGCTTTCAAAGAGGGTAGACAAAGTGATTTTTGTGTGTTGTGATAAAAATACATACACATGACCATTTCACTTTAACCCAGTATGGTTGAATAGACCTTTTTTTTTTTTTTTTTTTTTTGCATTTTATCTTTATTTGCATTTACGTTTTAAGCTAGTTACAGAAAGAGTTGCTTAAATGGTCTATTTACTGTTTTTTTTAGTTTTAGATTTTTCTTCTTGCCAAACTCTACTTTGCCTTAAATAATTTCTTCTGGTCCCTGGTTGTAATGGGGTAGGACTATGACCTAAATAAACATTAAAGTGAAGTACATTATGCAAATTCCAACCTTGTTCCAATGAATATGAAGTATAAAAAGATATTTTGAAATTCTATGAATGTGGAAAGGAAACAAAATACAGTGTAGGCTTAATTCTGCATAGTGGTGTATGTGTGATAGAAAAAATTAGACAGGAACTCTGGAACTTGAGCACTGGAATAGAGTGTAAGAGAGAAAAGTATCAGAGAATAATGGTAAAATAAAATACCCTGGAGAATGGAATGATAAAATAATACTTGAACTGCTTATTTATTTTTGGGAAATTATTATGAATTCAGATTTTAATACTGTGGGAAGACTGATCTTCATTTAATGAAAACTTATGCATTGGAATTTTGTGTGGGTGAACTTTGCTAGACCTTAAGAACAATATCCAGAAAGGAAGGAAAAAGAACAAAACCCACATATTTTTGGGGGTAGATAGGCCAGTTCAGTTCAGTTTAGAAGATGAAGCTCCTGATTCATATCAATGTATGACAAAACCCACTGGAAAAAAAAAAAAAATAGAAGATGAGGCTCCAATACATTGGCCACCTGATGCAAAGAACCAATTCATTGGAAAAGACCCTGGTGCTGGGAAAGACCGAAGGCAGGAGGAGTCATGGACGACAGAGGTTGAGTTGGTTGGATGATATCACCGACTCGATGGACATGAGTTTGAGCAAGCTCTGGGAGTTGGTTGGACAGGGAAGCCTTGCGTGCTGCAGTCCATGGGGTCGCAAAGAGTCAGACATGATTGAGCAACTGAAATGAACCGAACTGAACCTTCCTAGCCCTAAAAGACAATATCCAGAAAGGAAGGAAAAAGAAAAAAATCCCACCTATATCTGGGGGTAAGTAGACTAGAAAATGTATTCTGTTTTATGAGTAAATTCTGTGGAACTTATCTGGTGTTCTCAAATTCTTCCTTAATTAGGGTAAAGTTATTTAAACTGACAAATAACCATAGACCATCTATGTAAATCATACTGTAATCTGACTTTCCTACATCATAAATTCTACATCAGGGTTGGTTATAAAGTAGGTACTAGTAAATGTACACATGCTTAAAATAATTGTAAGAATTTACCACACATTTCAAAGATTCTGTGACTTTTACTACACATTGTATTTGGGGGCTTTGGAGGATTGAACTAGGCACCTAAATGGTATAAATACCACTATTAGTAAGCAATGAAACTGTTTATTTCAAGTTAGTATTTCATAATTCATATTGGTTTTCCATTAACCTTTTTTTCATAAATTGAAAAATTTGTATAGCATCCGGTTAACTATTTTAAAGTGACATTTAGTGCAGTCATAAGTTTTGTGCAACCACACCACTCCAGTTTCAAAACATTTTCGTAACACCAGAACAACACACAGCATATCCATTTAGGAATCACTCCCCACTGCCCCCTACACTTGTTAGAAATCAACCCTCAGCAAATCTTTATGGATTTATTTATTTATGGTATTTCATATAAATGGAATCATTTAATATATGGCTTTCACTTAGCACAATGGTTTCAAAGTTTATCCAAGTTGTAGCTTAATCCTTTTTATGACTGAATGATAATTTCATTGTATGTATGCCTTTTTATATAAGGGACTAAAGCATCTCTGGATTTTGGTATCTATGATGGCGTCTTGAAACCAATCCCTTGGGAATTCCAAGGGACAACTGTACCACAGCTTGTTCATTCATTGAATGCACATTTTGGCTAATTGTCAATAATGCTGCTATTAATATTTGTGTACAAATTTCTGTGTGAACCTGGGTTTTCATTTCTTTTGGGTATATACCTGGGAATGAAATTGCCAGATCACATGGTTATCATATCATGTGCCAGATCTGTGTTTAGCTTTTTGAGGGGCTGCCGAACTTTTTTTCACTGTGGCTGCACTATTGTACATTTTCACCAGCATTGTGGACATCCTGTTCGTCTACATTCTTGTTCAGTTCCGTCACTCAGTCGTGTCCAACTCTGTGACCCCATGGACTGTAGCCTACCAGACTCCTCCATCCATGGAATTTTCCAGGAAAGAGTACTGAAGTGGGGTGCCATTTCGTTCTCCAGGGGATCTTCCTGGCCCAGGGATTGAACCCTGGTCTCCCGCATTGCAGGCAGACACTTCACCGTCTGAGCCACCAAGGCTTTCCTATCAGATGTATGATTCACACATATTTTCTTTAAGTCTGTGAACTGTCTTAGTGAACAGTCACTAAGTTGTATCCGACTTTTTGCAACCCCATGGACTGCAGCACGCCAGGCTTCCCTGTCCTTCACCATCTTCCGAAGTTTGGTCAAACTCATGTCGATTGTCGGTGATACCATCCAACCGTCTCATCCTCTGTCGTCCCCTTCTCCTGCCGTCAATTTTCCCCAGCATTAGGGTCTTTTCTGGTGAGTTGGCTCTTTGGATCAGGTGGTCAAAATATTGGAGCTTCAGCTTCAGCTTCAGCATTATGGATGCCCTTTAATTTTTTCTTGCCTGAATCTTGCCTAATTTAACTTGCCAGTACAATGTTAAATAGCAGTGGGCTTCCTTGTCTTATTTTTGATCTTAGGGGAAAAACTTCAGTGTTAACTATTGATTTTTCATAAAGTTATTTTATCATGTTAGGGAAGCTTCCTTCTATTCCTAGTTTTCTGAGTATTGTTTTTAGCACGAAAGGCTGTTGAACTTTGTCAGATGCTTTTTGTATGTATATCTATTAATACTATCATATGGTCTCCCTCCCGAAGTTCTATTAATATGATTTATTACACTGATGAAATTGTGTGAGCCATTCCAAGGTAATTCTTATATGGTCATGGTATATAATCCTTTTAATGTGCTGTTGTATGTAGTTTGCTGATATTCTGTGTGGGCTTTTGCATGTATATTCATAAAGAATATTGTTGTGTAATGTAGTGTTGTTGTTTTTTTTTCCCTTGTACTTTTGTCTAGCTTTGGTGTCAGGGTAATACTGCCCTCATAGAATGTGTTAGGAAGTATTTCTTGTAATTTTTGGAGGAGTTTGATAGTATTGGCGTTATTTCTTTTAAAATGTTTGGTAGAATTCACCAGTGAAGCTGGCTTTTCTTTGGAGGCTTTTGATGATTGATTCTCTTGTTAGAAATATATTGATTTTCTTCTTGAGTTAGTTTTGGTCTGTTTCATTTACATTATCTAATTTGTTGGTATACAGTTGTTCATAGTGTTCTCTTATAGTCCTTTTATTTTCTGTGTGATTGGTAGTAATAGCCTTACTTTCATTTCTGATTTTAATTATTTGTGTTTTGAGTTTTTGTTCTTAATCTAGGTAAAGATTTGTTAAGTTTGTTGATTTTTGTAAGTTGTTTTTCTGTTCCATTCATCTCTGCTCTAGTCTTTCTTACTTCCTTTTTGCTGGCTTTGGGTTTTGTTTGCTCTTCTTTTCCTATTTCCTTAAGGTATAAAGTTAGGTTATTGATTTGAAATACTGTTTTTTTTTTAATGTAGATGTTTATAGGTGCTATAAATTACTTTCTGAGCACTGCCTTTGCTATATACAGGTTTTGGTAACTTGTAATTTCATGTTCATTCGTCTCAGGTTATTTTCTGATTTTTTTTGTGCTCTATTCTTTGACTTGTTTCTTGTTTAAAAGTGGGTTTATATTGCTAATTTTCCAGTTTTCCTTCTCATATTGATTTCTAGTTTCATTCTATTGTGGTCCAAGAAGATATGTTGTATATTTCAGTCTGTTTAAATTAATCAAGGATTGTTTTGAAACCTCAGCGTGTGGCATATCCCAGAGAATAGTCCATGTGTACTTGAGGAGTATATGTTCTGGTAGGTGGAATGCTCTTTGTATGTCTGTTACATCTAGTTGACTTATAGTATTGTTTGTGTACTTAATTTTCTTATTGATCTTCTGTCTAGCTGTTCTAGCTGTTGTTTAAAGCAGAATTTTAGAGTCTTCACAACTATTATCATCTGTTTCTCCATTCAGTTCTCACTATTTGCATGTGCTTTTCTGGGCTTTTTTGCTTGCTTGTAATCATTATCAATTTTTTTGACCTAAAATCAGTAAATGAACCTGGATAGTTGAAGTGAATTATAAGTTTAATTATAGGTGAATTTATAAAGTTACATTTGTTAATTTAATTTAATAATTTAAATTAATTTAATGTTGGCCATTATTGGTTGGAAATAATTTTAATAAGTTGTGATTTTCATTTAAAAAATGTAAAAGAATAGTCAAATTAGGTTTGAATCAATAATTAAAATCTAATTTGTGTAGTAAAACTGTGGGGGCAAAGAAATAGCTCTTCATATTTTATGATGTTAATTAGCTGACTTCATTTGAAGTTTTCAGTGGATAGAAAGAATTGATTTGTTAAATGAGTTCCACAGAAGTAATAGTCACCTTTTATTGAGTGATTGCTATATTCCTAGGACACTGAAAGTTGCAGTATATGATCCATTTTAATCCTCAGAGCATCTTCACAAGACAGGTATTTATCTTTTCAGTTGGAGACAGTTGATGCTCAGAGAGGTTAGGTATATGTACACAGTGGGGTGGCCGATACCAGCTATTAAGTAGCAGAGGTTGGAGGCACGTTCAGGTCCTTCTGACTCTTTTACTGAGCTGCTTAAAATGGGGATACGGTGACTTCTAGGACTTACCTGAAAAAGTAGAAAGAATACGACTTACTCTGGAGAGATTTCCTATAACGAGGCATGGGGTACTGATGTTTTCATTGAAGAAGAGGGTCTTTTTTTTAGACCTTTTGCTTTGTATGGAGTGTAACCCGTCAACAGTGTTGTGATAGTTTCAGGTGAACAGGAAGGGGACGCAGCCACGCGTGTACTTGCACCCTTTCTCCCCCAACTCCCCTCCTGTCCAGCCTGCCACATAACATTGAGTAGAGTTCCATGTGCTGTACCGTAGGTCCTTGTTAATTATGCATTTTAAATATAGCAGTGTGTACATGTCCATTCCAGACTCCCTAACTCTCTTCCCACATCCTTCTGCCCTGGCAACCATAAATTCATTAAGAGATTCTTTCTTAATAAGGGTTTTATAGCTGTGTACATGTGTAGACATTTCCGGATAGACTAGTGGTGGTGGTGTGTAATCTAGGGGTTAAAATTTAATCAGGAACCAAAATATTCAAGGATAGAGGTCAGGTTTTTATTTTAAAAAAAGCTTTTAATATATTTCAGACAAATTGGATATTTAGAAAATAAATACATTTAAGGGTTTTTGAAGATGCAATAACTCAAGATAGGGAATGTTACATTTACTTAAAATACCTGAGAAAGCATATTTATGTCTTTTTAAATTGTTTTTGTGAGACTTTGTGTTGATTTCTTGCTAGCAATGCCATTATAAGTAACAGAATCATTAAATCATATATCCTGTAACTGGAAGGGATTTTTGAAGTAATCTACTTCTGTATGTCCATTTATCAGGTGAGAAAACTGAGTTTGACAGTTACTAAAGTGAGAAACTCTGTTTGTCTGTATGTGCTTGCTGCTACTGCTAAGTCGCGTCAGTCATGTCTGACTCTCTGCGACCCCATAGACGGCAGCCCAGCAGGCTCTACTCTGTCCCTGGGATTCTCCAGGCAAGAGCACTGGATTGGGTTTCATGCGTTAGGTTCTCCAATGCTTGAAAGTGAAAAGTGAAAGTGAAGTCGCTCAGTCGTGTCCGACTCTTGGCGACCCCATGGACTGCAGCCCACCAGTCTCCTCCGTCCATGGGATTCTCCAGGCAAGAGGACTGGAGTGGGGTGCCATTGCCTTCTCCGTGTATGTGCTTAGTTGTGTCCAACTCTTTCCAACTCTTTGTGATCCCATGGACTGTAGCCCACTAGGCTCCTCTGTCCATGGAATTTTCCAGGCAAGAACGCTGGTATGGGTTGCCATTTCCTACTCCAGAGAGAGACCCAGTTTTGTGATACATTTGCCTTAAGTTCCCTTGGTGCTTAGTTGCTCAAGATTAGGAATGGACGATAGCATGAGCATCTAGAAATCATTTTCTATAATTGCCAATTCTAGGCAAAGCTTTCTAGACAGGGAGGAAGAAAAAGTTTGGGAGGTTGCCAGTAAGGAGAGAAGATGGAAGGACATTGTCACATTTTAATCATGTAGAAGAATATCAAAGAAAGGAAAGAATAAACTATTCTTTTTCAACAGTTAGGCCGTTTTGAATCTTCTAAAGTAAATTTATAGATATTAGCAGACAAGAGGAAGAATTGGAGGCCTGTTGCATGGTAACAAGCATAGAATTTTGAAGGTGGTCATACATAGACAAGATGTGGCTACTTAGTAGGTCCCTCCTTATTTCTTAGTATTGATCAAACCTATTGATTAATCTATTAATTTAACTATTCTTGTTCCTCTGAAAATACTTTTCTTTAAGAGAATCATGGATGTGAATACTTAAAGATTATGAATCACAGCCTTGTCTATTTTAATTCAGTGCTTATCAGTGTAGTGTTTGGGGTTATATAACATTAGAAGTGTCTAGGGAAGATTTTTGGAAAGTATATATCTATTTATAATTCTCCTTGGTAAATCAGAATGTACAAATGTAGGGTCAGAGTAAAGAGGAAGATACTATTTATATTCTGGGAGAAGCTACCCGTGTGATTTTTCTGCATCAGCCTCCTACCTTCTCTCTGAAAAAAGGGTTGAAAAAGTTAAAATCTTCTGTCAAAGACAGGAATTTGGAGAAGTCTGAATTTGGAGTTGATGGAGCTTTAAAATAAGGATGAGTTTTAAAATACGTCTATTTAACTGAATATGTTAATGCTGAAACTGGATTGATGTTTTGACTAGGAGATATGACACCAAATGATGTGTCACAGAGGAAGACTTCTTCAGTTACCTTTAGAAATACAATTAGAAGAGTTCAGTGGCAAATCACAGACAAATGAAATTTGGGTACCAAGTGAACTACATATATTAGCGGAATGAAGAATAGCTTTTTAATTTACATTTTTAAAAGCTTACTTATTGTTAATTGAAGGATAATTGCTCTACAATATTGGTTTGATTTCAGCCATGCATCAACATGAATCAGCCACACATGTATGAATGTCACTTTCTACCTCCCAACTTTCCCCACCCCTGTAGGTTGTTACTGAGCCCCAGTTCAAATTCCCTGAGTCATATAGCAAAGTTTTGATGCTTGTCCAGTATACATATGGTAGCGTATATGCTTCCATATTACTCTCTCATTTATGTTTTTTTTTAGTTAAAAAAATCAGTTTAGCAAATAAATACGTTTATCATGTGACAGGCTCTGTTCTAGATAAATCAGAGAACAAAGATGACAAAGATCCCTATCATAAAGAAAGTTACATTTCAATTTGAGGAGGAGGGCACAGTGTAAACAATAACTGAACATAAATAAATAGATTAAGTGGTAAGTACTCTTCTAAAAGAAAAAAGTAGAGCGGAGTAAGGAGATTGAGAGTGTTAAGAGGTGGAATGTTGAAATTTGTATTAGGATGGTAAGAGTAAAACTATTGAGAACCAGAGACCAGAAGACCTAAATTATCTGGTATAGATACTTAATGGTAGGGAAAGTTAACTTAGCAGATACTTGGTGGTGATGTCAGTGTTCAGTTCAGTTGCTCAGTTGTGTCCAACTCTTTGCCACCCCATGGACTGCAGCAAACAAGGTTTCCTTGTCCGTAACCAACTCCCAGAGCTTGCTCAAACTCAAGTCCATCGAGTTGGTGATGCCATGCAACCATCTCATCTTCTGTCATCCCCTTCTCCTCCTGCCCTCAATCTTTGCCAGCATCAGGGTCCTTTCCAGTGAATCAATTCTTTCCATCAGGGGGACAAAGGATTGGAGTTTCAGCTTCAGCCTTTCAGTGAATATTCAGGGATGATTTCCTTTAGAATGGACTGGTTAGATCTCCTTGCAGTCCAAAGGACTCTCAAGAGTCTTCTCCAGCACCACAGTTCAAAAGCATCCATTCTTTGGCTCTCAGCTTTCTTTATGGTCCAACTCTCACATCCATACATGACTACTGGAAAAATCGTAGCTTTGATTAGATGGACCTTTGTTGGGAAAGTAATGTTTCTGCTTTTTAATATGCTGTCTAAGTTGGTCATAGCTTTTCTTCCAAGGATGACTGTAGTCACCATCTGCAGTGATTTTGAAGCCTGAGAAAATGAAGTCTGTCAGTGTTTTCCATGGTTCCCCATCTCTTTGCCATGAAGTGATGACTGGATGCCATGGTCTTTGGTTTTTGAATGTTGAGTTTTAAGCCAGCTTTTTCACTCTCCTCTTACTTTCATCAAGAGGCTCTTCGTTTCCTCTTGGCTTTCTGCCATAAGAATGTTATCGTCTGCATATCTGAGGTTATTTGTATTTCTCCTGTCAATCTTGATTCCAGCTTGTGCTTCATCGAGTCTGACATTTCCCATGCTGTACTCTGCATAGACGTTAAATAAACTGGATAACAAAATATAACCTTGATGTACTCCTTTCCCAATTTGCAACCAGCCCCTTGTCCCATGTCTGGTTCTAACTGTTGCTTCTTGACCTGCATACAGATTTCTCAGGAGGCAGGTAAGGTGGTCTGGTATTCCCATCTCTTTAAGAATTTTCCACAGTTTGTGGTGATCCACACAGTCAAAGTCTTTGGCATAGTCAGTGAAGCTGAAGTAAATGTTTTTCTGGAACTCTCTTGCTTTTTTCTATGATCCCACAAATGTTGGCAATTTGATCTCTGGTTAGTCTGTCTTTTCTAAATCCAGCTTGAACATCTGGGAGTTCTTGGTTCACATACTGTTGCAAGCCTCACTTGGAGAAATTTGAGCATTACTTTGCTAGTATGTGAGATGAGTGCAGTTGTGCGATCGTTTGAACTTTCCTTGGCATTGCTTTTCTTTGGAATTGGGATGAAAACTGACCTTTTCCAGTCCTATGGCCACTGCTGAGTTTTCCAAGGTTGTTGGCATATTGAGTGCAACACTTTCACAGCATCATCTTTTAGAATTTGAAATAGCTCGACTGGAATTCCATTACCTCCACTAACTTTGTTCTTAGTGATGCTTCTTAAGGCCCACTTGACTTTGCATTCCAGGATGTCTGGCTATAGGTAGTGATCCCACTCTTGTGGTTATCTGGGTCATGAAGATCCTTTTTGTATAGTTCTTCTGTTATTCTTGTCACCTCTTAATATCTTCTGCTTCTGTTAGGTCCATACCATTTCTGTTCTCTGTTGTGCCTATCTTTGCGTGAGATGTTCCCTTGGTATCTCTGATTTTCTTGGAGAGCTCTCTAGTCTTTCCCATTTTATTGTCTTCCTCTATTTCTTTGGATTGACCACTGAGGAAGGCTTTCTTATCTCTCCTTGCTATTTGAACTCTGCATTTATGAACAGTATGAGAAGGCAAAAAGATATGACACTGAAAGATGAACTCCCTAGGTCGATAACCAAAGCGAAAAAAATGCCCCATTTTGGATGTGACTGGTGATGAAAGTAAAGTCTGATGCTGTAAAGAACAATATTGTATAGGAACTTGGAATGTTAGGTCCATGAAACAAGGTAAATTGTAAGTGGTTAAACAAGAGATGGCAAGAGTGAGCATCAACATTTTAGGAAATCAGTGAAATAAAATGGACTGGAATGGGCAACATACAATTCAGATGATCATTATATCTATTACTGTGGGCAAGAAATGGAGTAGCACTCAGAGTCAGCAAGAGCTCAAAATGCAGAACTTAGGTGCAATCTCAAAAATGACAGAATAGCCTCTGTTCGTTTCCAAGGCAAACCATTTGATACCACGGTAATCCCAAGTCTGTGCCCCAACCACTAATGCTGAAGAAGTTGAAGTTGAATAGTTCTGTGATGACCAACAAGACCTTGTAGAACTAACACCAAAAAAGTATTGCACTGGAATGCAAAAGTAGGAAGTCAAGAGATACCTGGAGCAACAGGCAAGTTTGGTCTTGGAGTACAAAATGAAACAGGGCAGAGGCTAACAGAGTTTTGCCAAGAGAATGCACTGGTCATAACAGACACCCTCTTCCAACAACAAAAGAGGAGACTCTGCATCTGGACATCACCGGATTGTCGATACCGAAATTAGATTGATTATATTCTTTGCAGCCGAAGATGAAGAATTTTTATACAGTCAGCAAAAACAAGACCTGGCGCTGACTGTGGCTCAGATCATGAACTCCTTATTGTAAAATTCAGACTTAAATTGAAGAAAGTAGGGAAAACCACTAGACCATTCAGGTATGACCTAAATCAAATCCCTTATGGTTAGAGTGGAAGGGACAAATCGATTCAAGGGATTAGATCTGATAGAGTGCCGGAAGAACTATGGACGGAGGTTTGTGACATTGTACAGGAGGCAGTGATCAAAACCATCCCCAAGAAAAAAAATGCAAAAAGGATGTCTGAGGAGGCCTTACAAATAGCTGAGAAAAGGGAAGCTAAAGGCAAAGGAGAAAAGGAAAGATGTCAGTGTAGGAAGTTGCATAATACAAACCAGGAGTTTGGGAAAGATTTCTATACTAGAAATATAAAATTGAGATAGTTTAGGTCTTGAAATCTGTAAAATTACCTCTGCAGAGATTGGTCACAGGTAGGGAACAGCCTTAGGCTGGTTTTGCGCTGCGGTGTGTACTCAACGGTTGGGGGGAGAGGTGTGTGCCTGCCCAGCAGTGTTTGATTCTTCGCGATTCTGTGGGCTAGCCCTCCAGGTTTCTCTGCCCATGGAATTTCCCAGGCAAAGATACTGAAGTTGGTTGCCCTTTCCTCTTCAAGAGGAGCTTCCAGACCCAGGGATTGAACTGTGTCCTGTGTCTCCTGCATTGTCAGGCAGATTCTTTCACCATTGAGTCACTTGGGAACCTGGGGAAGGAGAGGAGGATCCAGTAAAGTTGTTACCAGCAAAGGAGAACAGCTAGAAAAGTAAGGTAATCCCGAAGTCAACAAACATTTTAAATTAAATTTTTGTGCTGCTGATAGGTCAAGTTAAGATGAAGACTGAATATTGACTGTTAGGTTTAGCAAAAAGGAGTTACTGGTGACTTCGGCTGACTCTTGATGGTGTAGTGG